>NC_057861.1:636755723-637078223 GCF_019393635.1 Dromiciops gliroides
ACCTACTCAGTGTACTATAACAAAAGAAAGCTCTTGGGATTTGGTTGGTTAAATTAATTTCTAAGAGATTTAGCCTATTTTCTTGTTAAATATAGCAGCCCTACTGTCAACCCCAGTACATCTTATTGAGTTGGGGCTTTGTTTAGTGTGAAGTTCCTGACTCATGAAAATATTTCTAACTCTAGAGTAGAATCCCTGCCCCTGCCCTGCTGTATTGCGGACAATGTCCCTTCCCACAAGGAAAGCCACTAGCTGCAGACACCCAGGCATAAACTTTTCCAAAGCTGCAGGCTATAAAACAGGTTCAAGAAATTCAAAAGCATGTCAGCATGATAACAACAAAATCCAGAAGGCAATAATTAATAAAAAGAAGGCCCATTCAATATACCACCCCTGGGTATGTTGGAAAACAACTGTAACCTTTCTAGACTGAGGTTGAAGGAATTGCTCGAGCTTGGGAATTCTGAGCTGAAGTAGAGCTAAAGCCATTCAAGGGTCTTTACTAAGTCCAGAATCAAAATGATGAGCTCCTGGAAGCTGAGAGCTACTAGGCTTCTTAAAAAGGCTAAACTGGCCCAGATCAGAAATGGAGCAGATCAAAGCTCCTGTGCTGATCAGCAGTGGGATTGGGATGTAAGTGGCCACTGGACTTAGAGATCTGCTGAGATTGAGAAATCCAGTTTAGATAGATAGATAGATAAATAGATACATACATACATAGATACACATACACAGAGAAAATATTTGTGAGTTGGTGTACCAAAGTACACTCAAACTTACACAGATTCGATTACAAAAATCCAAGTGATGAAATAAAAGACAACTTACATAGCTGGGAGAATATTCAATGTTCACTGGTTGGCCATGCCAATAAAATAAAAAATACAATATCATCACAGATGATTTATAAATTTAGTGTTATTCTAATCAACTTCCAAAGGAATACTTTACAAAGTTAAATTAAGTAATAATACAATTCATTCGGAGGAACAAATGATCTGAAATAACAAGGAAAATAATGTTTAAAAAAGAAAGAATTGAAGGAGAATATAATTTTTATATTATCAAACAAGAAATATTAAAACTATTTGGTATTGGTTGAAAAAGTAGAAAAGTAGATCAATGGCCACACAGTAGATAAGAAAAATCTGAAATAATGAAACTCAATAATCAACATTTGATAAACTCCAAATATAAATTGTCTAGTAAAGCCTTTGCCCATTTGATTGGAACTGCCAGGAAAAGTAGAAAGCAACCTAGCAGAAATTAGGCTTAGACCAATTTCTTGCACTATATTCTATAATAAATTCAAAATTAATACATGAATTGAATATTAAAGATAATATCATTTCTAATTTTAAAAGAAGCATGCCAAACAAGGAGCAAAGACAATTACAAAAGGTAAAATAGATCATTAAAAAAAATTGGAAGGCTTTTTCACAAACAAAATTAATCCACTTAGGATAAGAAAGGAAATAGTCATCTTTGGAAAAATATTTGTTTAAAATATCTTTTATATGTGTTTGATATTCAAGATGCATAGACAATAATCAGAAATACATTAAACCATAAGCCCTTATGTAACAGATGAATGTATAAATGACATAAACAGTTCTCAAAAAAGGAGTTGAAAACTATTAACAGCCATATGATGGAATGCTCCAAATCCCTAATAATAAGAGAAACAGATATTAAAAAAAGAAACAAAACAACCTTAGAGGTTTCACCTCACACTCAGCAAATTAGCAAATATGACAACGGATAGTTAGTGATTGAGGGGTTATGGAACGAAAAGAACACTAATGTATTTTTGGTGGAGCTTTGAATTAGTAAAAACAAACAAAAAACATTCTGAAAAGCAACATAGAATTGTGCAAAGAAAGTGACTAAAATGTTCATCCATAATCTTTGACCACTGCTACTCAAGAACATCACTGACAAAATGAGAGCCTCCATATATACACTAAAATATCGATTGCAGTACTTTTGTAGTAGCAAAAAAAAAAAAGTGGAAACAAAGTAGATACCCATCACTTAGGAAATGTCTAAACAAATTGTGTATGGATGCCACTCTATAAGAAATGATGACTATGATGAATACAGAATAGCATGAAAAGACTTATGTGAACTGATAAAGCGAAGTGAAGCAAGCAGAGCCAAAAACAAACAAAACCCAAGGTACACAATAAATTCAACAATGTAAATTGTAAAAGAACCACTAAACAATTATAACTAAATATTGTGAAATTATAAAGAATATACCAAAGAAGAGATATGAAAATGTACCCCCCCACACACATACTTTATCTCCTTTAAAAGTTGATGTCTAAAGGTATGGAACATTATTTACAACACTAGTTTTTTTTATTGTGTTGATCAGTCTTAATAATATTTTTCCTTTTATTTCGCTTTGTGCTCCTTTAGAAATATTTATAATAAGGAATGGCATTCTATGAGGGGTAAGAAAAGGAATATGGGGGAAATCTAGACAATGTAAAAGCAAAATATATCAATGAAATCTATTTTTTAAAAGAATCATGGGGCCATAGAACTATAAAACAAGAAAGGACTTGAAAATATAGAATGTTAGAGCTGGAAATAACCTTAAAAAGAAAAACAGAGTGCTGCAGGTTGGGGAAAGAACCAAAATGGTGAATTAGAGGCAACCTTCCTGAACTCTCTCAACATTCTCCTTTAAACAACTTTAAAATAATGCCCCAAATGAAATTTTGGAGTTGTAGAGCCAACAAAAGGTTCAAGGTGAAACGTCTTTCCAACTGAAGCAAACTTAGCAAGTAGGCAGGAAAAATGTGTGACACTGGGTCTGCAAACACAGTGGCAGCAACAACAGCAGCTTCAGAGACTGTCAGTCCAGAGACAGTAAGGGAGCCAGAGAAGTGATCACAAAGAGATTATTTCGACCATTTGGTGGCATTGGGTTGGCAATGACAGGCAATACTATTGTCCATTCACAGTTCTGGGTCATAAGGGAACAGTGATCCTGGTCATAGCTTCAAGGCAAAGAAAGCATGAATGCTTGAGGATGCCAAGGACTCAGGGCCCTTCCTAGGTAAAGACCAGAGTACAGACCAGGAGAGCATTGGCCATACCTCTCCTAGGATTATACCACCTTGAAGCACCAAAAACTTATAGATCCCCAGAACTAACTCTGAGAACAGCAGTATGAAAAAGTCTTATGTCATTTGAAATTATATGGTAGTGCCTGTCTCTGTTATAGGTTTTAGGAAACTTAAGCTGGGGTTTCTAATATATTTCTACTTAGGAATCAGAGACTACTACACCAGTTTGGGGTATTAAGCATTTATTAAAGCATATTAAATGTTAGTAAAGAGAGAGCACATGGCTCCAAAAGTTCAGAAGCCCTACATATCTAGTATAGAGGGGAGAGAGAATAGGCCATGTAGCTGCCTTCTTCAGCATCCCAGGCCAAGAGCATGTGAGAGAGAGCATAAGCTCCCTGCAGTCCAGAGGAGAGGCAGCCCTTACACACTGCTTTAAGCTAATTGGCTAGCATTATTCAAATCTCTTGGTTCACTGGACTTAAGGGTGGTCCATATTAAAATGAGCAGTACGTGCTAAGTCAGAGTCCAGAGAACAGAACCTCTGAGGGGAAAGACTTTCTCTATTTCTCTTTTCTCTATTGTCTCTATTCAGAATCTTTGGTCCAACTTTACTGACTCTGGTCCCTCAAGTGGGGGGCCTCTGGGACCCCCCAAACCCAATATTTTATCACAGCCTGAAGCTTGGGACAGTGGCTCCCCACCTCTAGGTGAGCGGAGTCCAACTTTAACATAAAATTCAAAGTTAAGAAATATGCTGGGAATATAAGGAAACAAAGAAAAAAGAATTTGACAATAAAATGCTATTATGGTGGTAGGAAAGACCAACATGGAAACTCAGAAGAAGACAACAATGTGAAACCATCTAACAAAGCCTCAAAGAAAAATGCTAATTGGGCAGAATCCTAACAAGAATTCCTGGAAGAGCTAAAGAAAGATAAACAGTAGCGGAAAATTTGGGAAAAGAAAGTTGAGTGATGCAAGACAATTATGAAAAAAGAATAATTAGTAAATAATTGGTAAAAGAGCCAAAAAAATAATGAAGAAAATAACACCTTGAAAACAGAATTGGCCTAATGGTAAAAAAGAGGCACAAAAATTCACTGAATAGAGGAACTACTCAAAAACCAGAACTGACCAAATGGAAAAAGTGGTAAAAATATCACTAAAAAATTTCCTTAAAAATTAGAATTAAGCAACTGGAAGCTAATGACTCCATGAAACATCAAGAAACAAGGTAAAAAGAATGAAAAAGTAGAAGAAAATGGGAAATATATCATCAAAAAATAACTGATTTGAAAAATAGATCATGGAGAGATAATTTTAAAATTATAAGAGTATGTAAAGTACATATTTCAAGAAATTATTGTGGAAAACTGCCCTGATATCTTAGATCCAGACAATAAAATATGAATTGAAATATCTATCAATCGTCTCCTAAAACAAAAAAGTCACAAGATTATTATAGCCAAATTCTAGAGCTCCCATGTCAAAGAAAAAGTAGTTCAAGCAACCAGAAAGAAATCATTCAAATACCAATGAATTCATAGGCAGAATCACATAAAATTTAGCAGCTGCCACATTAAAGAAATGGAGGGCTTGGAATTTCATATTTGAGAAGGCAAAGGATCTAGCTGAGTACATTCTATTGGGGGGGGGATGGATATTTAATGAAATAAATAACTTTCAAACATTCCTGATGAAAAGACAAGCACTCAATAGAAAATTTGACTCTGAAATACAAGACTCAAGAAAAGCATTGGTAAACATGATAGAGTAATTATAAGTGTCTAAAAAAAATTAAATTATTTGCATTCCTATAATGGAAGATGATACATGTATAACTTAAGAACCTTGTCATTATTAAAGCAGTTAAAGGGACTTTGCATGGAGGGCATGCATGTGTCAATTATATTGGAATGATCTCCAAAAACAATGAAGGTGTGACAAAGAGGGATGCATTAAGAGAAAGGGGAAGGGAGAGGTAGAATGGGGAAAATTTTCTCACGTAAAAGAGGTATATAAAATGAGTTTTTATAGTGAAGGAGAAAATGGGAATGTTGGTGGCAGGGAATGCTTGAAACTAACTCTAATCAGAATTGGTTCAAAGAGGGAAGAATATATGGACACATGGATATAGAAATATAACTTTTTTTTTCTTTTTTCTTTGGTGAGGCAATTGGGGTTAAGTGACTTGCCCAGGGTCACACAGCTAGTAAGTGTTAAGTGTCAGAGGCTGGATTTGAACTCAGGTACTCCTGAATCCAGGGCCGGTGCTTTATCCACTGCGCCATCTAGCTGCCCCTAGAAATGTAACTTAATAGGTGTGGAAATATTTTAAATGACTAGGGCTAATTTGGGGAGACCAATCTGTGGATGACTAATCTCAGGACTTTTGACTAACTGGCTATCTGACTGCTATTAATTTAATATGGGCTGTTTATAAAGTTCCACCACACTGTGCCCAAATTGATAAGCAAAATATTTAGAAGCCTCTTAACTAAATAATCAAAGCAGAGTTTATTTATGAGATACTATTTCAAATTAAGAATACAGGGAAATAAAATGTACAACCTGACTGTGTTCAGGTGTCTCTTTCCACCTGCTGGCCTGGAACTTTTTTAATACAATAAGGGCTGTAGCCACATCTTGCCTTAGGGTGTGTTCCACTTTCCCTGCTCAGCTACTTTCTAACTCTATGCCCCTTTCACTTTGTAAATCCCCCTGCCTCTAACTTTCCTCTCCTTACTGAACCACTGAACCCCTGTGTTTCTCTCTAACTGACCTCTCCTTCCGTTCTCCTAGTGCTCCAGTCTTTCTGCTCTCTTAATCTTGTTAACCCCCCTTTTCTCAATCTTGTCCCCTGACCCTCTAATCTTGTCCTTCGGCCTCCTTTTCCGCCCCTCTCCTCCATTCTTCTAATCTTGTCAGACTCCTTTAATCTTGTCCGCTGGCCTCCATCCCTTCTTGCTCTTAGCTTTTTCTCCTTCCCCCCTCTCTTAGTGGTCCAGCCTTTATGCTCTCTTAATCTCATCAGCCCCCTGAATCTAACTCCCAGGTCTATATATATTTTCCTTTTCTCCACTCAAATTTCAGGGCTTTTTGCACCCCCACAGTCCAAGCTAATCCGCCAGCCAGGGCTGCAGCTGGGGCTGGGGGGACGCTCGAGCATCACGTGCCTCAGCACAGGCTATGCCAGAGCACAGCCTGGACAAGCCCAAGATCTCTGGGATAGATCCGCTCAGGTCAGAGGGAGCTGAGGACTTTTCCCCCCCAGCTTTCTGACCTGGCATCTCATACAGCCCACGGGGATTTTTGGTCAGCTGAAGTGGACGGGGAGGGGCACCAACACCTCCCACACAGAAGAGACCCTGAGGGCCTAAGGCTTTCTAATCTCAGCCCAAATGTAGGGTTCCCAAATCAAAATAAATTTCCACATAGGGAAATAGAAGGGTAAGGAGATCAAAAAGGTGGGGATGATAAAAGGGAAGATAATTAAGGGAGGCAGTGGTTAGAAGCAAAAGAGACTTTTGAGGAAGGATAGGATAAAAAAAGAGAGAAAAAGAAAGCAGAAAATGGGATGCAGGAAAATACATAGCTAGTAAACATAACTGAAAATGTGAATGTGATAATCTCACCCATAAATGGAAGCAGATAGCAGAATAGATTAGAAACCAGAATCCAACAATATGTTGTTTACAAAAGACACACTTGAAACAGAAAGACACACACAGAGTTAAAATAGAGGACTGGAGCAGAATTTAATATGCTTCAGTTAAACTAAAAAAGGAAAGGGTAGCAATCATAATCTTAGACAAAGCAAAAGCAAAAATAGACCCAATTAAAATGGATAATCAAGGAAACTACATTTTGCTAAAAGGTACCCAAAACAGCAAAGCAATATGAAAATTTACAGCTAATTTCTCTGATAAAGGACTCATTTTAAATGTATATTGTATATAGTACTAGTCAAGCTTATATAATAAGATCCATTCCCTAATTAGTAAATGGTCAAAAGATATGAAGAGGTAATTCTCAGAAGAAGAAATCAAAGCTATCTATAGTTATATGTAAAAAATGCTCTAAATCACTATTGATGAGAGAAAAACAAATTAAAACAACTTGAGGTACCACCTCACAACTATCATGAATGACAAATGATGGAAGGGATATGGGGAAAATAGGTACACTAATAAACTAGTAGTGAATTGGTCCAACCATTTGGAACTAGGTCCAAAGAGTTATAAAATATATGTACCCCTTCACCCATAAATACTAAGTCTGTACCCCAAAAAGATAAAAGAAAGTAGAAGAGGACCCATACATGCAAAAATATCTGAATCAGCCCTTTTTGTGGTGGCAATAAATTGGAAATCAAGGAGACACTCATCATTTGGGGAATGACTGAACAAGTAGTGGCATATGATTGTGATAAAGTACTATTATGCTATAAGAAATGGCTTAAGTGGTGGTTTCAGAAAAACATGGCAAAATCTATATGAACTGATACAAAGTGAAGTGAGAAGAATCAGGAGAAATATTGTAATGATGATCAGCCGTGAAAGACTTGGCTACTCTGATTAATATAATGATCTAAGACAATTCCAAAGGGCTCATGATAAAAAAAAAAAAAAGAATAATGTTATCCACTTCCAGAGAGAAAACTGATGAACTTGTAGCAAAAACTGAAGTATAATTTCTTTATTTTTCTTACTTTTAAAAAGATATGGCTAATATGGAAATGTTTTACATGATTTCACATATATAATTGATATCATATTGCTTGCCTTCTCAGTGGGTGAGGGAGATGTAGGAGGAAGGGAGCGAATTTAGAAATCAAAATTTTAAAAGAAAAGAATGTTAAAGTAAATAATAAATTAAAAATAGAAGAGCAGAACTGGGAAGGGTCTTAAAATTTAGAATGTTCAAGTTGGAAAGAGACCTAGAATTCAAGGCTTTGCATATTTGTAAGTAAGGTACTTCACAACATAGGTTTGCATCAGATGAGCCCTTAAAACAGACTAGTTGAAGGGCAGCTAGGTGGCTTAGTGGATAAAGCACTGGTCCTGGATTCAGGAGGACCTTAGTTCAAATCAAGCCCCAGACACCTAACACTAGCTGTGTGACCCTGGGCAAGTCACTTAACCCCCATTCCTCCCCCCCCCCCCAAAAAAAAAAACAGACTAGTTGAGCTAGAAGAAATCCTGAAACATAGAATGTTAGATTTGCAAAGCATCTCAGGGCACATTTAGTCTAACCCTCCTATTTCACAGAGGAGGGAAATGAAGCTGAAAAAAGAAAACCTGACTAGCGTAAGGTCACATTGCAAGTAACTAGTGGAGCAGGGTCTCAAATTCAGATCTCCTTACTCTAAGCATAACCTTCTTTCCAATTGCTAGCAGGATCACATGGTTTAAACTGCCTTCTCCCAATCCCTCTCCTGTTATATACTCAGGTAATAACATTTTGATTTCCTTGGAGGAATGTGAAGAAAAAGAGGCAAAGGGCAATGAAAAATGATAACTGCTCAATGCATTGGCCCAATTGTGAGTTTATCTTGGTGAAATTCAGATTTACTATTTATTCTAGAAAACCTAAGTACCTTCTATGTGCAGTTATGTGAATATTACTGGGGCAATTTAGCAATAAAATGTGACTGACTTCATTATGGAAAATGGAGGAGAGAACATCTGATCTTAAATCAGAAGGAGGCTGACCAGACTGTATTGGCACAAAGACATGTAAATTCCCCTTCGGGGGTGAGGAGAACTATATTGGGAAAAGTGACTTTGTTATTAAAATTCAAAATCCCTTTAAGTCCTTTTGTTTAGGCTGGTGCCAAAAGGTAATTTATGTGTAAAGCTGTAACAGGCCATATGGAACTTCCTATGTGCTTTCAGTGCTGCTAACTCTCTGACTTCAAGGCTTTCCATCCCCAAGGAGAAACACACTGACAGATATTGCCTTGATTCTCTAGTTTGTTTCAACAGAGGGCAATTACATGGAAGTCCACCTCTATTGGAAGGGAGTTGGCTGAAAAAGCTGAGCTTTGTTTAGCAAATGTTTCATAGAATAGAGCAATTTAGAGTATGTATTTAAAAGCCAATTTCCAAAAAGACAACTTTTTTGGTGGAAAGACTAGTTTCATTATCATTAATAATAAGAACAACAATTCACACTGAAATTTGAAAAGTATTGGTTCACAATGATCTTATGAAGTAGGTAGGGTAAGGATGATTGTTCCCATCTTGCAGAGGAAATTGAGGTTCAGAGCTGTTCATCTAATGTCACAGCTGGGAATCAAATCCAAGTCTTTTGATTCTTTTGACTGCAGCATGCTATGGGTCTCTTTAAACTGTTAAGTCATCCATCCAATAAGCCAACAACTATTTACTAAATGCTTACTATGTAGAAGATTCTGTGTTCAGTGCTGAGGGTAAGGAAGGGAACAGTGCTATGTAGCAGGCACTGTGCTAAGCACTTTACAAATACTGAGAGATAAGAAAGCATATCACAGGTTTAAAAATATTAGCAGAGGGTATATGACACAAATAAACTATAAATTATACAATAATAACTACAAAGCAGAATAGGATATAAAATCATGAGATGTAGAAAGTGCTATGTAAAGCCAAGGAAGCAAAGATAATTTCCAATTTAAGAGATAAGGAGAGGTTTCATGAATGAAGTAGCATTTGAACTGGCCTTTTAAGGTAGGGTAACATTTCAACAGGCTTAGATTGGGGCAGGTGGAGAAAGGTATGAGCAAGGAGGAAGTATCCTTGCCAGTGGGAACTATCAAAAGGATAGAAGAAAGAAAATGAGGAATGGAGGACTAAATAAAAATATACAAACATACACACATATGTATGTATATCCAACAATGATCTCAAGAGGAAGATAATTCAGTTGAAAACCTAGAACACAAGGAGAAAATACTAAATTGAGAAGGGACAATGACTACCAAAATATCTAAGAGATTACAAAACTCCCCCTAAAAATATTATAAAGCAAAGGGAATTGAACCAATATCTGATGAAACCCAGAACCCTATGGATTTCCAAGAAAGCATCAAATCACAGATAGATATTCTAGAACAGATCAAGAGACAAATCAGAATCTTAAGAGGTCAAAATGGAAGAAATGGCAGAATTTATGGCTTACCTATCAGAAATGATTAGCAGAATATAAAAACTTGAATACACAGCTGCAAATATCTCTAAAGAAATGAAGGCAAGAACAATAGATTTAGAATACCAGTATTACAGAAGTGAAAGACAATCTAGAAGAAAATGAAAAAGCAATGATTTTAAAAGACTAAATGATGAATTAATTACATTCTATAGTTCTGACAGAACTTTGCAGTCTTGATGTTGGTGATATTTAAGAAGTCACAAAAGATGGAGGATTTACCACAGGAACTAATGTTGTTCCAATTTTCAAAATAAAGGCCAATAAGTTCAACTTTAATTTCTTTTTTTCTTTTCTTTTTTTGATATGGAAGGATTTATTTGTATCACTGGAGAGATTAGCCACATACATTCATTT
Organism: Dromiciops gliroides; assembly: GCF_019393635.1. NCBI lineage: Eukaryota > Metazoa > Chordata > Mammalia > Microbiotheria > Microbiotheriidae > Dromiciops > Dromiciops gliroides. Next base: position 636,766,352 of record NC_057861.1, read on the forward strand.
TTAAAAATTTTATTGAATAGAATTTTATTTTCCAAAATATATGTAAAAAAATTTTTAACATCAATTTAAAAAAAAATTGTGTTCCAACTTCTCTTCCTCCTCCATTCCCACCCCCCACCCACTAGAACTCAAGCATTTCAAAATAAGTTATACATGAGTAGTCATGGAAAACATTCCCACATTAGCTAGGTTGTGAGAGAAAACAGTAAAAAAAAAAAAACCCCAAAACTTCAGATCGAGGAATTGTTAAAGAGAAAAAAAAAATTCTTAAAAATGTGTTTCCAGGGGCAGCTAGGTGATGCAGTGGATAGAGCGCTGGCCCTGGAACCAGGAATACCCGAGTTCAAATCTGACCTCAGACACTAAACACTCACCAGCTGTGTGACCCCGGGGCCAGTCACTTAACCCCAATTGCCTCAACAACAACAACAAAAATAAATAAATAAATGTGTTTCCATCTATTTTCAGATACTATCGCTTCTTTCTCTGTAGATGGGTTGCCATTTTCATAAGTCATTGCCTTGCTGAAAATAACCACATGCTTCCCAGCAGATCATCTAACACTATTGCTGTTATTTTGTATACAGTATGTTTCACTCTGCTGCAGTTCACGTAGGTCTTTCCAGGTTTTTCTGATAGTATCCTGTTCATCATAACCTAAATAAAGTATCTTAAACTTGACAAAGAATTTCCTTCATATTAGTCCAGCAAAGTAGGTACCCTATGTTCTGCCATAATATTCAATTATCATAATTATTTCCCTCCATCCTATTCCTTTCCCATGCTATTTACTCTATTTTCTATCTTCTTTTAAATTATTCCTCCTCAAAAGTCTTTTACTTCTGACTGTCCCCTCCCCAACTCTGCACTCCCTTCCTTCCTTATCCTCTTCCCCTCATACTTTCCTGTAGGGTTAAATAGATTACTCTTCCCAACTGGGTGTGAATGTTATTCCCTCCATGAGCCAACTCTGATGAGTTTAAGGTCTTTGAGCTAATTCTGTGTTCCAAATTTTCTTCCTCCCTCTCTCCTCAACCTTCCCTATGAAATCAAGCAATTCACTATGTCAAACTTGTGCAGTTTGCAGAACATCTTTACCTTCCTCGAAAGTATTTTGCATTTTTACTGCTCTCTCCCCCAATCTGCCCTCCCTCCTTCCCCTCCCACCCTTTATCTCCCTCTCCTCCCTCAGGGCAAAAATATATTACTATACCCACTTGAGTATGTATGTTAGTCCTTCTTTGAGTCAATTCTGATGATATTAAGGTTCATTCATTCCCCAATTCCTTCCCCCTCTTCCCCTCCCCTCCATAAGCTTTTTTCTTGTTTCCTTCATGTGAACAACCTCTCCCCAGACCATCTCTCCCCTTCCCCCTCCCCCAGTCTATTTCTCCTACACCTCAACCCTATTTTAAAGATGTCATTATGGGTTAGTTAGGTGGCACAGTGGACAATGCACCAGCCCTGGACCCAGGAGGCCCCAAGCCTAAATATGGCCCCAGACATAAGACACCCCACAAAGAACAAAACATAAATGCTTTACAGATATCATCCCTTTGTATTCAGTTCAGACCTGTGTTCTCTGTTAATTCCTTACTGAGATAATTCTTATGAGTTCGAGGTATTATCTTCCCATGTAGGATTATAAAGAGTTTGATCTTTTAATATCCCTCATGAAGTCTTTTTCCTGTTTATCTTTTTATGCTTCTCCAGGGTCTTGTATTTGAAAGTCAAATTTTCTATTCAGTTCAGGTCTTTTCATAACAAATGCCTGAAAGTCTTCTTTCTCATTGGAATTCCATGTTTTCCTCTGAAAGATGATGCTTAGTTTGGCTGGGTACATGATTTTTGGCTGTAGTCCCAGTTCCTTTGCACTCTGGAATATCATATTCCATGCCCTCCAGTCCTTTAATGTAGAAGCTGCTAGATCTTGCTTTATCCTTATTGGAGAACTACAGTATTTATATTCGTTTTTTCTAGCTGCTTGCAATATTTTCTCCTTGACCTGGGAGTTCTAGAATTTGGCTATAATATTCCTGGAGGTTTTCCTTTTCGGATCTCTTTCAGGAGGTGATCAGTGGATTCTTTCTATTTCTATTTTAGCTTCTGCTTCTAGAATATCAGGGCAATTTTCCCTCACAATCTCTTGGAGGATGGTGTCTAAGCTCTTGTTTTGGTCATGGTTTTCAGGTAGTCCAAGGATTTTCAAATTATCTCTCCTAGATTTATTTTCTAGGTCAGCTGTTTTTCCAAGGAGATCTTTCACATTGCCCTCTATTTTTTCATTCAATTGGATTTGCTTTACTGTGTCTTCGTTTCTCATAAGGTCACTAGCTTCCCTTTGTTCAGTCCTAATTCTTAGGCAATTATTTTCAGCAGTTTTTTGATCTCCTTTTCCATTTGACTTTTCAAACTGTTGACTTTTTTTTCTCATGACTCTGCTGCATTGCTCTCATTTCTCTTTTCATTCCTTCCTCTCTTTCTCTACATCTTCATTCTATCTCTCCTACTTTCTCTTCAAAGTCCCTTTTGAGAGCTTCCATGGTCTGAGACCAGTTCATAGTTTTCTTGGAAGCTTTGGATGTTGGAGCTTTGACCCTGTTATTATCTTCTTCTTCTGAGGATGTATTGTGGTCTACCTTTCCCCCAAACAAGTTTTTGATGGTCTTCTGCTTTCTCTGCCTACTCATCCTGGCTTAACTATTTCTTGGCTTTTTACTCCTTCTTAAAGTGTATCACTGCTTCCAGGACACATTGTTCATGCTACAGCGTGGCCCAGGGGGTGATTGGGCTTCTTCTCAGCCTGCCTGGCTTGTGAGTAATCACAGCCGCTTTCTCTTTGACCCGGAAACAGAAGTCTGATTGAACTCTGATTCTCTATGGTCAGAAGCTTGGCGTGCTTTTGCCCCTCCCCCACTGGGCCACCACCACTCGATTCAGCCCACTGGTTCAGACCCAGGGCGCTTTGTCCCAACTCCAGTAGATACTGCCTCCACTTCACCCCGGCCTACCGCCGAAACCCCTTACCAGTCCATGATCGGAGCCTCAGAAGCTGCTGGTGCTGAAGACTCTGACATGTGCTGGAAGCAGTGTCCCTGGCTGGGTCCAGACTACACACTGAGCTGTTCAGCCTGATCAGTAGGTGATCAGAATAGCCCTCTTTTGCGGAGAAATAGTCTCACTCTGTTCTTATGTGCATTAGGCTGTTCTGGGTTTTGATTTTTTACCGCATTATTTGGGCGTGAATGGATGGGCTTATCTGGAGCTTGTGGGAGTCACAGCCTCTCCTCTGCCATCTTGACTCTGCCCCCAGCCACATAACTCAACTTTAATTTCTGACAAAATTCTACATTGCGACACTAAAGTGAAAACTTAGAAAGGGAAGGAATGATCACTATAAGCTAGCATAGATTAATCAAAGGCAAGTCATGCCAAATTAAATTAATTTCCTTACTTGACAGCATTACTGAAATGGTACACTGTAAAATGACAGAAAATTTTTGAAAAACATTTAATAATACTTCTAACTTGATTTTCTTATGCACAAGATAGAAAGATGTGGACTATATGAAATTAGTTAAATGGATTCCAAACTTTATGAATGACCAAAACCAAAGAGAAATGACTAGTGCCAAGCTGTATTTACTGGAGTATCCAGCAAACTCATTCTTGACCATTTTTAATTTACCAATTTTACCAATGAATTAAATCATGATAAAGAAGGAATGTTGACAAAATCTGTAGGTGATGCAAATATGGGAGGAATAGCCAAAACATCGGATGATATGTGATCCCCAAAAGACTAGAGCCCAATTATTGGGCTATCTCAATAAACTGGGATAAATTGAAAATTGTTGGATTCAAAAATCAAATATACACAAACAACATAGAGGAGATGTGACTATAAAATACTTTATATGAAACTGGCTCATCAGATTTAATAAGTTATAAGTTCAATGAAAGTCAAAAATGTGATCTGGAAGCCCAAAACACCATTGCAATCTTAGAGCTACATCAATAGAAATACAGTGCCCATTGTACAAGGGACAAAGCAGCTCATTGCATTTTACTGGTCACACAACTTCTGGAGAGCAGGGTCCAATTTTGGATATTATGTTATAGGAAGAACTTTGACAATCTGGAAAAAGAGGAAGGTGTCCAGATTGGTGGACCCAAAAACCAAGACATGCAAGGTTGATATAAAGAAACAGTATATCTCTTATTTAGAAAAGACAATACGTGAGGAAGAAGGAAACAATAGCCATCTTTAAATATTTAAATGATTGGTTTGGTTATATACAAGGGAAATTAGACCCTTTTGCTTGAATCAGGAGAGCAAAACTGGGACCAGAGAGAAGTTATTTAAAAGGAGTAATACTTTGACATGTTATTTTAAAAATTAATAACAATTAGATTTCTATGAGTGTGATAGATTATTTCAGTAGATAGTGAATTTCCTGACCCTGGAGATCCTCAGATGAAAATTAATGAGTATGTATTGAGCATGTCCTTGAGTAGACTCATGCTTCAGAGAGAAGTGAAATTAAGCACCTGTTGTCCCTTCCAACTCAAAGATTCAACAATCTTATGGGATACCCCCAAATTTTTTGAGAGAGAGGTAGATTCTGGTCTTCATATCTTATTTTCTTTTTCATCTTTACTTAGACTACTGTATGCCTCCTTGGCCCCTCCTCCATCATCTCCTGGAGCCTAACTTCAAACACTTCCCATCCCCCACTCTCCTGCTCTGCCTGAGATGCTCCAGGTGATTCCTGCCAAACTGTTTCAGTTCATTTATATTTCCATTCAAAACCCTGTTCCTGGAAATCATGCATCTTGCTCAGCTGTGTTGTCTATCTCCACCGCACTTATCACTGAGGTTTCTTTGCTTTCAGGCAATCTCATTAAACTGCCTTTAATTACTTATGTGAAGGAGAAGAGGGAGGCTTCTCATGTGCCTCTCCACAAGAGCCATCTTTATTGATTGGGTGGTGAGAGGATTTTGTCAGGCAGAGGATTAGAAAAGGTTAGTTTCCCTAATTCCCTAACACTCTTCCTAGTGATAATTGGTTCCCAGGTGAAACGCCATCCCAAACACATACTCATTGCTGTTTGTTTTCCTTCTCCACTTGCATCTGAAGTGAAGTTTATCACAGTTGAAAAATATGGCTTCCCAACATCTCCTCTGGTGGATAATTGAGAGTTGCCTAATAAGCTGCTGCTGGTAGTGGCACTACAAAGGTTGCTTATGATTCACACCACTGCAGCAAGATGATTTGCCATCGTTTTGCTCATGTCATTTCTCAGGTTGCCATCATTCATCCAGCTCTTCCCAGAGCCCTTGGTCAGTCTCTGAGAACAGTTTAGGGAAGATGCATTTCCCTTAAGTTGTTAGGCTTCCATTTTTTAAAATATGTAAAACGTTGAACTTGAAAATTTCTAAGGTCCTTTCCAACTTAAAAAGTCTGCACTCTTAAGAGAGATTAGATTTATTTTGTTTGGTCTCATATTATGTAAGTGGGGGTGGGGTGGGGGAGAGTGTAAGTTACAAGGAGGAGATCTCAACAACAAACATATGGTTCTGACTGTAGTGACCACTTCCTAACTCTTAAATTTTGGTCTGTTCCCTCCTTTGGACTGAGTGTATCCAGAGTAGAGAGACCAGAATGACAAGGGAGTCTGGAAACCCTGTCATGGTAATCTGTTGAAAGGTATGGTGATGTTTATCCTGGAGAAAAGAAAGTTTAGGGGGATGTGATTGTCACCTTCAAAAATGTGAAGGGTTAGCATGTAGAACAGTTTGGTCACCACCTATGTGACTTTCAGCTCTCTGGGCCGCCATTTTATTACATGTAAATGAGGGGTTGGACTAGAAGATTTCTAAGGTCCTTTCCAACCTAAAAATCCTGTGTTATCAAGAGAGATTAGATTAATTTTGTTTGGTCCCATGTTATGTTTTTAGGAGAAAAAAATAGTGGAAGTTACATGAAGGAAGTTTCCACAATCCATAATCTGTCACTGGAGAGATCAATCATATAGATGAAGGTATATATTCTGGAAATATGGCATACAATCTCCTTAACGAGTAGATCTTTTTCTTTTTCTTGTACCTTTGCTAAGCTTTCTGTACAGCACTCACCAAGCAGCAGGGTGTCAAGGAGACTGTATAAGACCTTCTAAATCCCAGAACTGCCCTCCAGGGAATTGTCTTTTGTTTTAGAGCACAAGGAAGATAACACAACTCCTTCCACTGCTTTGTTCCTGGAGTTCTCAAGGCTCTCCTTGCCCTCTCTGTCACCTGACTCTTATTTCATAGATATAGTACAAAGTTAGCGAAACATAGTCTTGCTAAATAATTGAGAGAAGTAATGAAAAGTGATCAGGGTGATCAAAGTTCAGGTGAATGGTTACAAAAGTCATAAAACTGTTAATAGTAATTTACATTCCTAGATCACTCTGGTTTTTATGAAGCATTTTTTATTAGGAACTTAGTGCCAGTATTAATAGTCCCATTTCCCAGATGAGGAAATTGAGTCTCAGAAAAATTAAACAATTTGCCTAGTGTCCCATAGCTCAGAAGTGTCAGCATTAGAGCCGAGATTCAAACCTAGGTTCTCTGGCCAGAAATCCAATGGTCTTTATATTATATTAATTCCAAGCTGTTGTACTAATCCTGGACTTTCACCAAGTCTTTATGTATGACCAAAAGCTTTGCTTTCATGTCACAAACACCCTCTCTGCCCCCAAATCTGAATGGTAAACCATGTCTATCTTACTTTGTTAACATGTTTGACTGTCTAGCTCATGGGCCTCCTGCCTTATGCTATTCAACAACTTGCAACAAGGCTTGCATTCTGACAATACTCACTTATCATCAGTAGGGAAGGAGAGGGAAGGGAATAAACATTTACAGACAGCCTATGTGCCAGATGCTGCACTTATTGCTTTTTTGACAAATATTATTTCATTTGATCCTCACAACAATGCTGTGAGGTACATGCTGTTGTACCTTTTTACAATTGAGCAAACTGAGGCAGAGGTTAATTGACTTGCCCAAAATCACACCACTAGTAAAGGTCTGAGTCTGGATTTGAACTCAGGCCTTGCCTACTCCAGGCCCAGTAGTCAATTCACTGTGCAACCAGTCTCTTCAGTAGCTGCTCAAGGGAAACTTTAGTCTTTCTATTATTCTCCAGGAACTGGCTATCTCTACCTTTTTTGTGGGTGGCAGTCCCTTGATTTGCAGTAGATGTGAATTTTCCCAATTAGACTCTTGTCTCAGCACTCACGCAGTAGGGAACTCTTCATGCTACATTTTCCATGGGCTATATTCATGTGGGTATGGTATAAAAGTCAGCCAGTTGGTCAATAAGCATTTGTTAAGTGCCTGTCACTGTGTTAAGTGTTAAGCACTAAGTCAGCCACACAAGCATGTGTTAAAACTTTATTCTGGGGGCAGCTAGGTGGTGCAGTGGATAGAGCACTGGCCCTGGAGTCAGGTGTACCTGAGTTCAAATCTGGCCTCAGACACTTAACACTTACTAGCTGTGTGACCCTGGGCAAGTCACTTAACCCCAATTGCCTCACCAAAAAAAAAAAAAAACTAGGGAGGGGAGGGAGGGAGAAAAAATCTAAAAACGTAAAGCTTATATAAACAAAAGTTGAGAACTTTCTTTACATGTAACGGAAAAAAATAAAATACTTTATTAATTAAAAAAAAACAAAAAATCAATATATGAAGCCCTGATTTGTACCATTTGCTAACTCCTTGAAATGTAAATACTCACATTGTAAATTAAATAATCTTCTAAGAGCCTCTACAAGATAGTTCCAGCATACCTTGAATTAACTCCTACTATGCTTGTTCTACCTCAAACTAACTAATGATGCTCGCATTCATTCCTTCTTCCCTTTTTTAGAAAAAAAAAAATTGCCTTATTACTTCTTTCTCCCTTCACCTCAGGTTCCTGAGCCATCAGCTCACCGGACATGGAGGTGTCTGGGGAAGTCCGTAGCTTGGGAGTTCAGTGGTACCCTGATCCCTTAATATGTATGCTTGATATAACTGGAGAAAGTATTTATCAATGTTAGCATGGTAAGGATGGGTTTCCCTTGTTGAACCTTGTTCTTTCCCACATGATAAAATTTTGACATACATGATATAACGTATGAAAATATGCATGATATAACCACTGTTTCCATCATTTTGGAAGTCTTAGGACCATTGGCAATGTACTGTGTGGGGGAAGGTAGCAGGTTAAGATTTGTAATCAAAAAGCAAAACTATCATGAACTAGAACAAAGCATGACTTGTTAAAAATGTAGCAAAAAAATAGCAAAATATTATTTTGTGAATTCCCAAGGAACTGTTGTTATTCTTGAACCCTTTCCTACCCTACCCCCACCAAACATGGGGAGAATTGAGATTACCTTATTTATTTGTTTGTTTATTCATTTATTTAACTTACTTAGTTTTTTTGGATTCTATAAGGGAGAAAATAGTTTATTATTAGTATTTCACATTATACCCTGCCATGACTTGTGTGGATGGAATCAATGGAAAATCTGAAGGTTGACTTAGCTGATCAAGAATTAAAAATGGTTCTTGGCTAAATTAGCTTGTTACACATGCATTCTCTATAGTACTCACATCCATTATTGGTAATTCCCAAGAGATGACTGGGGAAACAGACAATAAGATCCACCCAGTTAAGACCAAAACATTTATACCAGGCCTATACCACTTAATGTTCTTCAGACTAATAACATTTCAAAATATCATTGAGTGCAAGGCCATCAAGCCCTTTTGTGTTGTTGTGCAGACAATTACTGGGAACCTGCAAGGCTATACTCAGCTGAGTCCCACTGATTCAATACCTAAATATCGAATTTCCATAAAGACCATATGGAACTTCAATGGATACAATTTTGGCCACCCAGGTATAGGGTCCCAATTTCTAACATTTTTATAGACAGCCAGAAGAGCCTTTACATCCCTCTCCCTTCATTTTATGGATGAGGAAATGGAGCCCCAGGTAAGATTAATTTCTTACCTATGACCATACAGGTACTACGAAGAAGAATTAGGATTGAAAACAAAAATTTCTGACTCCAAATTCAGCACTACAGTTCCCATGGAAGTCTTACAGAAGGCAAAGCAAGTTGTTGCTGAGAGAAAATCAAACAGAACTGGAGAATAAGCGATCTTAGGATGGGGGAAGGGGGAGAGGGAGAGAAGAGTCATCCCTAATGGACAGAGCTGAAAGTATGTTCCCAGAGCCTACTAAATGAATTGAACTATCATTAACAAATTCAAATCTTTGCCAATTTGCATTTTAACTCAACTTCTAATGTCAGACAAAGGCATCAGGAAGATAATATTTCCAGGCTCATCATTCTAAACAAAAACACTCTTCAAAATGAAATGAAAGTGGAGGGAAATGTTTGGTTGGTTTCTCTGATTTTTTTTTTTCTCCAACAAAACCTTCCCATTCATGGGCACTTAGGGGATTTGTAGCATCTTCTCTAAAAAGGCACCAGAGTTTTTCACTACCTAATCCAGGGATCTTTATTGTATGTGCTGTCTTCAATTTATGTTTCAAGCACGTCATAGTGCATTTTATGTGGGACTAGGCTTTTAGGCCTATGAGTGAAACACTGGGTAAGAAGAGCACAATGCTTTATTTTTTTTTAAATGCCTATTTGGGGAGTGGAGTCTCACAAGTAGTAGCAGAAAAGGAATTAGGAAATATGGAGTTGTTTTTGGTCATTGTTACTAAATAAATTACTAGCAATTAATTATCCGCAGTTTCAATAATAGCTCTACCTGTGTTGTATTGTGTTTTTATCTATTTTGTTAAATATTTCCCAATTACACTCTCATCTGTTCCAAGTTTCAATGTGGGTTTGACAGATCTGATGTAGAAGGTGGTTCTTGTGACACAGCTGGAATGAAGAGAGGGATTCCATGAGGCAGTCATGAAGAGGGAGTGTATTCCAGGCACAGGGAATGACCAGAATAAAGGAAAAGAAATAGGAGAAGGAGTGTTTTGCATGAGGAACAGAGAGACCGCTTTGGTTTTATCACAGAGAGCTAGAAGAGGAGTGATAGACAGTGAGGCTGGGAAGATTGATTGGGACAAGGTTGTGAAGGGCTTTAAAAACTAAGCAGAGAAAGTTATGTTTTATCCCAGAGGTGACAGGAATATCCTGGAGTTTACTGAACAGAGGAGTGACATAGTTAGATCTCTGTTTAAGGAAAGATACCTTGATATCAATGTGTAGAATGGATTAGCTTAGTGAGAGACTTCAAGGAAGACCAATTAATTAAGAGGTGGGCAACTAGGTGGTGCAGTAGAGTGCCAGGCCTAGAGACAGGAAGACTAATCTTTTTTTTTCTTTCTTTCATTCTTTCTTTCTTTCTTTTTTTTTTTTGTGGGGCAATGAGGGTTAAGTGACTTGCCGGGGTCGCACAGCTAGTAAGTGTCAAGTGTCTGAGGTCACATTTGAACTCAGGTCCTCCTGAATCCAGGGCTGGTGCTTTATCCACTGCACCACATAGGTGCCACAAGACTCGTCTTCTTGAGCTCAAATCTCGCCTCAGACACTAGCTATGTGACCCTGGTCAAGTCATTTAACCCTGTTTGCCTAAGTTTCTTTAGTTGTAAAATGAACTGGAAAAGGAAATGGCAAAACACTCCAGTATCTTTGCCAGGAAAACCCCAAATGGTATCATGAAGAGTCAGGCATGACTGAACAATAACAACCAACAACAAAAAGAGAGCTACTCTGACTCCATCAACTCACCAGGAAAATCCTTTAGTATTTCTTTAGTGATTAATATTGGTCGTTTAGTACAGAAGCACCAAACTTGAACCCCATGGACCATAACAGTCCTGCAAAACTATGTGGCCAGGGGCGGCTACGTGGCACAGTGGATAGAGCACTGGCCCTGGAGTCAGGAGTACCTGAGTTCAAATCCGGCCTCAGACACTTAACACTTACTAGCTGTGTGACCCTGGGCAAGTCACTTAACCCCAATTGCCTCACAAAAAAAAAAAAAAAACTATGTGGCCAAACCAGATTAACATAACATTTGGAAATGTTTAATAAAGTAAAAAATATAATACAATATAGATAATGTTGGGGGGGCGGTAAGTCAGTATGCTACATGGAGGATAGACAGGAGAGGGGGAGAGGCTCAAGGAAGGAGAAAACTTAACTATTGCACTGTTTCGAGTAAGAGGTACTGAAGGCCAGAATTAGGGTGGTATCTGTGTGAGTAGAAAGATGAGGACAGATGTGAAAGATGTGAAGATAGAAATGACAAGACTTGGCAGCTGAACAGAAATGTGAAGTAAGGGAGAATGAGAGGGTTCAAGGATGCCTCCAAGGATTTAAACCTGCATAACTGAAATGGTGGTTTTACCCTTAAAAGAAACAGGAAGTGTGGAAAGACGAGTCTAGGAGGAATGCTGAGTTAGGTTTTAGAAATATCAAGTTATACATGTCAATAATACATCTGCTCAAAATGTTCAATTGGCAGTAAATATTCAACTGGGAGTAGGTCTCAGAAGAGAGACCAGAGTTGGTTACACACAAACACAAACACTCAGACATATAAATACAATCGGGAAAACATTTGTAAAAATAATTAAACCCATGGTGGGAAAGGGAAAGAGAGATGGAAGGAAGAGAAAGGGTCAAAAAGGAAAGGTCAAAGGAGGGAGAAAAGGAGGGAAGGAATGAAGGGCGAGGAAAGCAAGGAGGAAAGGAAGGGGAATATAAGGGAAGGGAAAGAAAGGAGGGAAGGATAAGGGAGGGAAAGAAAGAAGAAAGCAAGGAAGTGAGGGAAAGAAGGAGAGATGGGAGAGAGAGAGAGACAGAGACAAAGAGAGAATGAGAGAGACAGAGAAAGAGAGACAAGGACAGAGAGAGAGAGAGAGAGAGAGAGAGAGAGAGAGAGAGAGAGAGAGAGAGAATCAGAAGAAAAGAGTGTCATGAAAACCAGAGAGGAGTAAATATCTAAGTAGAGGTGATCAATAATGTTCAGTGTTTCAGAGGAAAGGAAAATGAGGATTGAGAAAAGGCCACCAGATTTGGCAATTAAGAGATCACTGGCAATTTTGTAATGAGGTGAGAAGCCAGATTGCAAAGTGTTTAGAAGTGAGATAATGGAGAAGCAGTGAAGCTGAGAAGAGACAGGTTCTCTGCCCCTCTTCTTTGTACCAGGGTAGGAGAAGGAAGAATTATAGAAAACCCTGAGAGGATGGTAGAGACAAATAAGGATTTCTTAAGGGGGGAGGGGAGAGACAGTGACATCTGTAGGCAGCAAAGAAGGACAGTTTTAAGATTTGAAAGGGGGCGGGGATTTAGCTACTGGGGGTGGAGGAAATCTGCCAAAGAAAATAGAAGTGAATGTGATCAAGGATAAATGGTGGCCTTATTCAGGAGAAAGCACACCTATTCTTCAGAAACTAAAGGTAGAAAGAATTGGGGAGAAGGGGCTGATGTCACAGAAGTTTGAGGTTTAGAGATAGAGAAAAGAGAGAACTCATGGCAAATGACCTCTATTTTTCTAAATACTCAGGTCCTCTAATGAGAGGGAAGGGTGAGGGATGGTATGGGAAGCTTGAAGAAAGAAAAGGTTTGTAATAGCCACTGGGGGAGTACAAAGAAGAATAAATTTGGGAGGAGTAGAATGATTGCTTTCTGATACTGAAGACCCATTTGGGATTATCTGACATAAATTTGTAATGGGTCCAATTAGTACAGGTGCATAACTTTTTCTAGAGGCAGCTAGGTGGCTTAGTGCATAGAGCATTAGACCTGGAGTCAAAAAGACCAAAGTTCAAAACTGGCCTCAGGAACATACTAACCATGTGACCTTGGGCAAGGCACTTAACCTCTATTTGCCTTAATCCAACATCCTTAATCCACTAGAAAAGGAAATGGCAAACCATTCCAATATCTTTGCCAAGAAAAACCCAGGGACAGTACTGGTGTGCTATCATCCACAGGGTCACAAAGAATCAGAAACCACTGAATAACAGCAATAGCAGCAGCAGCAACAACCGTTTTTCTACCACATTTAGCAGCATGTGAGTGGAGGTGGAAAAGAAAGATGGTGGGAACAATCTTGGGCTAAGGTTTGGCAATGTATAAGTAACTTTAGGACAAGTGGCAAGCGATTTGTGAGTAGAAAATAATGTAACACTGAAACTACGGGGTCAATATTGGGAAGAAATAAAGTGAAGCCAGAGCAGTTATAAACTTGGGAACAGTATGAAGGTATGGGGGGAGGGGGAGACTAGAGATCACAATGAGGATGAAGAACAGATTTAGAAGGGGTGAGGTATAAGACCAGATGAAATGATAGGATGTTATACTCAGAAAAAAGGGTATTTATAAAACCAAATGCTGGAATTGGAAGGAGTCCTTGAACAAAAAATAAAAATTGTTAATGCTTGAAAGGACCCTAGAACTTTAGAGTTGGAAGGGGCCTTAGAGAGATCATTTAGATTCTACTCCAACTCCTTTATTCCAAAAAAGGGGGAAAAACTGGAGGCCAGAGACTTATCCTGAGTGGCCAGGGGGAGACGGATGAGGATGTTAAATATAAGAGAAGAGAATAATGCTGAAGAAAGCAAAAAGAAGGCCCTACAGATATGTTTTACCTACCTGAAAACTTTGCCACAGATCCTATTTTTGTGAGGTGATGAGATTGATCTAGAACCAGGAATGCTTCTCACAACCATCTGAAGTGAATTGGTAAGTCTCTGGTAAGGAGGAGGTCAGATGCTTACAGCAAATTAGTATTCATGGGCACAGTCCATCATTAATCATCATCCTTGGCTATGTATTAAACAGACTCTTCCACACACTGCTATTTGTTCTAAGCACTAAAGAGAATAATTCAAATAGACAGTCTCTAACATCCAAGAACCAAGACTCAATGAAAAGTCTGTATTTCAGTAATTCAGTCATGTCCATATTTTAGCACGGAGGGATAATAGGAATGTTGTTGCACTTTCTATCCATGATCATTTTTGATTGTCATAATAACTACATTAGGGAGATTCAATTCAACACAATCAACATTTATTAAACACCTACTCAATGTGAGAACCTTTGTTTCAGGGAATACAAAGGAAAAAAAAAATGACTCACTGCCCTCAAGTAACTTTTAGTCTACTAGGGGAGATGCAGCATATATTAGTAATAATAATGATTGGAAGTAGAAGTTGATGGGACAAAGAAAATGTCTAGTCAAAGTATTAAACTGAGGTTGGGTGAGAGAGGCAGCAGAACAGAGGACAGTCGAACAGCAGTAGCAGAAGTGGAGAGGGGAGTATAATACCCAAGAACTTGGGATTGCGAATGAAGGTAGTAGTTGTCATAGAGAAAATGGAGCTTTGAGAGGCCCCACAGAAAGGGTGGTGGCAATCACTTCAAGGAAGGCAGTCAGTGAAAGACTTCTCCTAGAGAAGAAGCACATCTCCCACTCCTGCATTTGCTCAATGCTGCTGCACCAGGACAAGCCCTGCTAGCCCTGTGCTAAAGGAGACCAATTCTGGTGTTGAGGATATTGATGAGAAGAGCTACTATTTATGTAATGCATTTAGATTTATGGAGTGCAACACACATATTATCTTATTTAAACATAAATTTTAGTAGTAAAGATTAGCCAGTGCAACCTTGTCATGTTACAGATGAAGAAACAGTATTATCCACACCACTGTGATGAAGAGTTCAATGGAAAAGCTCAATATTGTGCTAAGGCCATGTTGTGCCAGGGAGATAAGATCTGGATTGGGGTTGGGGGTGGTGGGGGTGGCAGTAGTGACAGTATGGAATAAAAAAGAGTTCAGGGTGTTTCAATCCAAGAAATCCATTGATTAATAGTGGTAGATCTTAATGGTACCATGGAATACTATATCTGGATTCAAAACACAAGAGTTACAAGCCCAGCTTTACTATTTACTATGTGCCTTGGCTTCTCCACTCTATGTCTTATTGCATTCACATATAAAATAAGGTTAAGGGTTCAATGATTTCTCAGGTCCCTCCCATGTCTAACCCCATGACCCTATGAAGCAGGACCTTTTTAATTTTCAGTGTTCCCTGGCATGAACATTTCTAGCTACAATTTCTTACCAAGCCGAAAATTCTGAGAAAAAGCATGCTGCTATTAATATCAATGCACCTCCTAGAAAGGAATGGTAAGGGAACAAGTACTTACTATATGCCAGACACTGGGATAAGCACTTTACAATATTAATTTCATTTGATCCTCACAACAACCCTGGCGAGTAGGTGCTATTATGATCTTCATTTTACAGTTGAGGAAACTGAGGCAGAAAGAGGTTAAGTGACTTTCCTGATGTCATGCAGTATGTATATCTGAGGCTATATTCAAATTTAGCTCTTCCTGATTCCAGGTCCTATACTCTATTTCAAAAAGACATCAGTGGCCTTCTATTTTGACTCATACTTGAAAAGAAATATGGACTACAACATACTGGAAGAATGGTCATCTAGACTTTGCTTAAAGAGGTGAACTTATGGATACGTATAATTGTTCAAGAGCTTTTTTTTACATCAAGATAATCTTGTTCCTTTGCAGCTTTCACAAATGGCTCCTGCTTCTTCCCTCTGGAATTAAACAGTACAAATCTAATCTCTCATTTTCATAATAGCCCTTCAGATATTTAAATACAACTCTCATGTCTACCATGTATCTTCCCTTTTCCAAGCTTCTTCAAATGATCCTCACATGATCCTTGACCACACTCTGGGTGCTCTCCAAGGTACCAAGAAAAGGCTTCATGAAAGGAAGCCCTTGAGCTATGTCTTAAAAGAAGATTTTGAGAAGCAGAGGTGAATCTGGAACCCATGACAGGTGTGGGGGCAACTCGTGTGTGAAGACAGAAATGGAAGGGTAAGCTTGGAGAACAGCTATTGGGTCAGTTTGACTAGATTAAAGGCTACAGGAAGGAGAATTTTGTTTTCTTTTGCTTGTTGGTTTAGGCCTATGATCATTGTGAGAGCATCCAGATATGTAAACTCCCTTTACTGATTCAGATCAATGAGCATCTACTGTGTTATTTTCAGTCTTGGTTTCTTAGAGACAGGGAGAAGTGAAAAGAATTAATCCACTGAGACTCAGCCAATATGCATTGGAAGTAGGACTTCAATCCAAGTCTTACTGATTCCAAGGCCACATCTTTGACCACTGTGCTAAGCTGATGTTCATGAAAAGGAGTAACAAAAATAAATCTGGAAAGTTAATTTGGAAAGAAACTGCAGAGGGCTCCCAATTGACAGGCTGAACCAATTTTGTATTTAAACTTTGAGGGCATAGTGAGCCAGTGAAGATTTTTGAACAAGGGAGGTCAGCATCAGGCATGTGCCTTACAAAGATTATTTTGGCTACTGTGCAGAAGATGCATTAAAAATGGAAGAGATCAGAAGCAGTACAATAAATTAGGAAGATATAGAAATAGTCTAGACAAGATGGGGAAAGGGTCTGAACTAGGTGCGGGCAATTTTTAATAGAGAAAAGGGAAAACATTAGAGAAATTATGTGGAGGCATAATAAGCAATGCCTGGAAAGTGCCTGGGTATGCTGACAGAAGTAGGGGAGTAAAAAAACATTAAAAAAATTAAAAGTTTTAAATTTTTTTTTAAATTTTAAAAAAATAAATAAAAAACTTAAAATTTTTTTTAAAGTAGTGGAGAAAAATAGTGACAGATACAAACCAGGGTGACTAGGAAGATTATAATACCCCTAACAGAAATAATGAAGTTTGTAGGTGGTAGGTTGGAGGCAGGGAAGGGGAAAAATGATGAACGTTATCTTAGACATGTGGACTTTGAAATGCTGAAGTGGAAATAACTACAAGGCAATTGGGATGTGAGACTAAACTTATGAAGAGAAATTAAGGTAGATGTATAGATTTGGGACTCATCTGAATTGAATCCATAGGAACTGATGAGATCACTTACAGAAAGAGAACAAAGAGGGGAGTGTCATTGGCAGAGACCTGGGGAGAACCCATGCTTAGGGGTGGGGGAATATACGCACAGTGATATGGCAAAGGAGACAGAGAAGGACTGGTCATACAGGTTTAAAAAGAATGAGAGGGCAGTGGCATAGAGACCAGGGAAGAAAGGACTGGAATGAAAGAGTGACTGAGGCTTTTTGAGTCTCATTATTGTAATCTGTATCAGATGATCTCCAAAGTCTCTTTCTGTTCAAAATTGATGATCCTATGGCAGGTACCAGGGACCTGGAGCTAAGGTGCTAGACATAAAAGAATCTGCAACAAAAACAAGCAGTTAATAGAATGGAAAATTTATTATGGTCCAAGGCAGAATTTACATACCCAGAATTCTGTGCTTGTGGAGTGTCCTCTCCTCACAGGACTCAAATAGGTATTCAGATTCTATTTTTTTTTCTCGCATACCATCTATACTAAGAAGCAGCAAATGTAAAGGAAATCAGACTTTGGTAAGGCCAAGACAAACATTTGTGTAGAAATGATACCAACTAACCAATCACTCTTAAGTCGACATGCTCACATATGTGTAGTAAATGGAAAGCCTTGCTGCACTAACTTCCAACCCAGCCCTCCTGCATTAATGCCACAAAATCGTCAGTGGGCTTATTCTCTGCAGTGCCTCTCCAACAATTGGCCAGGATTGTCTGCTGCTGTTTCACAGAAATCAGAGTCAGATCGATTGGGCTTGACAGGTGATGCACTTCAAGTAAACCCTTTCCATGCAGCCCTGGGTGCTACTGAATATTTGAAGTGTCTCAACTTCTGTGAAGAGAATACAAAGAAGACTGAAACACCGTATGCTCTAGGGATAGCTTTTCTGCTTTAGAAAGTTGGTTTGTTTTTCTTTTTTCCCCTTTCCCCTTTTGAAGAGCAAAATTACAAAATGACATCAGTGGTTAAAAAAAAAATCAGATGACTAGGCTCAGACATTTCTCAGGGGGGACATTTCAGTTCTTCTGTAAGGTCTTATCAGGCACTAAAATCACCAGGGACTAAGAGTCCTGCTCTCAAGATAATGCTTATCTACATTGCTTTGCTAGAAGAGACCCATTCAGTAATTTCTTTAGACTCCATGGGAATTTTCTCATATTCCCTGAAACAATAAACTTCAGCACAGTCACCATCCTTTGGCATTAACAGAATACATTCCAAAGAGCAGGGCATTAGCATATAAGGTAGCTACAATTACTGTTTTATTCTCTTCTCCTCCACCTTCCCTCCATCTATCCTTCCCCCCTTTCCACTCTCTCTCCTCCTTACTTCCCTTCTCTCATTCTCCTTCTCCCCTACTCTCCCTCCCCAGTCTTTTGTACTCTCTCCTCTCCCTCCTCCATCCCTACCTCCTCATACACACACTTTTTCCCCCAGATAAACAGCTCAAGCTGAGCAAAGTCCCAATAATCATTTGCCATTCTTGTGATGGGCTTGTAGATGTGCTTAGCATTGATATGAAAGTTAAAGGGGGAACCATCTGTGGGTTTGACGGTTATGCCGTTTTCCTGAGTAATCCCATTAGAAATCTCCTTGTGCCTCCCTCTCAGGAATAGGGAACCACATACCCTTATAAAACAGAAATAGACCCAAAAGGGTCATGGAGAGGCCATCCATCTCTATCTTTAGGCATAAGCCAACATGATATGGTGGAAAGAGACCCAGGCTTGGAGTCAAAATACTTGGGCTCATATCCTAGCTCTGATACTATGTGACCATGGATAAATTACTTAATCTCTCTCATTCTGTTATCATCTACAAAATGGATATAATACTTGTACTACCACCCCAATGAGATTGTTGTGAGGGAATTGTTTTTGCTTAGGTTGGTAGTGAGGAAATCATTTTTGCAACTTACTTTTGCAAATGAGTCCATCAAAAAATCTCCAGCTTTCTAGCCTTCATTGCTTTCTCATTTTTGTCAATGACAGACATTCTCTTATTCTCCAGGATTAAGATCCCTATCATCCTGGACTCTTCCACCTCTCCTACATTCAAATAACATCAAGTAAGATCAATTTTTCTTGAATAATATTCCTTACATTATTTCCTTCAAATTTTACTTGTATTTTCCTTGTCCTAGCCCTTATTGTTTCACAATTGGATTCTTTCAAATCCTTCAAATGTACCTCCCTGATTAAAGGCTCCTTATTAGAATCAATCAACAAGCAATTATTGAGTACCTACTATGTACCAAGTACTATCCTAGGCACTAAAGAGACATATATTAAAGTGACAATACTTTCCATAAAAGAGCTTATATTCTACTAGGAGGGAGAGGGAAGAATAGGAGGGCAAGGATATAACATAAAGTCATGGAGTCATAGATTTACAGTTTGAAAGTACCTTGGAGGCCAACTAGCCCAATCCATATGTAAAAAAGAATCCCCACTACTAATACCCAACATATAGTTATCCAGTTTCTAAGGAGGGTGAAAGCACCACCTCTTGAAACAGCCTATTTCATTTGTAAACAGCACTACTTGTTAGACACTTGCTTTCCTAGCTGAGAAATAATTTTTACAGCCAATGTTTCTGATAAAGGACTCATTTCTCAAATTTTTAGAGAAGTGAATCAAATTTATAAGAATACAAGTCATTCACAATTGATAAATGGTCAAAGGATATGAACAGGCAGTTTTCAGAAATTAAACCTATCTATAGTTGTATCAAAACTCTCGATAACCATTGATTAGAGAAATGCAAATTAAAACAACTCTGAGGTACCACCTCACACCTATCAGATTGGCTAATGGGACAGAAAAGAAAAACAATAAATATTGGAGAAGTGAGAAAATTGGGACACTGATGTATTGTCAGTAGATTTGTGAACTGATCCAACCCTTCTAGGGAACAATTAGGAACTATACCATCCTTGGTGCTTTCCTCTTAGTGCTCTCTGGTTTATCAATGCACTTTTTAAATCATGATGCCCAAAACTCAACACAGTACTCCAGATGAGGCCTGATGAAGGCAGAGTATAGAAGGACTATGGCCTTCTTATTCCTGAAAGTTTTGCCTGTCTTAAAGCAACCCCAAATCACGTTAGCATTTTTTTTTTGCCTTTTTAAAAAAAACTACATTTCACTGCTAACTGACATTAAGTTTAAAAGTCCTCTGCAAACTCTGGATCCTTTCATGATAAAATGCTATCTGACAATGATGTGATGGTGATGGTGGTGGTGGTTTCAGTCATATCTGACTCTTCAAGACCCCATTTGGGGTTTTCTTGATGAAGATCCTGGAGGGTTCATCACTTCCTTCTCCAGTTCATTTTACAGATGAGAAAACTGAGGAAAACAGGATTAAGTAATTTGTCCAGGGTCACACAGCAAGTAAGTGTCTACAGCCTGATTCAAACTCCTGAAGATGAGCCTTCCTGATTACAAGCCCAGTGCTCTATCCACCATGCCACCTAGCTGACCATGCCCTGGCTATCTTTTACCTCTAAAACTTGGGGGGGTTTTGTACTCAATGGTAAGAGTTTACATTTATCCCTACCAAATGTCACATTATTAGACAGCCCAGAGCTCTGTTACATCAAGATCTTTTTGAAATCCAACTTAGTCATCCAGGGTTTTAGGTATCCCTCTCAGTTTCATATCACCTACAAATTTAATAAGCATTCTACCTATGACTTTATCCTCCTCACTAAACTAATTATTAAACAGCACAGGATCAAGCAAAGGGTAATCCAAGGGTAACCTCCTAGCACAATGATACTGAATCATTAACAA
The DNA here is from genome assembly GCF_019393635.1 of Dromiciops gliroides. NCBI lineage: Eukaryota > Metazoa > Chordata > Mammalia > Microbiotheria > Microbiotheriidae > Dromiciops > Dromiciops gliroides. The sequence continues at coordinate 636,787,143 of NC_057861.1, forward strand.
CTACTATTTAAATCTGGCTACCCAAACAGATCTGAATCCATCTAAATATATTATCATCTAGTAAATCAGTCGACAAGCATTATTATTTACCTACTGTGCACCAAACACTATTCTTGGCATTAGTCCACATTATTTTCCTATCTTCTACATAAGAACAGCACCTGATACTTCATCAAAAGCTTTGTTAAAATCCAGGTGGATAATCTGTAGCATAATCATCATCTATCAGTTTACTGATCCCAAGAAAATGGAAATAAAATTAGTCTATCATTTGTTCTTGATAAAGTCATGTTGGCTCTGTGAAAGTCTTTTCTAGATATTTTGCAACTATGCTCTTTAATGACTAATTCTAGGGCTTTCCAAATGTTATTACGGTCACAAAACCCCAGGGAGGTGAAAATTTACAGACAGAGGAGTTGATCAATGATGCCAAATGTTGTAGAGGGGTCAAGAAGAGTGAGGACTGAGAAAAGGTCATGGATTTAGCAATAAAGAGATCATTAGTAACCTTAAAAAAAACACTTTCAGTTGAATGGTGGGGTGAAAAACCAAATTGCAAAGGACTGATAAATAAATTGGAGATGAAAAAAGGAAGCAATAAGTATAGACCAATTGGTTTTTTTAGAATTATCCTACAAAAAAACCATCTGATTCATACTCCTTAAATACACCTTATATCATATCATTACTGTGTTCACAAAATTTAAATTACCCATAGGATAACATCTAACTTTTTAACCAAGTGTTTAAATCCTGCTACAAGTTAGTCTTAACCTATTTTTCATACTTCACCTCCCCTCATTCCATTTTGTGATTTTCAGCCAAACTTTTCCTTCAATGCTCCCTACAAAAAGCCCTTGTTCATTAAAGAGGTAAAAATGGAGTAGTGAAAAAAAGTACTAGATTTAAGCAGAGAGCATATATTCATACATACTATTACTTTGTAGTTAATAAGGGGAGCTCCCTAATCTTCTTAATGAATTTTCAAAGAATTATTTCAGCTGCCTTCTTGCCTTGGAACTTCCCTCTGTCCCAAAAGCCACCTTCTCCCATTGGCAAATTCATCTCACAGTCGCCATTTTGGGAAGGGTCTCAGGCCAGCCATTCTTTATTCCCCTCCTATCTCTGCTTCTGACTCTTTTGACATCACCACCAGATCCTTCTCAGGTCTCCCTCTTCCCCCCATCTTCCATCCTCTCTATCCCCCACCTACTTTCAAATTCTTTTTATTGGAGGCAGCTAGGTGGCGCAGTAGATAGAGCACTGGCCCTGGATTCAGGAGGACCTGAGTTCAAATCTGACCTCAGACAGTTAACACTTATTAGCTGTGTGACCCTGGGCAAGTCACTTAACCCTCATTGCCTCACACCAAAAAATAAATAAATAAGTAAAATATTCTTTTTATCTGTTTTCTTCCTCTGTTAGAATATGAGGAATGTTTTTCATTTGCTTTTATTTGTATCCCAAGCACTTAACACAATGCCTAGGGAATAGTAAGTGTTTACTAAATGCTTGTTGACTGATTATGTCTCTCAATGGAGGACATGACTATATCAAATGGCACCTTAAGATCCATTCACATCTCACAGAGGATGGGTGATTGTGTATCATGGAGAGGGGACAAAAGGACTGAATCCTCTCTCAACTAGCACTGAGTACAAACTACCTTGTTCTATTATCTTCTCACCTATTTGTGCTTTGTTTCTTCTCCCTTCCTACATGTAAAGCCCCTCAAGGGCTACAATAGCATATTGACTTACATGGAGTGTTCTGACATTAGGTGAGCAAAAATGATTCAGCTCAAAATCCTGAATGATGGTATTCCCTTAAATTTCACTGTAACTATATATAATGGTATTTTCTCATACCACTAAACATACCAGAGGAGCAGCCCTTCATTTGATTCTCTCTTTACTGATACCATCAGAGTCTGTTTATCTACACATTTTTCCCTATTCCTTAGGACAACCTTTCAAATACAGCCAAGTTATTGTTATTATAACTATTCCTTGGATTATGGTATTTTAAACTAAAGGGTACAGATTTAGAGTTGGGAAGGACTTCAAAGGTCTAACTCCTTCATTTTTTAAAGAAGAAACTGAGGCCCACAAAGTGGAAGTGACTTGCCCAACTTCATGGAGTTGGTTAGATACAGAACCAATATTTGAAACCACTTCCTCTCACCCTAAAACCAGTGTTCTGTTTTCCCACTATTCCTTTAGATTAAAGTCAGCATGTGATAAAGGCCTGCATTTGGAATCAGAATGCCTGTGTTGAACTTTGCCATTCACTGATCATATGATGCTGGGCAAGTCTCTTCCCCTTTCAAGGTCTTCTCTACAAAACAATGGCATTAGACCAGATGATTGCTAAGATCTCTTCTTTTTCTGAAATTAAACTAGTCAAAAATTGTGCTCTTTATGAAATTCATCTCCTCTTGCCATTATGGCTAGTGTTTCCAAGTTGCTTACAATCCACTGGGAGTTTTTCTTCAACAATTTTCCAGGGAGGGAGGCTAAGGTTCCCGATCTTGTTCGTGGCATGGCATGGACCCTAAAGAGACACTATCTGACCAAATACAGTATCATCAGACCTCCTAAGTATAATTCTTGAGTATTTGCTGAAGAACAGGTGCAGTTCATTGGTTGTAGAAGGCAGGGTCATGAAGATTTTTGACAAGATAAAAAAATTATATAGGAAGAAAAGAAAGAGTACTGGGCTAGCATTCAAGAGATCTTCACTAGTCTCAGTGTCAAACCTACTTAGCATTAGAAGCTCTAATAGTTATTGTGGGACAGCAAGCAAATCATTTCCCCTCCCTGAGTCTCAGTTTCCCCTGTGTAACTTAAGGATATTAGATGAGATGATCTCTAACTAACCTTCCATCAAACACATCATAATCTGAAGTTTCTTTCAGTACAAATATACTATGTTCTATGGCCTCAGATAGATATTTTAGGCTCCATATTCTAATGTTCATTCTGTTTCTAACTCTTGGTTCTCTCCAGTGATAGTATCTGATTCTTCTATGAAGAATCATATGGAGAAAGAATTTTAAGACTGAAACATGATGAGCCCATGCTATAATCCTGGTAAATGCCTAATGAAGAAATGGATATTAGAAGTCAGACTCCAAGAGCAGTAGAAAGGATCTTCTAGTATTTGGTGGATTTATTAAATATTGGGGTATTTGGTTGTATTCAAATATGGGACTGCCAATACAATTTAGAGTCAGAAGACCTGGGATTGAGACATGGTTCTTCCACTTAATTGCTATGTGAACTTGGGCAATGAAATACCATGCTTTAAACCAATGTTAATTGGATCTAGGCTTCCATATCTCTTCCCTTGGCAATGAAATCAAATGTTCTTTGGCTACAGAAGACTTTAGTTTATACAGTAAGAGTACAGTTGCAAAGCATTTTAGCATATTATCACATTGGAGACTCCCAACAAAACTCTGATGTAGGAACTACAAGTTATTATCATTTTGAAGATGAAGAAACTCTAAGAAGTTAACTAATTTTTTTGTAGTCATATAAGAGCTAGGCAGGTGTTTCTGACTACAAGTCTAGTAATCTATCCACAACACCATTTTGTTCATTTTCTCTTGTCTTGAGGAAAGTTTTTTTTTTCATTCATTTCAGTGGATATTTTTTTCAATTCAATTTCAACTCAGCAAATATTTATTAAATACCTACTATGTCCAGGGCAGAAGTATGATACAAAGTTTAGCCATAATGTAGCAAAAAAGTTATCATAAAGCCATATGCATCAGGTCATTCAGCTGAAATTTGCCCTTTATATTATCTAAAGACTCACTTAGCAAGCACTTGATGTCTTTGCCAAGCAAAGATATATGGCTGCCAAGGGCAACTGCAATTTAGAATATAAATTCGTTTGTAAAATCTTCCAGGGGTGGAGAGCAGAAGATTATGAGCAATATTGCCTCATAAAACTGAGGAGCAGTAGAGGAAAAAACAAGTTTACAGAAGGCTTGGCCAGAAATCCAATTAAGCCACATCATCCTGAGAGCATTTAAGGATGAAACTGGAAAGAAGACAACAGAAGAAAAATGGAAAAAATCTGTCAAGTCATCTATAATCTCTTCTTCATAGTTACACTAGAAGCACAACATTTAGTCTCAAAAAACACCACCATTAATGTTCTTCAGGACATTAGGAAAGTCATTGAACCCCTCTGAGCCACAGTTCTCTCATCTGCAGAATAAGGTAATTAAGATAGATGGTCTTTAAGGTCCCTCTATATCTAAATCTATTGTCCTATATTATCTGAAAGAAAAGAGGAAAGAAACTACTTGGAAAATCAGTAACTTTATTATTGAAAAAGGCAAAGGAGAAATTTTCAGTAATTACCATCTATATACCTAATTTCCCATCTCTAAAAAGTCATTATGAGAATAATCTGTACATTTATCAAAGGTATCCTTTTTGAAGGTATGAAATAGGAAAAGTTGACCTTTACAAACATATTTTTATAGGAAGCCACATCCCAGCATTCAACAACTGAATGAAAAGTATAGGGAATACAAGATCCCACTGTTTTCATTTTGGGGAAAACATAAAATGAAAGTAGTTGAGTTGATACAGCAAAATGTTGCCTTACAGGCTCTCTTTCAACAAGATGTTTCCTATGCATATGTTGAAATAATACAAGATGACATGAAAGTTAGAACAAAAGAGATAACTTTGTTAAATAACCTTCAGATTATTTCTGTCAAATGAAGCATAAAATAGGCAGATGTTTGATTGCCAAAGATGTTTGCTGTTATCTCACAGTATGTTGGGGAACAGAGTCCAAATGAAAAGGGGATTCCATGTAACTAAGAAAATTCTCCAGAGGACCCTGTTTGCAAATTATGCTGTGCTGATTTCAATAAGCCCAGAAATGTTACAGAACCTCCTAAATAGGTGTGTTCCAGAGTTTGTTTTAGCTATCCACATGGGGAAAATTAAATGGATGAAGAATGCCTATTGCCCCTACTATGGTGTATACTTATATGGAAAGCCTCTAAAACCATCAAAAAATAGATATTGTAAAGACACTATAGATAGATAATGAACTTGACCCAGAATTGAATACTAGAAACATGGGATGGGTAGATGCTTGGGAAATTATGTAGTGTGTTTCCTGACCCCAAGATTCTCCCTGGAAGGCCCATTTTTTTCATATCAATATTTTTCTGGTAATGCTATATGGTTGTAAATCATAGAATACCCCAGGTTCAAAGAATAAAAGGTACAAGCCACCCAATGTTAAGGGAATAATATGATGTGCATGAATAGGCTGAAGTATATTACCAAGGAGGAAATGGAGAAGAGATGTCAATAATAATATCAGAGGGTAGTGTGACTCAAAGATTTAGTATTAGTCATGCAACAAGATTAAGGGGTAACTATTAGAAAGCCACATTGGTTCAAACCTTTAATACGAAGAGAGCTAGAAAAAATTCTCCAGTACAGTGAGTGGACTCCCAATAGAGGATTCACTTTACCTGAAGGATAATACATTCTGTCACAACCCCTTGTTTTAAACCTTTACGTGTCTCTTTGTTTCAAGAGTGCTTTTTGTAAACAACATATTGTTGGATTTTGATTTCTAATCTATTTTGCTTTCCACTTTCACTTTATTGGTGAGTTTGAGTCATTCATATTCACAGTAATGATTACTAACTATGCATTTCCTTCCATACTGTTATTTTCTCTAGTTTCTCTCTCTCTTCCCCTTCCCTGCTCTAAAGTCTGTTTTGTTTCTGACAACTGCCTTCATTTACCTGCCCTCTTTTTAAAATCACCCCCTTTCACTTATCCCACTTCTCTCCTTTTTCCCTCTTGTAGATTTCTATTACCAATTGAGTATATATGTAATTCGCCCTCTATGAATCGATTTAGATATAAGGTCCAAGTGTTGCCCATCTCCCCCACTATTTTCCTCTCTCCTATAAAAGTTCCTTCTTGTGTACTTCTTTTATGTGAGATTTTCCCCATTTTTCCTCTCCCCCCTTCTCCCAGTGCATCTCTTTCTTGCCTACCTATTATTTTTTACATAATCCTAACATAATTGACTCACTCCACCCTTTTTCTATGTAGAATTATTCTAACTGTCCTAACAACAATAAAGTTCTTAGAAGTTACATGTATTATCTTCCCATATAGAAAGGTAAACAGTTTAACCTAATTGAGTCTCTTACGCTTTCCCCTTCATGTTAACCTTTTTATGCTTGAGTCTTTTATTTGTTGTTGTTTTTTTTCCAGATACTATCACTTCTGTTTCTGTAGATGGGTTGTCATTTTCATAAGTCCTTCAGGGTTATATGGGACCATTGCCTTGTTGAAAATAACCACATGCTTCCCAGCAGATCATCTCATACTATTGCTGTTATTTTGTATACAGTACATTTCACTCTGCTGCAGTTCATGTAGGTCTTTCCAGGTTTTTCTGATAGTATCCTGTTCATCATAACCTAAATAAAGTACCTTAAACATGACAAAGAATTTTCTTCATATTAGCCCAGCAAAGTAGGTACCATATGTTCTGCCATTATATTCAATCATCATAACTATTTCCCTCCATCCTATTCCCTTCCCATGATATTTACTCTATTTTCTATCTTCTTTTAAACTATTCCTCCTCAGAAGTGTTTTACTTCTGACTGTCCCCTCCCCTACTCTGCACTCCCTTTTTTTTCACCCTTCCTTCCTTAACCTCTTCCCCTCATACTTTCTTGTAGGGTTAAATAGATTACTCCTCCCAACTGGGTGTGAATGTTATTCCCTCCATGAGCCAACTCTGAAGAGTTTAAGGTCTTTGAGATAATTCTATGTTTCAAATTTTCTTCCTCCCTCTCTCCTCAACCCTTCCTATGAAATCAAGCAATTCAATATGTCATACTTGTGCTGTTATGCAGAACATCTTTACCTTCCTCGAACGTATTTTGCTTTTTACTGTTCTCTCCCCCAATCTGCCCTTCCCTCGTTCCCCTCTCCCCTCAACACTTATCTCCCTCCCCTCCCTCAGGGCAAAAATATATTACTGTACCCAATTGAGTATGTATGTTAGTCCTTCTTTGAGTCAATTCTGATGATATTAAGGTTCATTCATTCCCCAATTCCTTCCCCCTCTTCCCCTCCCCTCCATAAGCTTTTTTCTTGTTTCCTTCATGTGAACAACCTCTCCCCAGACCATCTCTCCCCTTCCCCTTCCCCCAGTCTATTTCTCCGACACCTCAACCCGATTTTAAGGATGTCATTATGGGTTAGTTAGGTGGCACAGTGCACAGTGCACCAGCCCTGGACCCAGGAGGCCCCAAGCCCAAATCCAGCCCCAGACATAAGACACCCCACAAAGAACAAAACATAACATCCCTTCGTATTCAGTTCAGACCTGTGTCCTCTGTTAAATCCTTATTGAGATAGTTCTTATGAGTTTGAAGTATTATCTTCCCATGTAAGAATATAAATAGTTTGATCTTTTAATGTCCCTCGTGAAGTCTTTTTCCTGTTTACTGATAATCTTTTTATGCTTCTCCAGGGTCTTGTATTTAAAGTCAAATTTTCTATTCAGTTCAGGTCTTTTCATAACAAATGCCTGAAAGTCTTCTTTCTCCTTGAAATTCCATGTTTGCCTCTGAAAGATGATGCTTAGTTTGGCTGGGTACATGATTTTTGGCTGTAGTCCCAGTTCCTTTGCCCTCTGGAATATCATATTCTATGCCCTCCAGTCCTTTAATGTAGAAGCTGCTAGATCTTGCTTTATCCTTATTGGAGCTCCACAGTATTTAAATTCCTTTTTTCTAGCTAGTCTTTTATTTGAAAGTCAAACTTAATATTTAGCTCTTTTTTTTATCAGAAATGCTTAAAAGTTCTCTACTTCAATAAGTGTTCACTTGGTAGTTGGTCATAGTACCAACCCTGTTGCTTTCTAAAATACCATATATCAAGCCCTCTGCTCATTTAATGTGGTAGCTGCTAAATCTTGTATGATCTTGACTGTGGCTCCAAGGTATTTGAATGGTTTCTTTCTGGCTGCTTGCTGTATTTTCTCTTTGACCTTGGAGCTGTGTTTTTTTTTTAAATAATTAATTTGCTATAGAAACCAGTTTTGGGCAACGATATTATTATTTATTAATATTTACACCTGTAAAGAATTGAGCACGTCTCCCTAACTTCTCACGGTCTCAGGCCATGTGGTAGAGAAGCAGGGAGAGAGGCAATTAGCAAGAGCAGGAGAAAGGCCCAAAAGACTCATGGTGTTTGACAGAGAGAAAGCATATGGCCTCAAAGAGACCCAAGAGAGTTCAGAAGACCTACAATCCAGAGAACCAAGAGCACCAAGAGAATTCCTGGCCTATTCCCAGTATTTTTATCCTCTTTTGATAGAGGTGGGTCATTATACATCGATCAAAGTCAATAGGTTAGCATCATTCAATTCAATTGGTTGACATGATTTGAAGGTAGGCTAAATTTAATTGAGTTCTTACAGATGACATCAGGGAAAAGACCCTGCTCAAGTTGCTTAAGCCAAAATCCAATATCTAGATGTGGTTTGATCCCATCAGTCCTTCACTGAACTGGACAAGAGTCTATATCCATTTCTTTTGTTCCCTTGGTGTTCTCCTTGGGATCTCTTTCAGGTGGTGAGATTCTTACAATTTCTATTTTTCCTTCTGTTTCTAGGATATTGGGACACATTTTCTTGATAACTTTTTGAAATATGATGTCCATACTCTTTCTTTGATTGTGGCTTTCAGGTAATCCAATAATTCTTAAATTATCTCTCCATGGTCTATTTTCCAGGTCTGTTGTTTTTCCAAAGAGATGATTCACATATTCTCCAATTTTTTCATTCTTTTGACTTTGTTTTCTAAATGTCTCAGGGAGTCATTAGCCTACACTTACCCAGTTCTTTTTTTTATTCTGTACCTCATTCCTTTATTTATTAGGGTTTTTTAATAGTATTTTATTTTAACTTTTTTCCCAATTACATGTAAAGATAGTTTTCAACATTCATTTTTGTAAAATTAATAAAGGCCTCATTTCTCAAATATATAAAAAACTGCAAAAAAATTGTTAAAATACAAGTCATTCCCCAATTGATAAATGGTCAAAGGATTTGAACAGGCAGTTTTCAGACAAAGAAATAAAAGTTATCAATAATCATATGAAAAAATGATCAGAGAAATGCTAATTAAAACAACTCTGAGATATCACCTTACACGTATTAGAATGGCAAATATAACAAGAATAGAAAATATGAGTTGTTGGAGGGATTGTGGGAAAACTGGGATGCTAATTCACTATTGGTAGAGATGTGAAAAGATTCAACCATTCTGGAGAGCAATTTGGAACTATGCCCAAAGGGCTAGAGGATTGTACATACCTTTTGATCCAATAATACTACTACTTGGTTTATATCCCAAACACATTCCCCAAAAGATAAAAAGACCTATTTATACAAAAATATTTATAGCAGCTTTTTTGTGGTGGCTAAAAATTGGAAATCAAAGGAATGCCCATTAATTGAAGAATGGCTAAACAAGCTGTGGTATATGATGGTAATGGAATATTACTGTTCAGTGAGAAATGACAAACAGGATGGTTTCAAAAAAGCTTGTAAAGACACGTATAAAATGATGTATTGGGAAATGAGCAGAACCAAGAGAACACTGTACACAGACAGCAATATTATTCAATGTAGAACTGTGAATGATTTGACTATTCTCAACAATACAATAATCCAAGACAATCCCAAAAGAATATTGATGAAACATACTATCCACCTCCAAAGAAAGAACTGATATTGATGGAACAGACTGAAGCATGCTATTATTCACATTCTTTCATTAAGTGACAAATATAGTTATGTTTTGCATGATCATATATGTATAACCCATATTGGATCATTTGCCACCTCAGGAAGGGTGTAGGGGAGAGAGGGAAGGAGAGATAGAGATTGGAACAGAAAAACATAAATAAAAATGTTTAACCTGAAAAAGAAAAGATTGGGTTCCAAATTTTTCTCTTTCTCTCCTCCCCAAAGCCAGCAAGCAATCTGATATAATTATACATTACAATCATGTTAAACACATTTCCAAATTAGTCATGTTGTGAGGGAAGAATCAGAACAAAAGGGAAAAACCACAAGCAAGAAGAAACTAAAAAGAACAACAAAAGTGAAAATAGTAAGCTTTGATCTGTATCTAGATTCCACAGTTCTTTTTCTGGATGTGGAGGGCATTTTCCATCATGAGTCTTTTGGAACTGTCTTAGATCATTGTATTGCTGAGAAAAGGTAAGTCTATCACAGCTGATCATCACACAATCTTGCTGCTACTGTGTACAATGTTCTCCTGGTTCTGCTCACTTCACTCAGCATCATCATTCGTATATCACAAATTGTTCAGCCATTCCCCAATTGGTAGACATCCCTTCAATTTCCAATTCTTTGCCACCACAAAAAGTAGGTTTGGGGCAGCTAGATGGCGCAGTGGATAGAGCACCGGCCCTGGAGTCAGGAGTACCTGAGTTCAAATCCGGCCTCAGACACTTAACACTTACTGGCTGTGTGACCCTGGGCAAGTCACTTAACCCCAATTGCCTCACTAAAAAAAAAAAAAAAAAAAAGAGTAGCTTTAAATATTTTACATGTGGGCCCTTTCCCCCTTTTTATGATTTCTTTGGGATATAGATCTAATAGTGGTATTGCTGGGTCAAAGGGCATGTGCAGTTTTATAGCCTTTTGACTACTTGACCAATTCTAATCTTTAAGGAATTATTTTAATCAGTAAAGGTTTGTATCGCTTTTTTCCATTTGGCCAATTCTGCTTTTTAAAGCATCATTTTGTTCAGGAAACTAGATGGCTCAGTGGGTAGAGTGTCAGTTCTGGAGTCAGAAAGATTTATCTTCATGAGTTTAAATTGGGCCTCAGACACTTACTAGCTATGTGACCCTGGGAAAGTCACTTAGGTTTAAATGCCTCAGTTTCATCATGTGTAATGAGCTGGAGAAGGAAATGGGAAACCACTCCAATATCTTTGCCAAGAAAACCCCAAATAAGGTCACAAAGAGTCAGACACAACTGAATTTACCAATTTTCTTCAGTATGTTCTTGTGTCTCTTTTACCAACCTATTAATTATCTTTTCATAATTTTCTTCCTTTGCTCTCATTTCTTTACCTACTTTTCCTCTGCCACTGTCAGGTAATTTTTGAAAATAATTTTTAACTTTCCAGGAATTCTTCTTGGGCTTTTGTCCAATTCACATTTTAGTTTGGGTCTTTCCTTGTATCGATGTTTCTTAAGTTTCATTATCTTCTTCTGAGTTTGGATCTTGATCTTCCCTGTCACCATAGCACCTTTTTATGTTCATGTTCTATTTTGGGGGGTTTGCTCATTTTTCCAACCTCTTTCTTGATTTTGAACTTTCTGTTAAAGTTGGACTTTGTTCCAAATATGAGGGAAGGGCTAAGGAGGGGTACTATATCAAGCTTCAGGCTTTTTTGCACTGCCATTTCCAGAGCTAATTCTGAGGATTTGAAAGTTTCAATGTTTCCAGCATGGTATGATCTGAGGAAAGATGTGGTTTCTTCTCTCTTGTTATGCAATCTGTTCCTTACCCAGGAAGGACCTTTAATCCCTTGGGATTGCAATGTATACTACTCCTAAGGACCCTTCCTCCCTTGGGTTTGGAAATAATTCTATACCTCAGGGTCCCTGATATCTTGGGACCAAACGTGATATTGTTCCTCAGGGCTCTCCTGATGGAAGATTTATGGGAAGACATGGAAAAAAGTCACACAGGATGAAAAGATTTGGATGGGCTGCAATCTACACCAGTAGAAGGATCATACATATCAATGATATTACAGATCCCTCAAAGAATTATCAAATGTCTATCCTTCTATGAGACATCATAATACTGTAGATGGAGATAGATGTGGAAACGGAAAAACCTGGGCTCACACCTTTGACATACTGACCATGCGACCTGGAACAAGTGATTTGAACTCTTAATGCTCTCTCAATGCAACTCTTTAAGACTATAAGTTGCAAAAAATATGTCAATCTGAATTGGTAGCAAGAGTTTCCTCACCAGGGCATTCTCAATACCAATAAAATCATTTATCTAGCATCTATCTCTATGATTCCAGAAAACATAAAAAATACCAAGTGGGATGCCAGCTTCATTCCAAGACAATCATGTCATCATAGAATGGTAGTGTTAGAAAGAACCATGAAGATGATATAGTCCAATCCCATCTGCTAATGAAACTAAATGACCATTGAACCAATTTTTTTTACCCTCGAGGAGTGGTCTTATTAGTAAACCATGTTTGGCAAGCCAGAAGACTCTATATCACATCACTACCCAGATCCAGAATATAATGACTTCCCAATAGCTGTAAGGTCAAGTTCAATCTGGTCCAGTAAAAAGGGCACTGAATTTGGGCCCTTTCCTATTTGTGTGACTTTTGACAAGTAAGTCTCCAGACCTTAGTTTCCTTCTCTGTATAATGAAGGGATTGAACAGCATGATATTCACTTGCTCAGGATCCCACAGCTAATATGTGCTTGAGATCAGGTTTGAATTCAGGTCCTTTTGACTCCAGAGCCATCATTCTATCCACTGTACCACATAGCTGCCCTTATTAACATACTCACCATTCTATGAATCATAGTGTAAACAACACTTCCCTCATTCAGGCTTCCATGATAAAAGGAATCTTTCCCAATACTAAACTATATTTAATTTATGTGTTTCATTCTAATACTTGTGCCCCATATTTAATTATAAGCTCTTTAAGGATCAGGCCTACATTTTAATAATCTTTATACCATCTCCATCATAATACTTTGAATTTACAAATATGGTACAACCAAAAAGAGACTAAATTACAAGTCATAATTCCTGGGTTCTAGTGCCAGCCACAACATGAATCTGCCATGTGAGTTTGGGACAAGTTATTTACCTTTTCTGGGCCTCAGTTTCCTGATTTGTAACTGAGGTGGGGAAATAGAGGAAGATGTTAGACAAGATGATTTAATGGTCCTTTCCAGCTTAGAAATTCTGGTTCTCTGATTCTCATAAGCACTTAAGAAGCATTTACTAAATGAATGAGTAGTTTTCCTAAGGATCTGAAGAAACACTTGGCAATATTTGCCATTTAAAATCAAATCCACTTTTGAGCTGCCAGAGTTCAATGCTCTAAATCAGCCACATAAGTTGTCTTCTTGTTTTTAGATTTGCATGCTTGCAGTTCCAAAGTTAATGTTTCTTTTGAAGCTTAAGAAAAGGGCATGTTACCCTGGAGAGATGCTATGTAGAGAGTAGTCGACTATAATCAGAAAACTGAGGGTTTAGCCTAGGATTTGGCCCAAGCTCTGCCACTCATAAACCATGGGCATCTGCAAAAATCATTTCGCATCTTGGCATCTTGATTTCCTCATCGATAAAGTAGGGTAGTTGTGAAGATTAACTTAGATAAGGTGTGTAAATACGTTGTGAATAATAAAGAACTGTACAAATGCAAGCCATTGAGGAACTACGCAACCGTGGGTCACAATATTCTCTGGGGCTGCAAAATGAGAAGTTTTGACTAGATGATCTCTAAACCCTAATACTCCATGGCCCCAGGACTGCATACATCACAGACTACCTAAACCTCAATTTCTCCACCCTTAAAATGAGTAAGATGATAAATTTCCCACAGACTTGATGTGAGAGTCAAATGAGATGATGGCTATCAAGTATTTTGTAAGTATAAAGTGCTTTAGAAGTTGCTGTTGTTGTTACTACATGTTATTATATGGAATCACTTGGGAAAAAAGAACTTCCTTCTATGATAAAAGGGAAGACCATCTCTCTGCTGCTACTTCTCAGATACTTGAGCCATAATTATAACAGGGAAGAAACATGTGCCTCATCCCTTTGATCCCAATGGGTGTGATCCCACCACTGGAGACCCCAGAGCCCATTCTCTCCATGCTACAGTAGGCACAGTAGGTTAAATTTCTTTATCACCAAAGCCATAGCAAACTGTTTACGGCTGAGTTATAAATCCCCTGAGCATGGGTTTCTTACTGGAAATGCTGACTCAAACTTAACTTTAGCCGCACAAATGGTGCCACAATAAAATGTATATATCAAAGTTGTGGGCGGCCATAAAGCCCTTTAAAAATCTAGTTGACATTGCAGTATGTTTCCTTGAGATAAGGTGAGGATTTACGTTCATAAATAGAACAGTGAGGCACGAGAGGAATAATTGGCAATTTTGGTGGCTGCAACTTGGAGATCCTTTGTCCTTGATCTTCAACTAAAGGCTTTATTTTTCTTTTGCAGAAATCTCACTCCTCTCTTTCCCTCTCTCTCTTTGCACCAAATGTGAGGGTTCAGTACTGAAACCCACTTGGTGAGACACCCCTACAAAGCACTGCTTCCCAGATGCATAGAAATCCAAGACACAACAGAGCTATGGGTCACGGACTTTCTTCCACGTGTCTGAAATTCTCTTTTCAGTCTCTTCTGGGGCTTTATTCTCTCTTCTGCTCCTAGGAGAGAGCTGAATTCCCACTGACAACAGCCCCTGCCTGCTGGGCAGCACTTGTATGGATTGGAGAAGAGGGAGGAGGAGGAGGAGGTGGAGAAGGTTGGAAAGAGAGTCTGAAAATAAACTTTGCAAAATGGTCAATATTTACAATCCTCAAAGTGGTTGATTAGAATTATTTCACAGCCACAGCAAGATAAAGAAACACCCCCACAGCTCAGCACACGTTCTGCATTGCAAAACATGTATTTTTAATATTGATCCCAAAAATACAACACTGCCACATTGATTTTCACAGGATCTGGGAGAACAAGTGTGATAAGCCAAAGGCTCTCAGAGCTTTATCAGCTCAAAGGACATGACTTATTTTGTTCTGGCTTGACTTCTTTCATAGTTGCCCTTTTCTTCTGTTTTTGTTTGCCTGGTGGTGGTGGTGTTTTATCCCCTCCAGTGATGATCACTTTTTATCAGCTAGTTTTAAAGTCCTATAAATAACCTTGAAGATGAACCAAATAGATCCATAGAATTAATTTTTCTTTAGTTATCATAAATCAAAATAGATGTGTTAGTGACAGAGAAGGGCGGGAGAATGACTCATAGGTGTGAATAAGGAAGATGAGAATCTGACCATCAATCTCTCTACTCAAGAAGTATGTTACTCCAAATCTTGGTAAATAGAGTTTAGCAAACCAGGACCAGATGACCTCTGCTCTGTCTGGGTAGGTGAGTGTCTCTAGCCAATTAGCTCAACACCAAGGCACATTTCATAGTTTCCTTCTAACGCAAAGCTGCCAAGCAATGGAAACGGACTAATTTGCAAAAATCTATAATGGAAATCAAATCTCTGCTTTATCTTTTGACTAGTTCCTTCAGCATGTATAGCCTTTCTGAGTATCAATTTCTGCATCTGGAAAATGGGGATAATGATAATTATATAACCCATTTCATGGAGATATTGCAACAAAAAAAGTACTTTGTAAACTCCAAAGTACTATAGAACTGTGTTATTGTAAATATGTTATTGTTATGTGGAACGGCCATCAATTAATGAGACTTTATCCAAGCCCTGTGTGTTGTGCTGTCTTCTGAGATACAGAACCTTACTTGCGTTTTCTTCCATTGTTCCTTTATGTCACTGGGCACATGAAGAATAAGCCTAACACCACTTCCAAATGACAGCCCTTGAAATACTTCATGATAGCTATCATAGTCACCTCCATCCCCTAGCCCCATCCCCTCAAATATAAGTGTTCTATTCTTCAGGCTCAACATTTCCTGTTCTTTCAAAAAACAAAACAAAACACAACACAAAACCCAAACCCCACATATTGCCTGATCTGAAAGCTCTTTGCTATTCTTGTCTTTGCTGATCCTTGGTGGATGAGTACCGGGTAAGCAAAGATCTGCTGGGGTTTAGTGGGTGATTAACAAGTACAAGTTGCAACTCAGGACAGCAGTGACCTGAATGCCATATTAGTCCTGAAAATCCACAAAGTGATAATACAGTCCAAAGGACTGCTGATCACAGAGATACCAGATATCAAAAGGTATCAAAGAATTCCACACAGAACAAAGTCAGGAAAACTACATGGAGAATAGAGAAAGCTATTTAAATCAATGTTATTTACATAAAATAAGCCATCCCAAGTTCTTATCAGTTTATATTAGTAGTCTACTAGCTAGGAACCATTCCCCACCTCTACCTTCTATCCCTACTACACTAAGTTGAAGGATTCTGATCAGATGGGCTTGGATAAATATGCATTAACTTAGTATCCAGGATACTTCTAATCCTTTCACTTGACCACTCCATGAAGCCTTTCCTGATCCTGCTAGCAATAAATACTTTATTGCTACAAATTACTTTATATTTGTTTTGTATATGGATTATATATGTGCATGTAAGAGCAGGGCAGGGAGTGGCTTCATTTTTGGTTTTGTATCCCATAGGGCCAACACAGTGCTGGACACATAGTAGGCACTGTAATAATCCTTATTCATTTTTGTTTGGGTTAAAGAGGGAATGGCCCTTATATTTGGCATGCTTTCCTGGTTAACCTATGGGTTCTATATCCTACAGAAGAGCTTGTAAATGTCTATACCTGCATGGTCCATCTTTACCTCAAACCCAACATCTTTTCTACTTTAGGGGTGTCCTCTCCTCATCTCTTCTGATCTCTGGGCACATAACAACAATACAACAACAATAATGATAATGATAATAATAGCAGTGATAATAGCTAATATTTATATGGTACTGACTATGAGCCAGGCATTGTGCATTTTTACAATTGTTACATCATTTGCTCCTAAAGTTGATGCATTCCCATGCAAGTGCTTACAACTAGGTATATTTAAAAGTGATAACATTGTTTTGGACAGGGCAAGTCCAATCAAATTAGCAAAGGATTAGCCATCCAGCACAATGCACCTAGCACAAGTCTAGAAGTATATTGACTGTATGACCTCATTTTAAGCCCTTTAGAAGGTCCATCCCTTCAATTCATTTCTCTTCTTACTTTGTTTTCTATTTTCCTATGTATCTATCATAACCTTCTTTGTGTTACAGTTGCTTGTGTATCTTTGTATCTCCCTCAACATTTAGCACAGGGTCTCATTAGTAGGCTCTTACTCAATGTTTGCTGAATGAACATTGCCAAATGAATTATCAGTGAGAAAGATGGCCTAGTCTAATAGAAAGTACACTAGACCTGAAGTCAGAAGAGACAAAGGTTCAAATCCCATAAATGGCCTTTGCCTTCTCCAATTCTCACTTTCTTCCCATGTAAAAAGAGCCTAAATAGATCTACAGTGCATACTTTAGAGGGTTGCTGTGGTGACCAAGTAAAATAACATACATGTAAAATGGTCCTTACCCCTTAGAGGCAGCTGGACTTGGGATCAAGAAGCCTTGAAATGAGCTCCAATCTCAGATGCTTACTAATTCTGTTACTCTAGCAAAATCACTTAACATTTGTCTGCCTCAACTTCCTCATCTGTAAAATGGGCATAATAATAGTCACTGTGAAATACGGTTGTCATGAAGATAAGATTTTTTAAAATGGGCTTTGCTAAAGAAAAGGGTTATATAAATTTCAAATTCCTCCTCTAGTTAGAGAGAGGTAAGTTGCTCAACCACAGTGCTTCAGGTAATTTTTCTAAGACTATAGGTTGTTGCTCTGCCCCAATTTCCACCCTGGGACCTTCCCCCAAACTAATGCCAGAACAAATAGGGATCAAAATAAAGAAACCATTGTTAATAATTACTGGCATATATAAATACCATTCTTTTGCAGGGCAATGAGGGTTATGTGACTTGCCCAAGGTCACACAGCTAGTAAATGTCAAGTGTTTGAGGTTGGATTTGAACTCGGGTCTTCCTGAATCCAGGGCCGGTGCTTTATCCACTGCGCCACCTAGTTGCCCCTATAAATACCATTGTTAAGAATTATTGGTGGGGCAGCTAGGTGGCGCAGTGGATAGAGCACCAGCCCTGGAGTCAGGAGGACCTGAGTTCAAATCCGGCCTCAGTCACTTAACTCTTACTAGCTGTGTGACCCTGGGCAAGTCACCTAACCTCCATTGCCCCGAAAAGAAAAAAAAATTATTGGCATATTTAAATAAATTTGATACTTAAATATTGGCATATTTGAATGCAATATTTTAATACTGGCATATTTAAATGCATTATTTAATTATTGGCATATTTAAATGCACATTTCAATACGGTTAGAAAGATTTTTAAGTAAAGTATGCCATGTGATCTTCATTTTGGCCCTTTCGGGCAAGAAACAATAGTGTCATTGGAAGGGAAGTGTTATTATTCCCTTTTCTGGATGAAATCACTAGGGCTCAAAGCTGTAAAGGAGTTTGGGCAGAGTATGTGGAAATAAGCCGTAGAAGTACATAATCCAGCATCTTCTGGTTCCAAGTCCAGTGTTTGTAGTTACAACAGGCTATAACACGTCCCTGGACATGACAGTCTCAAAAAGAGGCTTCCCTATCAGAAGAGAACCAGGTGAGCAAGAGAAGCTGCCCTCCAGTGATGTGCACTGGTTAGAATCAGAGCGCTAGGGTACCTGAAACGTAGCACAAGGTCTGCTCTGCACTGCCTGGTAGAAAAGAATGCTGTGTGTAGACAGATATATGCTGTATTCCCAGACACATCTGTCCCAAATGAGGCACCTTGTCATTTTCAGAACATAAGCTGTCAGAGCAAGAGTCATCATCCGTTAAAATGAAGGGAATAAAAAGACCACCCTCCCCCTCCTCCAAATGAATAGAAGCTAAAAAAAGATTCAAAATCCTTAGCACAGAGAATATATCATCAACTGTGGAGAAGATGTTCAATGATGGAGACACAAAGGGAGTGCCATTGATGAGGATGTAGGGTGGAATAGAAAGGGCACTGGGCTAAAAGTTGGTCCTGAATGCCTGCCCCAACTATGCTACTAGCCAAATGGGTGAACGTGTGCAAGTCATTTAACAGAATCTCAGTTTTCCCATTTATATGAAAGGAAAGAAAAATATTTGCAATGAGGTCTTGTATGGAATGTGCTTTGAAAGGATGAAACTAGGAGCAGTGGGTGGAAGTCTGCATAGCCAGAGGGGTCTATGGCCCTACTCTCTTAAGTCTTCTTCCTGTTACATACTGCTGATGTGCTTAAGGCTGGAACAGTACCCCGTTCTACTTAGAACTGCCTGCTGAAACTCTGCAGGAAGTTGGCTGGCATGGCACAATTATACTTCTGCTTTCCTCATCCTGAGTAGGACTTCTAGTTAGTTTTTAGAAACCTTTTTGTGACTGGTCCATATTCCCTGCCCTATGTTGCCTCACAAAATGGCAATTGTCATGGCAGACTTTTTGTCTGAAAACTTATGTGACTAGAGGCCCCAAGGGCCCTATGTCTTCTATCAGATGGCACAACGCACTGCTTATCCAAACCACACCAGACCATGGGATAATGAGGGTGAGGAAGGCCACATGGGACTGTCTCTGAATAGACTGCTGTTCATTTGCCCATATCCTCCTACACTGCACCTGTCTATATCAATAAACTCTTCAAACTCATCCTGGTGTTGCAGGCTTCTATTGTCCAAGTTCTGATTGAAATTTGCATGAAAAAGTCCAAAGGTAAAATGGGCTCTCTCAGGAGGCAGTGGGCTGCCCTCATGGTAGGTTTTTCAGGTGAAGGCTGTATGGCCCCTTGTTGGCGATACATGAAGGAGATCCCTGTTCAATTATAATTTAAGATAAGATCTGGAATCCCTTCCAGTTCTGAGATTCTGTGTAATGGTTACAAATTATTACCTTATATTAAGCTTAGGTCTGCCTTCTCCCATGGTTCAAGAATAATCCCTCTTAGTCTTACATATGAGTCATTCAAATGCTTGAAGGCAACTATAATAACTCTATTAAATATTACTGTTTTCAAGCTAAAGATCCTTGGTTTGTTCTATAAGTATGCCCTTGAGGACTCTCACTATCCTGGTCATCTTCCTTCTGAATACTCTCTAGGTAATTTACATTCTTCCAGGTTCATCTCATTTGATCTGGCCTACCATTCTAGTCAACTAAGATTTCTCTGAAGATGATTCTGTTATCAGTCAATAAACATTTATTAAACACCTATTATGGGGGCAGCTGGATGGCGCAGTGGTTGGAGCACCGGCCCTGGACTCAGGAGTACCTGAGTTCAAATCCGGCCTCGGACACTTGACACTTACTAGCTGTGTGACCGTGGGTGGGTCACTTAACCCCCATTGCCTAAAAAAAAACAAAAAACAAAAAACAAAAAAACACCTATTATGTCCCAGGCACTGTGCTAAGCACTAGAGTTACAAAAAGGGGCAAAAGACTATCCTTGCTCTCAAGGCAATGGACAATAGTCAACATTTATATAGTGTTTACTATGTGCCAGGCACTGTGCAAATCATTTCACAAATATGATCTCATTTGATCTTCCCAATAATCCTGGAAGATAGGGGCTATTATCATCCCCATTTTACCGATAAGGAAACCAAGGAAAACAAAGTTTGAGTGACTTGTTCAGGGTTACAAAGGTATTAAGTGTCTGAAACTGGATTTTAACTCAAGTCTTCCTGACTCAAGACCCAGCACTCTTTCCACTCCCACCACCTAGCTGTCATCTAACATGCCAATTAACTCTTCCAGTTCTGGGTCATCTGCAAGTTTGATCCACATAGCATCAATACGTTCATCAAAAGTACTGATCATATGTGTGTGTGTGTGTGTGTGTATGGGGGGGGGGCAATGAGGGTTAAATGGCTTGCCCAGGGTCACACAGCTAGCAAGTGTCAAGTGTCTGAGGCCAGATTTGAACTCAGGTCCCCTTGAATCCAGGGCTGGTGCTTTATCCACTGTGCCACCTAGATGCCCCTTATTGATAAAAATATTGAAGAAAAGGACCAATAACACACCCTTGAGGAATTCAACTAGAAACCTCCCTCAAGGTTCATATTGGACCATTAGTGACTACTCTTTGATTCCACTCATTAGAATGATTACTAATCTGTCCATTTAGGCCACATATTTCCTGTCCACAAGGCTATGACATGCTAAAAATGCCTTACTGAAATCTCAGTAAACTATATGTACAACAATCCCCTAATCACCTAGTCAAATAACCCTATCCAAAAGGAAAGGAGGTTAAATTGGTATGACTCTCTCTCTCTCTCTCTCTCTCTCTCTCTCTCCCTCCGTCCCTCCCTCTTTCTCTCTTTGCAGGGCAATGAGGGTTAAGTGATTTGCCCAGGGTCACACAGATGGTAATTGTCAAGTATCTGATGACAGACTTGAACTCAGGCCTCCAGAATACAGGGCCACAGCTTTATCCAGTGCACCACCTAGCTGCCCCAGCATGACCAACTCTTGATGAATTTTTGCTGACTCTTCATTTTCCTTTTACTCCCTGTTCTTGGTGTT
Organism: Dromiciops gliroides; assembly: GCF_019393635.1. Taxonomy (NCBI): domain Eukaryota; kingdom Metazoa; phylum Chordata; class Mammalia; order Microbiotheria; family Microbiotheriidae; genus Dromiciops; species Dromiciops gliroides. The sequence continues at coordinate 636,808,653 of NC_057861.1, forward strand.
CACAAACCATCCATTTAACAGTATGTTCTAGAACTTAGTTAGCAATCTAGGTCAAGCTCACTGACCTATACTATTCAGACTGCGCTCTCTTCCTTTTTTGTTTTAATTCACAGGCATTGAAGAAAAGGATGCAATGTCTTCTCTCATTTGCTGACCACTACCTGTTCCTAAATTTTTCTTCCAAAAACTGTTTTTAAAAGTGTAAAAGGAAATCTCTTCTATAAGTGGTGACTCTTTAAGCAAAGAGAAGGGGAAGGATATAGGGAGAAATCTAGGACACTGTAAAAACAAAAGATATCAATAAAAATCTGCTTTAAAAAACAAGCAGAGGGGCAGCTAGGTGCTGCAGTGGATAAAGCACCAGCCATGGATTCAGGAGGACCTGAGTTCAAATACGACCTCAGACACTTAACCCTTACTAGCTGTGTGACTCTGGGCAAGTCACTTAGCCCTCATTGCCCCACAAAAAAATCCCACAAAAAATAAACAAAAACAAACATACCAAAAAAAAAAAAAAGCAGAGAAGGCTGGTGGCTATCTTTTAGCCTTAATTCATAGAAGGAAACTTTCTATGTTGTACATTTTTCTCCACACCCAGACCCCAAATCTTCTAACACCCAATCCCAGCCCTATTAGCTCCTAAATTTTGGTTCTTTTGGCTACAGCTAGTCATACCTTCATTTGCATAGAACATGTGCTTACCTCTCCATTCAACAATTCAAATATACAGTTATCCCTTCAACATCTTGGGGGGTTAGTGGCGTGGCACCCCACAATAGGGAAAATCCACGTAAAATTTTTTGCTCTTCCTTCATACCAACAAGTCTGAATTTTTTCTTTTTCTTTTAGGGAGTGTTTAAAATATCTTATTGTAAAATTTGGATTAAGTATTTTTCTGTGTCATCTGCTCACCTTTACATGTCACCTGTGGCTTCCATACTGCCCCCCCCCAATTCCCATTTAATTTCTTATGTTGTTCTAGAGTGCAATTTGGAACCATGCCCAAAAAGCTATAAAATATGCATGCCCTTTGACCTAACAATACCACTACTAAGTCTATATTCCAAAGAGATCATAAAAAAAGGGGAAAAGACTCACATGTACAAATAGCTGCTCTTTTTGTGGTGGCAAAGAATTGGACACTGAGGGGATGTCCATCAATTGGGGAATGGCTAAAAACGTTGTAGTATATGAATGTAATGGAATACTACTTTGCTGTAAGAAATGACAAGCAGATAGATTTCAGAAAAAAACCTGGAAAGACATATATGTATTGATGCTAAGTGAAATAAGAAGAACCAAGAGAACATTGTACACAGTATCAACGATGTTGTAAGAATGATCAACTGTGATAAACTTAACTCTTCTCAGAAATACAATGATCCAAAACAAGGCCAAAAGACACATGATGGAAAATGCTATCCACATTCAGAAAAGAAACAAAACAAAACAAAACATGTAATTGATACTCCAGAAGCAAGGAGGATGGATGTGTTAAGTAGTGGAACTTCTAGTGGATTTAGGGGGTGAATGCCCGTTGGAGGTCAGCACTAGAATGATAAAAAGCTCAGAAGAACCCTAAGAAGAAGAAAACTTCTGATAGGATGAAAAGAATTATGCCATATCGTAAACCTTTTTGGACGACAGGGGTATGATGACCTTGATATGTTCCTTCTCGAACGATATCTCGTCATCATTGATATATTGTTAATAGTATTGTAGTGAGGCCAATGGTTAGTAGGGATAAAGAGCTGAAATGGAATCATATAATAAGTCCTGATGTAATTAGGAGGGCTGAGAGGGCCCCTGTTAGAGGTCATGGACTGGGATTAACTATGTGGTAGGCATGGGTTTGGTGGGTCATTATGAATTATCATGCAAGTATAGGCTTACTAGGAGAGTAAAAACATAGGCTTGGATTATGGCTACTGCTAGCTCTAAGATTGTTAAGAGGAATAGGATAGTAAATGTAATTGTAGATACTGTTATGCTAATGGATGATAAGGCTAGTGTTGCAGAGCCTATGAGGTGAATAAGAAGGTGACCGGCAGTAATATTGGCTGTTAGTTGGACTGCCAAGGCTAGTGGTTGAATAAATAGGCTGATTGTTTCGATGATGATTAGTATAGGGATTAGTGGGGTAGGAGTTCCCTGAGGGAACACAGATCAAAGCATACTACTTTCACTTTTGTTGTTGCCTTGTTGTTGTTGTTGTTTATTCTTTATCGCATTTTTTCCCTTTTGTTCTGACTCTTCTTTTACAAAACTACTAATGTGGAAATATGTTTAACATGATTGTAATGTATAACCTATATCAGATTTTTTGTTGCCTTTGGGAGGAGGGAGGGAAGGGAGGGTAGGAGAAATATTTGGAGCTCAATAATATATTTACATATAATTAGAAAAAATGTAAATAAAATAACATTTTAAAAAATTCTTATGCTTACCTGTAATATATCGAAACTATGATGGGGAAAATCATGCTGTGGAAGTGATAATTGTATATGCACACAAATGACAGAGAGAGAGAGAGATTAGATGAGAATAGATAGATAGATAATCTCAAGAAACTACTGTGTACAGAGTACCAATCTAAGTGTTGACAATAAAAAGATGAAAAAAATTTGCCCTTCAAAGAGCTTACCCTCTATCTAGTAAGAAGGCTACAGCAATTACAAAAATAAGCATGATACAAGGTATAATGTGATGAGAAGAAAGGAAGAATCTAGACAAAGAACCATAAGCAAAATGAACAGGGAGAGTTCACATTTTCACTGGCTGCCCCCCATGCTTGCAAGGTTCTCTCCTCATCTCTGCCTCCTACCTTTCAAAATGCATTGAGTACCTATAGTGATGGGTGTTGAGGAAGAGAAAAGTATAATAAATAGTAACAGTAAGTCATAGTCGTAGTTATAACATCTAGTATTATATAGTACTTTATGTTTCAAAGCACATTACAAATATTATCTTACACCAACCCTTGGAGAGTGGTGCTATTTTACAGATGAGAGAAATCAAGTCTCAGAGAACACCATTCAGCTAGTGTTTGAGGTCAAATTTGAACTCAAGGCTTTCTGACTCTGGGTCCAGTACTCTATCTACTGTCACTTAGCTATAAAAGATACTGCTAAACCAAACAGATCATGTCCTTATCTATGCCTAGAATGACTTCCTTAGTAAAGTTTTCAGCACACATTAATTGCTTAATAAATGCTACTTGACTTTACCTATCAAATTCCAATCCATCCTTTAACAGTCAGCTCAAGTGTTATCTCCTCCATGAAGCTTTCTGTTATTGGCAGCCCTGGCCACACATCAGAGTTTAATTTTTTTTGTTGTTGTTTACCCTTTGTTAATGTACTTATGATATAATATTGTTGTTATAACTATCTGTGAGGGTATCACCCATCCATACACAATTATAAGCTGCTTAAAGACAGTGTCCAGGTCTGAACTACATGTCATATCTTACCAAGTCTAATACATTTGTACCTGGTGTTTAAATTTAATTGACCTATAATTGAACAGATGGGATAAGACCATTGAACTACATATCTAAACTACATATTTTTCCCAATTCCTACCATGGCTTTTTGCATAGCATTGTTTAATAATAAATACCTGTTGAATTGAATAAAATATGGACATAGGAATATATGTATGTATGCATGCATGAATGTATGTATATGTGCATATGTGTATGGTAAATATGTATGAAAAGAGATAAAAGGGGGGGACAGCTAGGTGGTGCAGTGGATAAAGCACTGGCCCAGGATTCAAGAGGACCTGAGTTCAAATTCAGCCTCAGACACTTGACACTTACTAGCTGTGTGACCCTAGGCAAGTCATTTAACCCCCATTGCCCTGCAAAAAAAAAAAGAAAAGAAAAGAAAAGAAAAAAAAGAAAAAAGAAAAAGAGATAAGGGAAAGAACACTTCAAATTTGGATTCATCTGGGAACACAGACTTAAATCCCAACTTTTTCCCAGTGCTATATTGGGCAAATATCACTCAATCTCTCTACCTCAGTTTCTTCATCCACAAAATTGTATGAAAATACTTGTACTAGAGGACTCTTTTGTTTTTGTTTGTTTGTTTAGTTGGTTTTTTGGGGGGGTTTGCGAGGTAATGGGAGTTAAGTGACTTGCTTAGGGTCACACAACTAGTAAATCTCAAGTGTCTGAGGTCGGATTTGAATTCAGGTCCTCCTGAATCCAGGGCCAGAGCTTTATCCACTGTGCCACATAGCCACCCCCCAGAGGACTGTTTTGAGCAAAGTACTCTAGAAATCTTAAAATGTTTTGTTACTGACATTATTAATAAAATTAGTTGCAAAGGTCATTGGGGATAATAAATGTGCTAACCTCAAACTGAATTCTTTTTTTTCTGAGGATAGCACACAATCTGAAATGGTAATGACCTGTAAAGCCTATGAGTAAGATCAGATCTCCATCATGTTGGCAAAGAGAAGAGCTTGTAAAAGAGGGGGGAAATAAAAGATTCAATTGTAATCCCACTAATGCATCTCCAGGAGGGTTGGTATCTGCTGAAGAACACTTCCCATTAAGGAAATCAATTTACTATTCGACTTTTCTTCCTGTGGTGCATATTGAAGTGGGATTTGACAATGATGGAAAACAGATTTGTGTTAAATACTGCCAATAATGCCTCTGTAGCTCAAGGTTACAGCTTTATGTGAGCAGTAGTCAATTGTAATCCAGTGCCTCCCAAATAGTGAGCCCTTCATCCATCAAACAGGGATATGAGGTTTGAAATGAACCAGCAGGTCTATGTGTAAGGGGTGTCTGGAGATTATTTTTTCTGATATCATTGCTGTCTGAGGCTAGCTTGGTTCAATGGAAGGCTCATAAGCATGGCTATGGAGGTGACCATGGTGTAGCCCTGCTTTTTGCTAGTTATACAACAACTGTAGGGACATGATTTCACCAATCTTAGCCTTAGTTTCTTCATTTATAAAATAGGGATCCACCAACATCATGAAGCTAGAATGATGATCAAATGAGAAAATGTATATAAAATGTTCTGTAAACCTTAAAATGTTATGTAACAATTTTTATTTTTATTATTAAAGATTAGATGCTAAGCAAGTATCTTTTCTTCTTTCCTCCTTAGAGAAGTAGATACATCCAGTGGAATACTGGCAACTTCCTCAATAACTAATTGTTAAATGGTCAAACTTTCAATGTGAGCAATTATACCTCATAAGTCAGTAAATGCAACAAATTGGGGCTTAATTTATTATTCCATTGATTGTCTAGACTTAAAAAAGTGATGGGGAAAATGTTAATAGCATATATTAAATTTAAAAGTGTATCATATGGACAATTTTTTTTTCTCCTGGAGAGCTGGTTGTTAAAAATTTACTAGCACATACTTGGATATATTCTGGAGCTAGAGCTACAGATAGGTCAGCCTTGAGGGTCATGTGTTCAAGAAACCCTTTATGGTGATCCAGATTTGTGGAAATTGGCTCTAGTCTGACACTGGGGTTGTGATAAGTATCTGAGCATCTGGGTCATTTGTTACATTTCCTTCTCCGCCCACCCCACCCCATTTCCCTTTCTTTTTCAGGTCAGCTGAAATCCTAATTTCCTACTCATTGAATCCAACATCAGAGTTAGAAATTGCCTTGATTTACAGAACACAATAATAGTGATTATATACTATTATATAACCATATACTATTACCTGGTAATTAATATGTGCAAGCATATTAATAAAGGTATGGTATTAGTTAATTTTTTTGGTGGGGCAATGAGGGTTAAGTGACTTGCCCAAGGTCACACAGCTAGTAAATGTCAAGTGTCAGAGGCCGTATTTGAACTCAGGTACTCCTGAATCCAGGGCCAGTACTTTATCCACTGTGCCACCTAGCTGCCCTTTTTAATTTCTTTTTTCTTTTTCTTTTTCTTTTTCTTGGTATTAATAATAGTTGTATATAATTAACAATAGTGTTAATCATTAGTAATAAAATAGAAATTAATATATTGGGTCTTTAAAGTTTACAAAGCAATTTTTCTAAAAAAAAAAAAAACCCAAAAACAAAAACAAAAAAACTTGTGAAGTTGGTAGTTAAAGCATCATCTCCAGTTTACAGATGAGGGCACTGAGATAAAGGGATTTACCCAGAGATACCTTCAAGGTTAAAGGGAAGAATATGAAAATACTCCTAAAGATGGTGCTTGCGACATAAATAACCCAACCACAATTTGAAGCTAGATCTCTCCTGACTCCAAATCCAGTGCCCTCCCCACTGAACCCCCCTGCCTGATCTAGCAGGAACTTTCAAACATACTGTAATGTAGCAAGAAGAGTACCAGATTTGGAATTGGAAGACCTGTATTTTAATCCTGTTGTTTACCACCTTTCCAAACTTGGGCAAGTCACTTAACCTCCATGCTTTGCATAGGGTCACATAGGCATTTTGCTTGATCGGTAAGAATAGAATTCAAGTCCTCCTGACTCCAAGGCTCTTTACCATAATGTTTCTTGTAATCTACAAAAATGGGGAAGGAGTAGTAGTATCTGTTGTATCTACCTTTCAGGTTGTACTGAAGTTCAAATAATATAATATATATACACATATGTGTGTGTGTGTGTGTGTGTGTGTGTGTGTGTATAAAGTACTTTGCATCTCCTTAATAGGGCTAGTACAAGAAGGCCTCAGAAGATGATTTTGATTCTACCTTGGATCATATTCTTCCTCCCTTGTTTCTTGTACAAAGGCACAAAGAGTGAAATTCTTTCAGTTTAAAGGCACAGTAATTTTCTACTCTACATGCTATTCCTTTTCCCCACCATCACCATCATCTGCCCTCCAACACCAATAATAGGACACTGGGTTATTCCTTCTTTGACGAAAATTAGTATTAATAGGAATGACATGGGAAGGACAAGCTAGAATTGGAAGTTTATGTCTGCCCTTGAAAATGGAACTGATCAATCAGACAGATGGAACCTAGGACAGCTGTTGCTTGACTGGAATGTCAGCCTCAGTCTCTTGGAATGATTGCAACCAAGAATGATTTGGGACTTGGAGAGAAGATGTTCCTGGGACTTGGAGAGAAGATGTTCCAGTGGATATAATATGCGTCTATTCCCACACATTTTTTTAAAATAAAGCGAGATCCACAGCTAGGACTTTTGCTTACGAGTAGTGTGCCTTTTTTGTAATATATACTTAGAGTTTCAATCAAGGTTAAATTACACCATGGTCCTTTTCTTATGCAATGAAGTTAAGCACATCGGTACAGTGGAAAGGACACCAGAATTGGAATTAGAAGACATGCTTTGGAGTCTCAGCTCTGACATTTAATGAGATATGTGACCATGGGCATGACACCTTCCTGAGCCTCAAATGGCTTAGGTGTAAAATGAAGGATGATATTACTCATGCTAACTAGCTTACAGAATTGCTTTGATGAAATTGCTTTGTAAACCTTAAAGTGCCATATACATGTGAGCAATTAATAGTAAATAACTGTTACAGAATATAATTGGGGGGAGAAGGGAATAGAATAGCCTGTTATATACCTCCAGAGCCTTTTCCAGACTTCAATAATTCTGTTTCCTGCCTGGTACATAGTAGGAACACAATGAGTGTATATTGACTGACTAATGGGAAACATTTTGTTGCCTATAAGCAAGGAGATAGTAAGTCGTAGAGTTAAGAGAGATCTTAGAGGTCATCTTGTGTCACCCCATACAAAAAATCCTCATTTGCATCCTTGACAAGTAATTTTTCAACCCCCGTTTGAACATTTCCAGTGACAAGGAACTCACTACCTCTGGGGACGTCTTTGTCGTCAAGAACCATACAGATGAGCAGAGCACAAAAGACATGAATGCAAACAATTACTATAAGACAGAATTATTGGTTGTCCTAGGACAGGTACAAACTAAATGCCATAGGAATATAAAGGAAGGAAAGGTTATTTCCAGCTAGTGGCATCAGGGAAAGCTTCATAGAATAGGTGATACTAGCTAAGGCTTAAAAAATGGACAAAATTTCAATAGGTATAGGTGAGAAGGGGGTAGTCCTTACAACTGAGTACTGAACATGAGCAAAAGCCCAGAGGTGGGAAATTACAGGGTATGCTCAGGGACCTGTGCAGTAGTTCAATTTAGCTGTGGCTTTCTGTTAATAAAAGGGAAGAGTGAGATACAAGGCTGGAAAAGTATATTGGGTCTAGAATGTCATGGGCTTGAATGGAAAGCTAAGAAGCTGGGGTTTCATTGATCAAAGCAAAGGAATCATAGAAAGTTTCTAAATAAGGTGGTCCTGTGTTCAAAGGACCTCCACCAGCCCATACAATCTCTGTACAGTTTCTGTATACTCAAGAGTCCCCTACCCACAAACCCCTGGCACCTTTCTTCTCCTCTCTGGTGTAGAGTTATAGCTTCCCATGTTTACATTTCCCAAATCCACCAGACTAACACAAGCTGTGTCACAGACATCTACGTACTACAAGACTTGCAAAAACTCGATGGCATAAATCTGCCATAACCCTCTGCCTTCATTGTCCATTAACCCTCTCTTCGAGAATTGAATTGCCAACACCATAAACTGCCATAAAGGCATTACAAGCTTGGACAAACTAGCCCCATGTTCCTCCAAGTTCCTTTTTTCACCTTATGGGCTATTAACCAAGTCACATTTCCATCTGCAATCTAACAAGTACTTTAGACAAGAAATAATGGAGGAAAAACTGTCAAAAAGCAATCCAATTCCATTCTGCAAATATTTATTGAGTTGCACACTATATGATCATAGGATGTCAGAGCTGGAAAGGACCTTAGAACCCAGAACATAGACTATTAGAGATGAAAAGGGCATTAGGAGAGGCAGCTCAAGACAGTGGAATGAGTGTACACCTTGGAGGGAGGAAACCAGCATCTAACACTTAGTACTTATCGACACAGGCAGTTAGGTAGGTGGCACAGTAGACAGATTGTCAGGCATGGAGTCAGTCCCTAAGTTCAAATCTGGCCTCAGACACTTCCTAGCTGTGTGACCCTGGGAAAGTCACTTAATCCTCTTTGCCTCAGCTTCCTTATCTCTAAAATAAACTGGAGAAGGAAGTGGCTAGTGCTCTTATTATCTCCATTTTACAGATGATGAAACTACTGCACAATGAAGTTTCCCAAGGTCACACAGCTTTTGAGTGTCTGAAGTTGTACTCAGAATCAGGACTTCCTTGATACCAAGCCCCAAGCTCTAACCACTATGCCACCTAGTTGCTGGAAACAAACAAACACTCCACTACGATTTGCCTCATCTCCTATCACTCAGGTAGGTGTCTTCTGCCACTCTCTCCCCCTTCACCCCATCTTACATGATGAAGTATCCTTGGATCCTTTCTAAGACTCCACCTATTCAAGAGATCCCATTACATCCTGTCTCCTCCAAAAGCTTATCCCCTCTGTCATCCCCACTCTTTCATTTATTTTCAATCTCTCCCTCTCTACTGGCTCATTTTCTACCTACTACTTACAAACATGCTGATGTCTCCCCTCTCCTGAAAAAAGCCCTCACTTGATCCTTCCATCCCCACTAATGATTATCCTGTATTTATGTCCTTTGTAGTTAAACTACTTGAAAAAGCTATCTAAATTAGGTGCCTCCACTTTCTCTCCTCTTACTCTCTTCTTAAACACTTATGATCTGGTTTACAACCTTATTATTCCACCAAAACTGTTCTCTCTAAAGTACTAATGATCTCTTGGTTGCCAGATCTCATAGCCTTTACTCTATCTTTATTCTCCTTAACCTCTCTGTAGTCTTTGACACCACTGATCACTCTCTCCTCCCTAAGACTCTTAGGTTTTTGTCCTTTGCCAGATCTTCCTTCAGATCACTCATTCCAACCATAGGTATCCCTCAGGGTTCTGTCCTGGGCCCTCCTCTCTTCTCCCTTTACTTCACTTGATACTAAATGGATTTAATTGCCATCTCTAGATCTCATGGATTTACCACATGTATGCCAATGTCTACTTATCCTGCCCCAGTCTTTCTGCTGATCTCAAATCTCACATCTCCAACTGCCTTTGAGACATATTAAACTGGATTCCAACAGATAACATATGTCCGAAATAGACCTCATTATCTTTCCCTCAAAACCTATCCCCCCTTGTTTATTACTATAGAACCTAGCCTCTTAAATTGTAGGTCATAACCCCATATGGTAACCCACTGAATGTTAGGGGTCATGAAAAATTTGGCAACAGTAAAAGGTTATGCATACCTATTTTATATACCTATACACCTGAGGTCACATAAAAATTTCTTGGGCAAAAATTGGTCATGAGTGGAAAAAGTTGAAGAAGCCCTTTTGTAGAAGACAATATGATCCTCCCATCCCTAAGGCTCACAGCCTAGCAATCATCCTGGATTCCTCAGTATCTCTCACCCCCATTTCCAAATTGTTGGTTGCCAAGGCCTGTCAGTTTCACCTCTGCAACATCTCTCAAATACTCCCACTTCTCTCCTCTGACACTGCCACCCCTTCCAGTGCAGGCCCTCATCACTGAATGCCTGGATTATTGTTATAGCCTGTTGGTGGGTCTGCCTGCCTCAAGTCTTTCCTGACTCTATTCTATCCTCCATTCAGCCACTAATGTGGTTTTCCCATAGCCCAAGTCTGACCCTTCTATTCAATAAACTCTAGTGGCTTCCTATCATCTCCAGGATCAATTACAAAATGATCTGCTTGGCATTCAAAGTCCTTCATAACTTACCTCCCTCTTACACCTTTCCAGTCTTCTCACACTTTACTCCCCTGTGAGTATTCAATTCAACGACACCAGCCTCCTGACTATTCTATGAACAACACATGTCATCCCATGGCTCTGGGGCATTTTCTCTGGATTCCCTCATGCCTGGAACACTCTCCCTCCTCTTCTGACTACTGACTGTCTTGGTTTCCTTTAAGTCCCAACTAAAATCCCACCTTCTTTTTTTTTTTTTTTTTTTTTTTTTTTAGTGAGGCAATTGGGGTTAAGTGACTTGCCCAGGGTCACACAGCTAGTAAGTGTTAAGTGTCTGAGGCCGGATTTGAACTCAGGTACTCCTGACTCCAGGGCCTGTGCTCTATCCACTGCGCCACCTAGCTGCCCCGAAATCCCACCTTCTACATGAAGCCTTCCCCTATCCCTCTTGATTCCAATGCCTTCCCTCTATTAGTTATTTCCTATTTATCTTTCATATAACTTGCTTTGTATATATTTGTTCCCATGTTAGATTCCATTAGAAGCTCCTTCAGGACACGGACTGTCTTTTGCCTCTTTTTATATCCCCCATTGCTTAGCACATAGTAGGAACTTAATAAATGTTGATTGATTAATTTATTGATTGAATGAATCTGGCTTCTTGAAGCTATCCTTCAGAGCCAGAAAGGCTTAGGGTATAGTCCCAGCAACAGGCTTCAAGTTTGTCATTCCAGGGCTAGCCTCACTAAGTATAGACAGATTCATCTCCATTGCCTCATTTTGGCCTCAGCCACTCATGAAAAGAGTCTACTAACATGTGGAGGGAATGCTCATATACATAAAATCCCCAGTCATAGAGAAAGAGCTGGAAGAGATCTTGGGGGCTATTTTATCTAGTCTAGTCATTTCGATTCAACTCTTTGTGACCCCATTTGGGGTTTTCTTGGCAAAGCTACAGAAGTAGTTTGTCATTTCCTTCTCCAATTCATTTTACAGGTGTGGAAACTGACGCAAACATGGTTAAGTGACTTGCCCAAAGTCACCAAGTTTCTAAGTGTCTGAAGCTCTATTTGAATTCAGGGAGATGAGTCTTACTGAGAACAGGCCCAGCACTCTATCCACTGTGCCATCTTAAAAATGAGCTTTACTTTTGTTTGCATTTTACAAGTAAATTTTAGTTGTGTAAAGAATTAATTGTTCTTTGAGGTTTTTATGCCTCGGCGAGCACTGGCCTGGGGCTCCGCAAACCACACAGTGCTGCACCCACTGGTTGTAGCCGTTGCCAGGGCTCTGGCACCTCGCATCATCACCACTTGCCAACACTTACATGGGCCTGGCAAAATTATAATGATTGGAAGCCTAGAGAGGGCAGTCACATGCAGTTTGCGGAGCCCCAGGCCAGTGCTCACCGAGGTATAAAAACCTCAAAGAACAATTAATTCTTTACAGTTGTTAGTTTAAAATTGTTTAGTTATTGGTTTCTTTAGTTTAAGGAATAAAAATAATGTCCATTATGATTAAACATTCATAAATATTCACTTTAAAATACCCTTGATTCACTGCAAACTAAATGTTCTGAATACACTTATACTATGACTTCTATTCTGCCATCTGCCCCAGTGCCTCATCTCCCCTAATCCTATGTCATCCTCTTTGCAACCTCATGACACTGTATCCCTCCCTACTTTTCAAAGTTCTCAGCTTTGCTCTGGCCTCAATTTTCTTCCTATCATTAGCTAGGTCAACTTCACACTGCTCCTTACCCAGGACTCCTTGTCTCCCTGTACTATTAATCACTGTAGTATTAATCACTGATTATCCATTTCCAAATTTTAACTATGGATTATTTGACAATAGTCCATTGGTTTTCAGTGGAGTTTAAATTAGTTGAGTCCCTAGGTCATACAAGCTTGTCTATTATCTTCATCTCTTTAAAAACATGTCTTAATCATGGTGCAAAGTCACGTTGAAGTCTTCCATCTCAATTCTATAATTCCATAATTTGAAACTAATTCTTCTCAGAATACCAATGTATTTATCAGAATTCAACATTCTCTCTGTGAAATAATGGAATTCCACACCTACAGGAAATTAAAAATGCCCAAAACATTTTGGGAGTGGATGTTTTACAATCAGAAGATGCTCAGATCTTACAAGCTCACTGGGACTTCTAACAATGATTTTGCTAACAGACTTCTAAGAAAATGTGAATTTCATAATTTAAAAAATGCCTTTTTTCCAATTTTCAGTACTTTAGTTTGGGTATTACCTTGCTCATGACAGGTGATTTTTTTTCCCTGTATATAAATTGTAGCAGCTGTTTTGTTTTTCTTCCAGCTGTTATTCCAACTTTAAGAAGCCTATACAGGTATAAAGAAATCAATACAAACTCCTTCAGCTGCCAGGTCCCTCTGAAGGTTTTTGCTTTTGTCTGAGGATTAAATAACCCATTTTGACAAAATAGTGTATCAGTTCTAGACAACTTGTCTTTTAATTTTCAATCACACTTTCCTTTGCATTTCAGTATAACTGATCCTGTTTGTAATTGTGGGCTTTGATATATATATATATTTTTAATGCTTGGCTTCTTTATACCAACAGCTGTTAAAATAACTATACTAGTCCTTGAAGTGTGCTTTTTCAGAGCTACAAATTTTGCACATTTCCTGTGAGTATTATCTATCTGTTCTTGATAACCAGAGAACAAAAAAGCAACAACAAAAGGGAGAGCCTAAAACATGTATATGTAGAAAAAAATCCAAGATGCAACTTGTAAATGACTAACTAAAAGCAGAGAGACCAGATCAATAAAGTTTCATACCAGTCTAAGTCAGACTGACATCAATAGAAGCACAAAATGCATGGCCATCTCTGGGATAAGATGAAATCATATAAAAATTATTGCTTGCCCCAAGTAATTCTCAGAGCACTGTTGTGTAAAATGTAAACTATCCTTCCTGGCATTTAAAACATTTTTTAAAACAATCTGGAATGGTTAGAACACTGGGCCTGGAATCATGAAGAGTCATGAGTTTAAAGCTGATCTCAGATACTTACTAGCTATGTGACCCTGAGCAAGTTACTTAACTTGTCCTCATCAGTTTCCCCAAATGCCAAATGGGGATCATAATAGCATCTACCTCTCAGTACTGTTGGGAGGATCAAATGAGATATTTGGAAAACACTTAGCACAGGGTCTGGCACATAGTAGGCGCTTGAGAAATGCTTGTTCAATTCCTGACTGATTTCTCATTAATCTTCTTTATACATTTTGCGTTCCAAGTCAAATAGCTTACTTTTGGGGGGGGGTGACATTCCACCCCCTGTCTCTGCATATTGGTACAGGTTACTGCTGATTTCTGGAATCTTACTCCTCAACTCTTATCTATCCCCCTGCAAGGTTCATCTCTTGGCCACCTCCTTTAAGAAACTTTTTTTTTCATTCTGCTAGTTGTCCATGTTTCTTCTTCCCCTCCCAAACAAATACTTTGAACTTATTCTATAAATATTTTATCTTTTTTTATAGGAAAATGTTCTTTCTCCTTAGTAGAATGTAAGATCCTAGAGGGCAAGAGATTCTTTGTTTTAATTTTGTGCTTTGTTTTTTTGTTGTTTTGTTTTGTTGCGTGTGTGTGTGTGTGTGTGTGTGTGTGTGTGTGTTTAAGCTCTGCACCCTCAACACTGAGTAGAGTGCCTGGTGCATTATGGACAGGGCAAGCTGAAATAAATTTGTTAGACAAAGGGACTCCAAGGTCCTAATCAGTACAGTCTATAATCATGAGATTTTGCTGATGTTCACAGAGCAATGAGAAAAATGGGTTAGAATTTCTATATCAACTATATATGCCCATTCTACTTTTTATTATATTATTTCATCTCATAATTTAGCATCACAAGCACCCCATGAATTCCCCTGCAATTATTCATCAGTGCCTAAGCCTACCATCATTGTGGTAAGGGACTACAATGAATTACCTAGTAAACTTCATGTCTGTTAGCACCAAGCTTGATAATATCTCCATAATACCCTTTTGCACTTAGCTGGTGAATGGAGCTATATACTGAAGAGATCTCAAACTATGTCATAAACCTTAATTAATCTTCAGTGCCTGGAAAAAAGGTACTATGCAAGTATAGTAAGTGAAAAGATCACTGAATTAGGACTCAGGAGATCTGGATTCTAATCCTGACTTTAGCACTAACGTTATGGCCTTGAGTGGGTGACTTTCATTCTGGGTCCCTCAGTTTCCTTATCTTTGTATATAATTACAAGGTTACATTAAATGATGCCTAAGGTTCTTTCCACCTCTGCCATCCTATATTCTAAAATCCTTTACAACTCTGACAATTCTATTCTGTGGTTTTTGAATATACACATTCCAGGGCTCTAGAATTCTTATTTAAGTAGTGAGTAACCTATTGGCAAATATGAAATATCAAGTCTAAAATGTTTGCTGTTATTGTTGAGTCATTTTTCAGTCATGTCCAATTCTTCATGACCCTATTTGGGGTTTTCTTGACAAAGATACTGATTTGCCATTTCCTTCTTCAGTTCATTTTACAGATAAAGAAACTGAAGGAAGCAGCATGTCTCAATCCAGATTTGAACTCATGAAGACAGGTCTTCCTGATTCCATGCCTGGCACTCTATCCACTGAGCCATCTAGTCAAACTAACTGCCCCAACTTGGCTTCCTAAAATTTAACTATTCCGGTGCTTTCCATTGAGACTAAATATCAAGTGAGAGACTGTGCAGCAAACTGTGGCAAAGCCTAATGGACAAAGATGTATCACACTGACTCCTTTGCCCAAACGTACAAAATTTTAAACCCAGTTTTGCATTTAAGGATCCCTCCCCCATTTTAAAATTCTTAGCATATGAGATCTTCACTTGGAACCTGCACCTTACTCTTCTCTTGCCCAACTTATTTGTCTTAGGCTTCTACTATAACAGGTTCTGGGATCTGCCAAGTTTGAATTCATTTCTAAAAGGCTTAATGAACCTAGCCCTCTGGCATCCACTGTCTGGTGCAACCATAGAGTGTGTTCTAACATTGAAGATGCCCTCACCTCAGTGATCAAGCTTTATCTATACAACAAACCACTAAGGTAAAATAAGCAGGTGTGACTGATTATTCATTTTTTTGTAAAGATAAGGAAACTATGACTAAGAGTAGAGAAATGACTTAAATAATGTATCTAAGTGGGCCAGGAAAGAGAAAGGAACCAGCAGCATCCTGTCCCCCCATACCTTGTGCTAGAACTCTGAAGGTTTTGAATAATGAGAGAAGCATGCAATCTCTTCAGTGCCTGCTTTAGGAAGCAGACAATATGAAAAGAGGGAAGGTGCATTTAGGATTAGAACCACGTCTCCTAGACAGCTCCCTGGGAAGCAGTAGTAGAGAGGGGGGAGGAAATCCCAGGAAGTGAAGATATGGGAAAGTTAGGAAGACCATTGCTGTGGCCTGAGTTATCATTTTATCAGTCCTGGGTTATCATTTTAATGCCATTGGGCATTTTATCTGCATTCATCAATCAGGGCAGATGGAAGGAACTGGAGGCATGAAATACCATGCTATACCCTTGACTGTATATGCTCTCTGAATAAGCTGATCATTTGCCTCCTACCATAGCCCTAGCAGACCCACATGAGTTATGCTGCACAGACCTCCTAGATGGTCTCATGGGGGAGGGGTAGAGAAAAATACACTTGCAATTCATGAGGCATGCAGGGCTGCTCTATTTCTGCATTTGGGCAGGAGAACATGGGAAAGAGAAAGAGAGAGAGAGAGAGAGAGAGAGAGAGAGAGAGAGAGAATGAGAATATTTGTGTGTTGTGGGCTGCAATGGCATCTGAATGAGGATCACATTCAAATATGCCTCATACTATGGCATGGAATGTCCGATTAACTATTATTTTCCAGAGCAGCTTTTGAGGCCCATCCATTCATTCAACAAACATTTCCGCAAGTGCTGACAATGTCCTGGGCTCTCTATTCTAGGCACTAGGGATATAGACATAAAATGAAAGTATTCTTGTTCTTAAGAAGTTCACATTCTGCTGAGGGGAAATTGACATAAATGCAAATATGTATAATACAATGTAGAATATGACAAGGTAAAAGAGAAACACAGACAAGGTGCTCCAAGAAAATTCATGGAGGAAGAGAAATTACTTTTTGGCTGGAGGGAACACGGAAGACACCTTGGAGGAAATGATACCTGAGCCGTACCATGATGGTTTTAGATGACAATACTCAAAAGCAGAGATGAGGAGATTCACTTCACCATGTTGAAGGTTATAACTAGGTTGCTACCAAAATGTGCTCTGCTCAGCACATCTGAAGGCATAGATTTGCATAAGTCTTTGCACTCCAAACAGTATATTTGACCTCTCTTGGAGGTATCACCAATAACCAGTGCCAACCATGAAAGTACCAAGTCTCTGCTCTACTCAGGTGGGTTTCTTATATTAAATGTAGGCAATGCCACCCCTGCAGAGGGATCTAGGACCAGCCATGACCCAGATTTTATAGCTTCACCCTTCAATTCAATTTGGCAAACACTTAAGGGAAAAAATAATAACTAACACATCTTCAATGCTTTACAAAATGGTCCCCTTATATTGAGATAAGTAATACATCTTCTACCATTCCCATTAACCAAGATGAAACTAAAACTAAAAGAGAAGTGACTGACCCCCCCCCCCCCCATCATGTCTGAGGCAGTCAGCCTTGGGGAATACCTAAACTCAGGGCTTGGGAAGAGCAGAGAGAAAGGAGGCATGGAAAGTCAGAAAAATCAGTCTTTTGAGTTATAACATCTCTTTAAAGCTAATAGAATCTGTGTCAATGCCTACCTACCCTCCGAGCTGTGTTTCAGCCCCACTGTGGTGTTGAATAAGCTAGCTGATTAAAAGGTTGCAGCTGAGTGTCATCTCTGCCACTCCTGGACAAACCTGCCCTCCGTGACTACCTTGACATTTCATGTTGTTGGCCAAGATCAGAGGCACTGCCATGTCTGTGTACAGTGCATGCCAGGGGATGTCTAGAAGTGATGATATATTATATCCTCTGGTATTAATTAGCAGTTGGGGAATACTTCTTCATGTTCCTGCTTGAGGATTGAGGAGGGTTATGCATGCCCTTTATGCACTATTGATGAAAACAGAGACTAATTAGCAGACTTTTCTTCACTACTACCATGCTTTGTAAGCTGCCCACAAAATTATGTTTTTCCCTCAAAATGACACCCAGCATCTCCCCCCCCATTCCATGCCTTATTCTTACCCCAATTTCAGAGAAAATCTTACATAATTTCCCTTTATAAACAAAACAAAAGGCAAAACAAAACAAAACAAAAAAACAACACTTAAGAACCAGACACAGAGTCTAGATTTTCCTCTGGAAATATAGATGACTCTTTCTTTCATCCTTTATATTATATAAAAATCAGTAGTTCCACTTCAGAGTCTAAAGTGCAAAAGTGAAAATGAGTAGGAGGGAAGAAGGGTGAAATGCATAGAAGAGGCCTGCATCCAAGGAGAGAGTACCAAGAAGCCCCATTATTCTTCCCAGACATTTTTGAAAAGGGGGGGGAAAGGGGGGGGGAAGACAGACAAGGATGAGGAGGTAGTTGTAGTGAAGCAAAGAAAGGCTCATTTACATTCCAATAAAAAACCAGGGAATGTAAGGGTCCATGCAAGAGAAGAAAATGGCGGCATTCTAGGGGGATTTAGGAAAGGAAATTAATGTGTTCATCCACTTGAGATCCAAGAGCATATACCTTCAAAGACTTTTATCATGTTAGGGGGAAAAATAATCCTTTCATTCCTAAGCTTTTTAGTGCTTTAAAAATAAATTAATGTTGTATTTAATCAAAGACTTTCTGCATCTATTGACATATGCTTTATTTTTTATTAGTGATTTATTATGCTAATGTTCTTCCTATTGTTGAACCATCCTTGTATTCCTGAAATAAATCCAACTTCTTAGTAACAATGATTTTTGGCTACATGGAAGAAATTAAGAATACTAGCCAATGGATCACATCATCAGTATTCATTAGTGAAAAAATTTTTTAAAATTTTTAAAAATTCATTAATGATACAGGACTAGTGTCCTCTTCCTCTCCTTAATCCTTCCTTGGTTTGGGTATCAGGACCACATTCATCTCATAAGAGGGATTACGTAGAGTGTCACTGCCTATATTTTTTATAACCATTTATATAGAGTAGGGATTAATTGTTCTCAAAATAATTGATAAAATTCACTTCTAAATTTGTCTAATTCTGGTACCTTGATTACACAACAGTACATTGACGATCTGTTCATAGGATTAATAAATAATCAATCATCAAGCACTTATCAAACTTCTATTAGCCAAGAATTGTGTTAGGGACTAAGAATATATAAAAGGAACAAAAATGAAACAGTTGCTGCTCCCAAGAAGCTTAAAAGACATGAGCCCATATAATAAAATTATATATACAAAGTTAAATAGAGGATCATTTTAGAGAGAGATTAGAAAAGGCCTCCTATAAAGAAAGGGTGGCACTTGAGCTAAGCTTTGAAAGAGACTAGAGATTCCCATAGGAAAGAGTACATTCTAACATAGAAAACAGTCTAATAAGGAGATGGAATAGATAGCAAGAAGGACAGGTTGGCTAGACCATAGAAGATGCAAATGATAAATGCAAAAATAAGTCTGGAAACGTGAACTATAAGCATATTGTGGAGGGCTTTAAATGCTAAACAGAAGAGCATGATTTTATTGTATTATTTTACCATGTGACTTCCTTATTCAATCAACTCCCTACACAACCTGGCCTCAACCTACCTTTCCAGCCTTTTTGGACATTACTGCACCTCCAGCCAAAGTGGTTTTCTCTCCATTCCTCCTTCATGGAACTTCATCTTTCATCTCAATGCCTTTGCACCAGTCTCTCCCATGCCTGGGAGGCACTCCCTTCCACAACTCAAGGACAATCTTCTGCATGAAGCCTTTCCTCATCCCTCTCCCCAGCTGCTAGTTCCCTCCTTCTCAAACTACCTGGTATTTAACTCCTTTGTGTGTATGTGGATGTATTAATTTCATAGTTATGCTATATATTCTTATGCATACATGTCTCTTCCTTTAGAATATAAGCTCATTTTTTAAGTGGAGATTGGTTCATTCTTTGTACTTTTATGGCTAGCATTTGAGTGAGCTACACATAATAGGTGTTTGATAAATACTTCTTAGTAGATTATTGATTGATTTTATCCTGTTGGTAAGAGAGCACCACTGGATCTCATGTGCTTTAGGAATATCTCTTTGGCAGCTATGTGGAACATGGAGTGGAGTAAGGAAAAATAGGAGGCAGGGAAACTAATTAGGAGTCTTCTGTAGGATCCTAGATTTAGAACTGAAAGACTTTTAGAGATATTGCATACCCCTCATTTTAAGAGGAAGAACTTGAGGCCCAGAGAAGTGAAGGGACTTGCCAAAGGTAATACAGGGAATGTTTTCTTAAATTAGCTAATGATTTATCCATTTTATTGGTATTTTCCAAAACAAATCTTTAGTATTCTCTTTTTTCATGAATATAAATTTCCCTCTGATGACTATTTCAGCTGCAACTTGTAAATTTTGAAATGTTTTTGATCATTATGTTGAATTTTTAAAAAAATGTATCTTTGATCTGTTCTTTGATTTATTTGTTTGTGTGTTTGTTTTAAGTCTCTGTTAGGTCTGAATTATTTGCTATGTCTTTTATTGATTACTTTTGTTATTACATTATGGTATGTTAAAGAATGATTAGTATATTCATACACATATGTATATGTGCATAAGTATATATGCATGTCTTTTGGCATTTACTAGCTCTTTATTTCCCCATAGTATGATGTACTCTTAAAGCCTCCTCTATATTTAAGGGGAGGGGAAGTAAACTCTTTAATATTTCTATTCATTTTTTTCTATGTCTATAAAATACAAGTTTCTTTTTTTCAATAGTCTTTTCAAGTCTAGAAATTCTTTCTTGTTTATCTTTCTGTTTGACTATTTTACTCCCAATTCAGGAAAGTAAAAATACTCTATTATAATGATGTGACTCTCTAGGTCTTATTGCATTTCAGTTATTTTTTTTTCTTTAAGTACTTAGTAACTATTCTATTTGTTAGATCTACAGTTAATGTTTAAGTGGTTTCATTATCTATAAAGCTTCATAACTTGATCTGGTTTTCCTATTTATATCTATTGTTGCTTCCTGGTTTCCTGGTTTGACGTTGATATTGTCTCCAATTCATGACTACAATCATGCTTTGTTTTTAAATGATCAGAGGCACAATAAATTTTACTGTAGAACTCACTTTAAATTGCATGTTATGACATTTCAAACATATTTCCTGTAGGAAACATGCTGTTGGATCATTTCAGTTATTGAGATAACTAAAGAACATTACTAATGAGATTTAGTTCACAGAAACCATTCCTACATGGAAACTATTTTGCTCTGAGCAGCTTGGTTGGGAGGGGGGGGGGGTCTAGATTCTTTCTCTAATGTCATTCTTTTTTTTTTTTTTGGATGGAGCAATGAGGGTTAAGTAACTTGCCCAGGGTCACATAGCTAGTAAGCGTCAAGTGTCTGAGGCCAGATCTGAACTCAGGTCTTCCTGAATCCAGGGCCAGTGCTTTATCCATCATGCCACCCAGCTGCCCTCTGTCTCTCATATTTTCAATCATCACACTATCTCTAGAACTTGTTAAATAATTCCTAGCCATTGATTCTCTGATGTTTTAAGGTTCCAACTTTGAAATATAATGTTCTTTTTTGTTACATATGTGAGGTAAATACATTTAGTCACAACTTATATAGTCAGTTACTTTATTTTGTTAATATTGACCTTTACAGCTAGATTGAAATGTCAAGGGACATAGCTAAGTTTAGTCAAGTGTGATGTCCACTTAAGGACATATGGAAGGTCTTGGGGAGGATTTAAAATGCATTTTTCTCATTAAAACTACATTCAGATTTTCTATGTAGACAATTTAGAACTACAAGTCAATTTCCTATGTGTTTTTTTAAAGTATTGCCTTCTATAGCCTTTCTTTTCCTGTCTCAGATGAGAAATCCTGAGTAATGTGAATTGGCAGCTCAAAGTAGGTTATTTGCTTCATCCTGGTTGCCTGCAGAATCCTTCCTTTGGGACTGAAGCAACTTTGAGTATGGTGATGACATTTCAGCAGGAGCTGAATTTGGGGATACCCTTCATTTGTGCCCTGTGCAGTCTGTCAATCATCACTTTGTCCTCTCTTTTCAGTACTCTCAGGACATCTTCTTGTAGGATTTCTCAAAACATTGCATTCAGGCCCTTTTTCTTCTTATTTGTCAGCAAGCCGAAAAATCCTCCAGTTGCTTCAGGTTGTATGAGGATATATCCTCAAGCTACATCCTTTAGCTCCACCACTCTTGTTTGTAACAACTTCTAATCCCCTTCCAGCTGCATTGATTTCTTTTATTTAGCTATTTGTTCTGCTACTTTTGCCATTTTTTTCTGCCATCAGGCTCATTCTATTCTTTAGAGAGTCCACCATTTTATTGTACATCTCCACTGAATTGTCAAGATTGTCTTTGCCCTTCCTTCATTGATTTTAATTCCATCTCTTCACATGTTAGTTTTTCCCTAATTCCTCTTATTGAATTTAGCCAATCTAGGGAATCTCACAAAAGAAACATGTTAACTTCCTGAGCTTTTAAAAATTTTCTTTCTGATAGCTGCTCTTCAGGGTGTCTGTTTTTTTAACTCAATATTTATTTGTTACATTGGAGCCTTTTTTACTCACAGACTACTTTACAATCTATTTTTCTCCCTTTCTATGATGCAATTTTCCTAGTGGAGTTTTATCTTTGGAATTTTTGGAATTTTTGTCTAGTATTTTTGTAATAATTCTTTTACTTGTTTTTCTCAAGCTGATGTAAGGGAACCTGAGTTTATTTGTTGTATCACCTTGGACGTCTTTAAATTATAACTCTCTATCCTTTGATTTTCTCAATTTGTTTACCCCCTTCTCCTATACAGTCTTACAGTAGTAGTATGATACATCACTGTAGCATGAAGTGACCCCAGATTCCTGAAAAGTTGACAATCAAGTGTTCCCGAATAGGAAGGCTTTGGTGTTGACCTAATGTATGTCTATTGTTAAAAGGCCAATAAAGCCAAGTTTAGGGAGATTTGTTATTAAGTTGGCCTTAGAATGATGATTTTTTCAAACACATAAGATTATGATGACAATGACCATAACCATGATGACTATGATGATATTGACACTCTAGCTAACATTTGTAAAGAATTTTAAATTTACAAAGCACTTTACATACATTATTTCATTTAATCTTTACAATATCCCTGTGGGATAGGTGTTATTATTATCTTTATTTTACAGATAAGGAAACAGAAGTTGGCAGAGATTACATAACTTGACCAGAGTTACACATCTAGTAAACATTAGGCATTATCCAGTCTTCTGACTTCAAATCTAATATCAATTGCACTGTCACACCTAGTGATAGAGAGGTTGCAATCTCTATCAGTGGAGAGAGTATATATACTGATGAAATTATGCATCTTTGAAGTACTGAAGTCTAAGTTTATGCCCTCAAGAGTACATCATGTTAGCCTCACCATACTAAAAATGTTTATAAAGGTATTTTTTGTGGTAGCCAAAAATAAAGTAGACATATCAACTGGGGATTGGTTAAACAAAACATGAATTTTAAGGACTGTTGCTGTTATTTAGGAATTGCTGAACATAATGTGCAGAAAACATTTATATGAACCATTGAAAACAGAAATAAACAGACTCAGAAAATAATATACATAAGGACAAAAACAATTTAAGTGAAGAGAATAAAACATCTGAAACTTAATGCTGTGGAATTCTAATAAACAAGTTTGGCCAAAAAGAAGAAACATGAGAAGACTCTTCTCCTTTCTACCTTGAAGAAGCAGGGGGACAAGAAGTATGAGATTACTGCCTATGATGTCAGACATTTTTTTTGGTTCTTTAGTTCTTGGTGTCAAAATTTCCTAAATAATGCGTAATTGGCCATTTTGAGCATTTTAAGCATTAATACTTTTTAAATGTAAAACATTCTTTATAAAATGCATTTTGTGCTTCATTTTCTTCTTGAACAGAGTATAGAGAATCCCAACAAAGCTTTTAATGATGATTCATGTTCACCAATGTAAATATCACTCATTCTCTTAAAAAA
The DNA here is from genome assembly GCF_019393635.1 of Dromiciops gliroides. Taxonomy (NCBI): domain Eukaryota; kingdom Metazoa; phylum Chordata; class Mammalia; order Microbiotheria; family Microbiotheriidae; genus Dromiciops; species Dromiciops gliroides. The sequence continues at coordinate 636,832,635 of NC_057861.1, forward strand.
ACTTTTACAGAGTTTAGGTAAATTATAGATCCCTCTTTCATGGACACTCTAAGAATATTTGTTCTTAGACTGTAATATAAAACAGTGATACCCTCCAGACCTAAGAGAGTGTGCAATAGGGATCACACATACACACTATCACACCAAGACACAGTCTCTGGGCTTCTTCTCAAGTAGCCTCTATCCCCCATGAATCAGAACTATGCCAGATAGCTGTCTATGTCTTCTAGGATGTTTCATTGATTCCTCTAAATGCTAATCTCACTGCAGGGGAGAGTTCTCCAAACCAAAGTAATACACAGTCTCACGGTTTAGAAAAACAGTGGAATGGTTTAGTTGAAGATTCATTATCTCCATGCTCCCAATATTAAGCCCCCAAATTGCTGAGTTGAGTATTATACCTATCAGATATTTATCCACATTCTTCTTCATACACTGACCCTCCTCTGAGTTAACTCTCCCAACACATTCTTTCCCTTAACTTCCTTTTTATTTCAGTCACTAATCATAAACACATGAAGATGTCACAATACATCATCACCCATGCACATGAACAAACTAAATGAGTTTGGCCTCACCATTAATATCAAAGGAATGCTGATGCTCTACCCACATTTTGGAGGGATAATTCAGGCCACATCTTCCTTTCCCCCTTCTCCCATAACAGCTCTCTACCTTTTCAACCATAGTAGATTATTGGATTATACCAAATGATCCTTGGGTCTATGAGTGAGATTTTCCCCACCCCTTAGATATAAGTGATTTAACCATGATAACAATCAGTTTATAGACTAACGTGTTTAGGTATTCTGTAGTAGCTCAAGTCAATAATAATGGAGTAGGGGCAGCTAGATGGCGCAGTGGATAGAGCACCGGCCCTGGAGTCAGGAGGACCTGAGTTCAAATCCGGCCTCAGACACTTGACACTTACTAGCTGTGTGACCCTAGGCAAGTCACTTAACCCCAATTGCCTCCCTAAAAAAAAAAAATAATAATAATAATAATGGAGTAAGTAAAAAAGATATTAGTAGAGCTTAAAATGGTTCTGAAATCATTAGTAACATGGTTCTGAAACCACTAGTGGAATGGTTCTGAAATTATTTCAACTGAAACCATCAGCTAAATCCACTGTGGTTAGGCATCCACCAATCAGATTAAAGGTCAGGTACCCAAAATAGTAACTCCTGAGCTAGGATGGACCAATCAGAACTTGCAAGAAAGCCATGTGACTGAAGTAGTCTCGATCCACTGTACAATCTACTCTCTTAGACTGCTATTTCCTTTACTTTATGTATACTTTTCTGCCTGTACTACTTGAAATGTCTGGTTTTAATAGTGTTTGTAGGAGGAGTTTGTCTAAAAATAGTAGGGTATAAATACTTGCAAGTCCTGGCTGAGTATAAATACCAGCTTCTGGCTCCATTCAGGGTATTTGGGTCTTAGACCCAAGATCAGCTTTATTGTGAGACAGGTACCCTCTCTCAATAAACCTATTTCCTATGGCTTGGAGAATTCGCTTTCCTTTTCTTCTTTGGACCCTGAAACTTAGAAATTTTTGAGACAGGTCAATATGGCTTTAGATTGCTGGTACTTCTTAAGGCTTATTTCCCCATATAGGCCTTCTTGTTTGTCTGGTTTTTCCCCTCCTTGTTGCCTGTCAATTTTTTCTGCTGTCAAGGTGTCTTCCTGAATCAGTCCCTCTCCTTCTTGCTCATCTGCTATTCACTTGGAATACAGAGAGCCAAGTTGGTTTGAATTCTGTCTTAAAAATTCATGAATGGTAGTTATTTTTAAAAATAGCAATGAGCAAAGTTCATAAAGTTTGTGGTATCAACTTTGGCTGTTCACAATATTCTTTCCCACCTTTCCTAGTTCTTGGCTATCAATCAATTGTTTGTTACACAATCAAGTATTTATTAAGCATCTACTATGTGCCAGGCACTGTGTTATGAACTGGAGATCAATGTAAAAAAGAAACAAACCGCCAGAGCTTACAATTCTAACAGTGAACACAACATGAACATATATAAATATATACATCACAGATATAAAGTGAATAAATACAAACACATACAAAGTAGCTAAATTCAAGGTAATTTGGGAGAGTACTAGCAGTTAGGAGGAAAGGTTTCACAAGCAGATGTCACATGAGCTGCATCTTAAAGGAAGAGATGCTATGAGTCATAGATAAGTAGAGAGTACATTCTACATAGTGGGGGCAGTCAGGACACATAAGGAACAAAGAGAAGCCTTTATTGCCTGAAGGTATCAAATGCCAAAGAAGCTTGGTACATAGATGGTTTACAAATGCAGCTGCTCCTGACAGCAGAAGGGTTGTCTATAATGAGGCATAGATGGTGGTAGGAGTGACCACCTATAAGCAGGGCCTCCCTGATGGTTTAAATCCCTCAACAGCAGAGAATGGAACAGATTGTCAGATGCTGACATGGATGGTCAGATAGGATATGAGAAGTAATGTGAAATGATAGAAAGACTTTTAGTTCTAAGACCCAGGTTCAACTCACTTGCTAAGTGCAAGCCCTTAAGTGAATGCCCCCTCTAAGCATTTTCAGTTTCCTCATCTATAAAATAAGGACAGTATACATCAGATAGGAGTTGTGAGGAAAGAACTTTGCAAATTGTAACACACTACAGGCAACCTAGTGGCTCAAGTTTTATTATCTGTGAGACAGGTTCTTTCTCTTTTTTTCTTTTTTGTTTTTGCAGAGCAATGAAGGTTAAGTGACTTGCCCAGGGTCACACAGCTAGTAAGTGTCAAGTATCTGAGGCCATATTTGAACTCAGGTACTCCTGACTCCAGGGTCAGTGCTTTATCCACTGAGCCACCTAGCTGCTCCCAGTTCTCTCTTAAGTAAGCTGGATCAGACCTTGAAAGAGGATTCAAGCCATAGCAAAGTCAATAACTAAAGCCAAGAGGTTGAGAGTAAACACAGTGCAGAATGGAGAGAAGGGGCTAGACTAAAGAAGCCAGAGATAGTCAAAGGCCACAGATACTGGCAGTGTCAAGGATGCTCTGGTCATACCTTTAAGGCAGAATATTTCCTCAGGTTCTGTGCTTCTGGTTCTGGACTCTGACAACCAGTAAAGTCATTGGGTTGAGAAACTGGATTTATAGAACTGAAGGAGAAATAAAATATCACATAATCTCAGGGTTGGAAGGGACCTTCCACCTAGTGGTGGTGAGCCACGTGGCACTGGGGAAGAGAAGACCTAGGTGTAAATTCCACCTCAGACACTTACTAGCTGTGTGATCCTGTGTCATTTTTAATCTCTATAGCTGTTTCTTTATCTGTAAAATGGGAACAATCATAGCACTTCTCATACAGGCTATTTGTGAGGATCAGATGAGTTAATATATGTAATATGCTTTGTAAACCTCAAATAAATAAATATATACATGTCATTGTTCTTATATCTTATAATAAACATTTTTATTTAGAATTTGGGGTTCCAATTTTTATCCCTCATTCCCTCCCTCCCCTCCCCCCTCTCTGAGGCAGCAATCAATTAGATATGGGTTATTCATGTATTATTATGTAAAACATTACCATTTCGTCATTTTGTACAAGAAAACTTGATTAAAAGAAAAAAATGAAAGAAAGTGAAAATAGCATGCTTCAGGCTGTTCCATCAATATCAGTTCTTTCTTTGGAGGTGGATAGTATGTTTCATCAATAGTCCTCTGGGATTGTCTTGGGTCATTGTATTGTTGAGAATAGTCAACATAGTTCTTCATCAAACGATATTGCTGTCTTTGTGCACAATGTTCTCTTGGTTCTGCTCACTTCACTATACATCAGTTCATACAACTCTTTCTAGGCCTTTTAATAATTATAACCATCTCAGATATTAACCCTCATCTAAGAAGAAATGCCCTCTAGAACATTCCCATTAAATGACTATGTGGACTTCACTTGGGAAATTCCAGTGACAAGGAGCTCACTATCTACCAAAGGCAACCCATTCTACTTTGGGGTAATTTGAATTGTTAGGTTTTTATCTAATAGACCAAAATCTTCCTCCCTATGACTCACACCCATCTGTATGTACTTAATGTCTATTTTATAATTACTTATCTATATACATATTATTTCCTCCCAATAGCATATAAGTTCCTCAAGGGCAGGGACTTATATTTCTTATCTTTTTACTCAGAGAACCTTGCATGTAGTGGGCACATCGTACTCACTTCCTAAATGTTAACTGAACTGAACTAAATTTAATTGCTTCTTTGCCTACCTTTCTGAAACCAGAAGACCAGTCTAATCTTTCTTCTATTTAATGTCCTTTAAAATATCTGCAGATAGCTAGTATTTTCCCTTAAGACTTTTCTCCTTCAGGAGTTATAAGCATTCCCAGCTCTTCCAAACTTGAACAGCATCCTTTCAGATCCTCTCATTATTTTGCTTATCCTCCTTTGGACATTCTGTAGCTTGTCAAAATGCCTTCCAAAATTTACCCAGAAGTGGATAATATCCATTAATATCTGATCGGGAGGAAGACAATAAAACTATCGATTCCCCTACTTTGAACAAGTATACTTTTATGTGTCTTCCTACTCATGATGGATGACATATTACTATTGCAAAACTCCTTATGAAATGCCAAAAAAAATCTTATGCTTATTTAAAGAGCAGTAGGGAAAGGAGGAAGGATTGGGCAGTGAATTCTGAGTCCACGACTTAGTTGGAGAAAATTAAATTCCTCTTGAAAGTATTCAAGTAAGGCAGCAAACAAGGAAGTAGGTCATGCTATTTTATTTTCTTAAAAAATATATTTTTAAAAATATTCACATTTCCATAACACTTTAAAGTTTATAAAATACTTTCTATATAACAACTCTTTGAGGTAGGCAGTACAAGGCACAGTAGATAGAATACTAGACTCAAGTCAAATAGACTAAAGTCACATAGTACCAGATACACTTACCAGCTGTGTACCTCTGGTCAAATCACTGAACCTCTGTCTGCTTCTAGTTCTTCATCTATAAAATAGGGGTCATAAGAGCATCTTCCCAGGGTTGTTATGAGATTAAACTGAGATATGTGTAAAGAGCTTTGCAAACCTTAAAGAGCTATATAAATGCTATTAACAACAACAACAATAATCATACACAAAGATACTGAGGTTCAGAGAATTAAAATGATGACAATCACAGCCAGTAAAAGATGGAGAGTCAGCAATTGAAACCACATCTGATTTCAAGTCCAATGTTCTTTCTACTATAAATTGAGCTTCAAAGCTTAAGAATCCCTCCTGTTCAGGGACAGCTAGGTGACGCAGTGCATAGAGCACTGGCCTTGGATTCAGGAGGACCTGAGTTCAAACCCAACCTCAGACACTTGACACTTACTAGCTGTGTGACCCTGGGCAAGTCACTTAAGCCCAATTGCCTCACCAAAAAAAAAGAAAGAAAGAAAGAATCACTCCTGTTCAAGGACAGCGCCCAAGACTTCAATCCCTGCATACCCTGTGTCTCTGGGCCACATGAAGATGAGACAGTGGCTATGTTGGCAGCTATGGTACAAAGGAAAAAACACTGACATTAATAGCCCATAGTTCAAATTCTAGCTCTCCTACTTACTGGCTGTGTGACCTTAGACAAGGCCATTAACTTCTCTATAACTCTGTTCCCTCAGCTGTAAAATGGAAAAAAAAATATCTGCCTCATCTACCTTAAGAGGCTGCTGGATTAAACAAGATAATTTATGTAAAGCCCTTTCGCCAATCATGAAGCACCATATACATGTAGGAGGAATTATTAGGAACACAGGACTCTGAGTTTGGAAGGGACCCTGGACATCATCCAGCCCAGTATCCTAACCTTTCTGGGGGTCCTAGAACCTATGGGCCCCTTCTTAAGATAGCTCTTTTTTAAATACAAAAATTAAAACATTTAGGACGACCAAGAAAACCAATTATATTGTAATGGAGTTATCAATTTGGGGGGGGGGGGGCATGGGGGTTGAGTGACTTTCCCAGGGTCACACAGCTAGTAAGTGTTATGTGTCTGAGGCCAGATTTGAACTCAGGTCTTCCTGAATCTAGGGCCAGTGCCCTATCCACTATGCCACCTAGCTGCTCCCAAAATCATTTTTTTTTAAACCAAGTTCAGAGACCTCAGGTTAAGAACCTGATCTAATCAAATCCCTAAATTATATAGATGAGAAAACAGAGGCCCAGCAGAGAGGTAATAGGGTCAACACCAGGAAAGCCAGAGAGGAATTAGAAGGGCTGGAGATCTCATTCTGGGTCTTCTGATTCCTATTACCTAGTAATATTGAAGGAGTACTGCAAAGTGCAAAGTCATCTTGAGCTAGAGGCAGAATCAAAGCTCTCTGGGGCTCAGTTTCTTCCTCTGGCAAACAAGAGGGCCTCTAAGGTCCTAGGATGTCGGACTTAGAATCAGAGGTCCTGGGTTCCAATCTCAATTCCCTGTGAGACTTTGTATCAGTCACTTCCCTTCCCTGGGCCTCACATGTAAAATAGGGTTGGACTAGAATCTAGATTTTGGCGGTCCCTTCCAGCTTCAAATCTAAGATCGCTATGATCTTAGGATCAAGCCCTAGCTTGCTATTATTATAGCCCTGAGTTTGAAGATGTCAAAATGTCTCCTTGAGAAATGTATCTTGGACATGCTATTCTCCCCTTTTAGCAAGGCGGGGGGGGGAGGGGGGAGGGTTTGGGGTTGTTTTTTGTTTGTTTGTTTGTTTTTCCTGATCAAAAAAAGACCCCGCACCTCTCCCCACCAACTAGAGAGTTCCTAAGGCAGAGCAGCACTGCAGTCTAACCCTGCCTCAGGCTATGATTTCGGATGTAAGCCTTCTCTATTCCTGGGCAGCAGATGGCAGGCAGCTACGGCCAGCTTTCATTTATCTCCTTCACATTACTCCAACCAAGAAAGCCTCAGTAATTACGGCAATCGTTCTTAAATTAAATAAGGGTTAATAAAATCAGGACTGACACACTACCACACAGGAGAAGAGATGAGGCAACCTGTGGGACAAAGGGATTTTGATAAGACAGTTTCTCCTGATGCTATAGCCTAACTGGGTTTGTTTTCCTGCACCACCCACCCAAAGGATCCTCACTCCACAAGCATCTGTCATCTGATTTTCTCTTTCTGTAAGGTGCATGATTTTTTTTTTTAACCCTTTTCCCCCTACCCTCGCTCCAAGACAAGAATCCAAGCAGGTGGGAGGGGAGGGAGGAGGAGAGGATGTGGGTAGATATAACCTTCTTTTACAAGGGATGATTCCTTCATAACCTCCTTCCTCCCTTTCCCCCAAAAGATGACTACAAAAGCAACCTTACTCTTTAAGGATATTTCTGATAATTTTTTACCCTGAAGGTGAAATAAAATTTAAGTTTCAATTCCAAAAATCTTTTCAGAAAAAAGGCACTTCACAGTCTTGTTGTTTTTTTTTTAAAGTGGGTGGGGGAAACAATCTTTTTTTCCAATTTAGGATTCTAGGAATTAAAACAAGAAGGAAATATAGAAATCACAGAACTCAATTTACAGTTGAGGAAACCGAGGCCCAGACAGGTGAAGAGACTTGCTCAAGGTAACAAAGCTAGTAGCTCCAAGCCAGATTCATCCATTCTATGATACTACACAGAATCCAGGAGGAATGCCAGTTTATATGATTATAGGTTTAGATTTAGATGAGACCCTAGAGGTTATCTATTCAAATCTCATTTTACCAGTGAGGAAGTAAGCCCAAAAAAGGTTAAATGACTTGGCCAAAGTCACATAAATAGGGTTTAGGTGCCAGTGGTGTGTGGAGATTTCAACTTTGTTTCATTATTGATATGCCCCCTACTTTGCACCTATCCCAGCCTTACCAGCCACCTTGCTACCTACACCAGAGACCACGCCCTGGAGTAACTTCCACCCTGGGGCCCAACTTTACTGACCAGTGACTGCCTCTACCATCTTGCTATCTCAGGAAGGCCCCACTCATGCTTCACTTCACTCCCTGCAACCTCACCAACAACTTCACCTTTTCCTTTTACCAACCTCCTTCACATTTGGTTGCTAGATAGAGTGAGGCATATGGTCCCACTCACAATTCTCATACATTTCTGAACCAAAATTCCCTTCTGTGCCTACTACTCCCCAAGATGTCTTGTCTTACTCATATATAAGAATATAAGCTCCTTGAAGGAACTATCCTTGCTTCTATGTTTGTATCTGTCAGCTCTTAGCACAGTGCTTGGCACATTGTGTTTAATAATGTTTCCTTCTTCATGGAACATTTTGTATAGAAGTAACAGTTCTTATTCTCTCCCACTAGACTGTAAGTTACATGAGAGCAAAGCCTGGGAGCTTTCTCCCTCTCCCAGTCTAGCACTCATCTCTGCCCATTCTAAACACTGAATGGATCACTAAATGGAAATTGAGAGTACGTAACTCTCAGACTCCAGCTCAGCCTAAAACATTTCAGTAAGGAGAAAGACACCTCATCTTTTACAATCCCATTGTCCCCATCCCAAGATTAAGGCCATGGATACCATTTATGGGAAAGAATTCCTCCCCATTAAAACAACAGCCCAAATTTACATGCCCCTTAAGGATTACAGAGTGCTTTCTATGTATACTTCATCTGATTCTCACAGAAATCCTATAAAGAAGATTTATAGTTTTTATTGTTGTCATTGTTGTTGTTAGTATTAGTATTAGTGTGTGTATATGTGGGGACCTGAGTATAACAGACTCTCAGTAAGAAAATTCCTTCCATTAATGGAGATTGGAACCTACACCACAATTTATAATCTGAGAACTACTGGGAGCACTGAGAGGAGAAGTCATTTGCTCAGGGACACATAGCCAGTATATGTTGGAGGCAGGACATGAACCCAGATCATGCTGACTCAGTGGTCACTACACTATACTATCTCTAACACACACCCATTCTTCAGATCAACAAATCAAGGTTCAAGAGACTTGAAAGTGACTTCCCTGAGGTGAAAGAGGTCACAAAGGGAAGAACCAGGACTTTGATCTGAAGATCCTGGAGACATATGACATCAAGGCTGGAGCTCTTCTCTCTGCCAATCTGCCTCACATTAAAACCAAACATGATCTGTATTTTCATTTGGGGCTTCCTAAATGATCCTGAATCTTCTAACTTTCTAGTGTTCTTGTCTAGGGCGTGAGCTAGTATGAAGGACCTCTACTGTCAATGCCTCAGACTCCTACTGCGGGTAGGGAGTGGGGGTGGAGGGAGTGGGTGGAGAGAAGTAAGAATAAAGGAAAGCAGGTTGTGTCCCCTGCTGTTCCATCCACTTTTAGTAACTTATTCTGTGAATTTTCCTTTTAGAGAACAGCGCCCTGGCATGGACCCCTCTCTAAAAGCCAAAGCTCTGGGAGGCTGTTCCTCCCTCATACAAGGCTCCAAGGGGAAGTGGTTCAGGACCAGCTTCCTATTTCCTTCTGGGAACTATCCATCTTCACTTGTGTAGGAGGCAGTCACAGAGAGGGAATGCAGGCACAAGAGGAAAGGAAAGCCATTTGGAAGCCAAATCCATAAAGAAAGCAATATGGAGAATGCCACAGCAGCACCTCAAATCTGCCCTACTGAGATTCTGTTGCCTGAGCCCCAACAATGGCAGAGGAAGACCAAGAATGATGGCAGGAATCTTTGGGAGAGCAATGACCAATGGGTCATAAGCTTTTAATCTAAAATGGACCTTAAGAGATCATCTAGTCAGAACTCTTTTTGTGTTATGGCAATTTGACCTTATAAATCCCTTCTCAGAATAATGTTGGGTTTTTTAATGCATAAAATAAAATATATAGGATGACAAAGGAAATAATTGTATTGAAATATAGTTATCAAAATACTTTTTTTGGGGGGGGGCAGTGCAATGAGGGTTAAGTAACTTGCCCAGGGTCACAAAGCTAGTAAGTGTCAAGTGTCTGAAGCCAGATTTGAGCTCAGGTCCTCTTGAATCCAGGGCTGGTGCTTTATCCACTGTGCCACCTAGCTGCCCCATATCAAAATAATTTAAAATAAGCTCAAAGACCCCAAGTTAAGAAATCCTGATTTAGTGCAATGTCTTTACTCTCAATTTAAGGCCTTGGAAGGGGTACCTCAATATATCTACAGTTACCCAGAGCTACAAGGGGGAAGGAGAGTGATAATGCCCTGCCTCGACTTCATTTTTTTTCCATTTAGTAGAAGGACATGTGACTATAACAATCAGGAGACTTCTGTTTGATTCCTTTCTCTAGAAGGTACCAACTATCTGAAACTGTATGAATTATTTTACCCTCTGAGCTTCCGCTTCAGGTTCCTCCCCTATAAATGAGGAGAATAATAGTAGTACAACATTATACTGTCACTCGCAAGACTGTGAGAAAAGTACTCTGTGAATTAGAGCGTGTTCTACAAATGGGAGAGCTTACTATTTCTACTCTGCTTAGGCTAATTTTATTCTTCTACTAACTGTACTCCTATTCTTGAGCCTTCCCTCACTTAGAACTCATGTTCATCTCTCCTGAGAGTTGTAATCAGCTGTGTACACATCTGTTGCTTCTGCTTTTTGTGTCCCTGATACTGCCAGGATCTTTATCTTATGGCTTATTAAACCCTAAACTAAACTTCTAAACTTTAGAACCCTCACTTAGTACAACTCACTCATTTTAAAGATGAAGAAAATGAAAACCAGATATGATTCACCCATGATCAAAGTAGATTAACTTGAGTCTGTCCTGGTTCCCCCAAGTGGCTATACTGTCTTTGAGATCGGGGATTCATCTTCTATTAAGAATCATCAAAGGAGACTAGATTTTGATTTAGAACTAGAAAGAATTGTAGATGGCACTGAATCTAAACCTTCATTTTACAGATTAGAGAAATTAGGCACTGAGAAGTTAAATGATTTGCAAAGCCAGCCTCACCGTGTAATCCTCAGCAAATTCGTTAACCTTGCTCAGTCTTGATTTCATCATCTGTAAAATAGGGGTGACAATAGCACCAATGTCACAGGGTAGTGTGGGAGGATAAAATTAGACAATATTTTAAAGTGCTTTGCAAACCTTAAAGCACTACATAAACATAAGTTATCATTATGATCATCATCACCATCAAGCTAAGAAGTACCTAAGTTAGGACCAGAATTTAGGACCATCTTACTCTAAGTTCAGCATTCTATCCACTATGACACCTTTCCTCTCTCCCCCCTTAGTACAGTTGATAATGCCTTCCCAAAGTCACCCACACATCCTGGGCCATTATCAGTCATCTTGACTCTTGTCTTGCCACTGGTTTCTGATGACACTAGAGAAGAGAGTGAAGCTGATGACTTTGCTCAGCTCTGCCTCACTTAAAACCAATTCACAGGAGCTAAAACATCACCCTTGTGACACTTCAAGAACAAAGGGAAAACAACAGGTAATGCCTTCTTCCTTGCCTATCTAAATTCTACTTATTCTTCAAGTCCTAACATTTACTTTCTCTTCCACAAAGTCTTGACTAACCATAGCATCCAGAAGGGATTTTTCCTTCTAATAGTATCTCCAATAGTGCTTTACTATTTAATGTCTTAGTATTATTTCATCCACAATGACATATGCATTCATTGTTTATCCCCAGATAGATCACAGGCTCCTTTGCTGAGCAGAGATAATGCCTTATCTTTCCTTGTATTCTTCACAATGCTATCTCTCTGATGTGAAGAAGTTGCTGGAAGTTGAAGTCTTGGCTTCACATATTTGTTATGGAGATTTGGTGGGTAGTGATAAAGATGGAAGGAAATGATTAATATAACATTTTAAAAGGTGCCCATAGGAAAAGGTGGAGAGGTACAGAAGTCAAAGGTAATAACTAGAGAAATATGGAAAGATAAAGGGAATATCTGTACTCAGCTGGTAAAGACTATATTCCAAAAGTAAGATAAATACTCCTTCCATTCATTTTCACCCTTACATAAACCTCCACACCCAGAGAGTACAAAAGCTTCACCCAGATTAACTATCAAATGACAACAGAATCATAATATGTTGTTTGTTTGTTGTTGGGGTTTTTTTAAGCATTTAGTTTACAACATAATGATATAATCTGATCATCCTGATAACCCTATGGGGTCAACAGTTCAGGTCCACTATTACCATGTTAACTGAGATTTTGATGAAGAAGTGAGTTGGTCAAGACTATATATATTTAATAAGTAATAGAGCTAGGACTTCTGGCTCCTTATCTAATTTTCAACTGGTTAAAAAGTAACTGACCATTTGACAGGTTGGCAAAACTGATATGAATAAGTATTACCAAGTGCCTGCTTTTCTTTCTTCATATTTTCTCTCTTATTGTTAATTGAACCATCACCAATGAGTTCAAATATTTCAAAAAAAGAGGTTGGTAGAAGAAATGAACTTCTGTCATGTACATTATTTTAATATGTGTCTATAAGGTTAACCAGGTAACAAATTTCCGTTCCTTTCTGTACTCCTCTCCCATTTCTTTTTTTTTTTTTTTTTTTTTTTAGTGAGGCAATTGGGGTTAAGTGACTTGCCCAGGGTCACACAGCTAGTAAGTGTCAAGTGTCCGAGGCCGGATTTGAACTCAGGTACTCCTGACTCCAGGGCCGGTGCTCTATCCACTGCGCCACCTAGCTGCCCTCCCATTTCTTTTTAATCTTTTTTTTTCAAGTCTATTTTAACTCAACAACTCCCCATAACAAATACAAATGGCCAAGCAAAGCAAATCAATGAATTGGCCATATCTCCTTCCTGCTCCACCCCCAAAGAATTTCCTACTGAATTGTTTGGGTACTTTCATTTGCTGTACATTCTTATATAGTCATTATACACTTTGCAAAAGAAGTAATTCCTCAGTTACACAGTCTGAGAACAATACAGACAGCTGCTGTTAATCACTCTCATTCAATTACCTTCATGTGGTGGCAAAGAGAGTTAGTGGCAGAATTGAGGATGGTGGTATAGAAAGAACACTAATCTCAGAGACAGGAGATCTGAATTTGAATTGGGTTTTGAAGCTAGCTACGATATGACCTCAGTGCAAGGGAAGGAGCTTTCACCGTACAGGGTTTCCCCAAAAGTCTTACTGCAGTTGGGGATACTTAGTAGTTTAGAATTGGAAGAGGAAGATCTAGGCTTCATTCCTGGCTCAGTGCTTACGACCTATGGGTTTAATAATGTGTTCATAAAAAAATTGTGCTTAAATCATATCATGTATTTATGTATACAGAATTATATTTTAAATCCACTAAGGGTAGTCACTTATTTAAATGAATCCAATTGTGAATCCTTTTGTAAATGCAGTGTGCCTTTACAAAATGAAAAATCCCTTCCTAATTTATAGAGGGAGACAACACATTTCAGGAGAAATAGCAATGATTCCGAAATTGGAGGACCTAGATTCAAATTCCCATTCTCTGATGCTTATTACCTGGGTACCCTTGGGTCAATTGCTTCATCTCTCCCAACATCACTTCCCTCATCTCATAAAATGATACGGTTGGGTTAGATGACCTCCAAGGTCAGGTCTTGAACTATGATTCAAAATCATTGAACCTCTCTGAGGCTGGATGTCTTTATCTTCAAACTAAGAATGGTTAGAATACTTGTATTACCTTTCTCACAGGGTTGGCAAGAAAGGACATTATGAATCCAATTAAAGCACTGTATGAATGTGAGCTATGATGACAGCAATCCTTTCCATTGTACTGTTCAGGTATGATATATGGTGCTTCTTTTCTTATAAAGGGGTTGGACTAGATAATCTCTGAGATTTCCTCCACTCTAAATCTTTCACTCCTACATGCAAAGGCAACCATATCTGGGCTGGACACATTAAATAAATTCATTTATAATTCAGTAAATGAAAACAACCACAAAACATTATTGCCTTATATGGCCTATACCAAAATAAGTTTTAAAGTATTTTATCATCCAAAACCCAAATATTTCTTTAATTTTTTTTCTTTTGTTGCAATAGTCTTAATATTTATATTTGCCCTTACCTTGGGGTTTTCAAAAGGCCATTTTTCAAGTGAAAGTGAATTCACGACTGATACCAATCTCTACTTCCACCATTTATTGACTTGAACCTACACCATATTCCACACACTGAAATCTTTCACAAATATGTACATGGGAAGAATAATCTCTTTCCCTCCTGTACCAGCTCAGTGTCTAAGTAGGGGAAGGTTCATAGCTTAACTGGCTTCCTACTGATAACACAGTCCCAATTCTGTGACCAAACCCCACCCCCAGGGTTCAAGTACTAGGCAAGACTTCCATGCTGGGCTAGATGACTTCTATACCAGTTCACCTGTAATCCTGGAGCAGAAGCTAGGAGTCACTGCTGCCAAAAAAGATGGCCAAAAGAGAGCAACCAGCTCAGTCTAACTAGTTTTAAAGATACAAGGAAGCTACCTCACCCACATGGCAAGGTACACAGTGAGCTCCTTTTTAGGAAACCTAAGCATGCTCACAGCTCACAGTCACATGTATACAACTGGCAAAGGTCTTTATAACATTTAGGAGTAGGTTTTAAAAGAAATGTCACGGAAGGGTCCATATTGTATGTTCACAGCAAATGGCTGAGGTGGGGATGTTCACTATTTTCACCTAAAAATTGCCACCATTGTCATTAAACTTTCCATGTAATGTCATTAGAGAAATAAATGAGTCTATCTTTATGAAATATTTTTGGTTTTATGTTTAGCCCTTGAATTGATAGTCCTTTCTTCTGCTAAAAGATGCAGTATGGAATTATACTGACTTGTGCTAGGCCTGAAGAATTGATGAGTGAAGGGTCAAGCTTATAAAATTGTAAAATCCCTAGGAAATAATGGAGGTTAAATCACATCAGACCTGGAATCAGATAACCTAGGTTTCATTGCTAGCTCTATCACTTAAAAGTTACTTAATGTTGTCAGTGAGCCTCTTAGAGGGCTTCGGCGTCCTCACTGGCAAAATGGAGATTTGAGTAGGAGGAGGGAAATGAAAATATTTCACATTTATGTACTACTGTTTTACATCTTATGTAGCACTTTAGCTGAGCAACCTCACATCCCTTTGAGGTATTCCCATTCTAAAGAGGAGAAAATAGAGGCATTGAGCAATACAAAATCAACCTAAGATTTTATGCTTGCTAAATGACAATTACAATGATAGCCTAGGTCTTTCCTGAGTTTTTAGTGCTTTGTTTTGTTTTCCCTGCTACAACATACATAAGAGAATAGCATTTGTTTTGTTTTCTTACTACACTGGGTTGCTATGAAGAATAAATAACATGAACAAAATGCTTTTTAACTATAAAAAGCTACATACATTTATGCTAGGTTTCAAATTACAATCAATAAACAGGGTTAGCCCTTACCAAATATAATTTCTCGGTGTCAAAGATAATAGGACTAGGTAAAACAATGTTTCAGGGGCCAGTTATTTCTCCAACACAGTTACAAATGGGAGCTCCTGGCTATAAAATTGATTTAGATTTGAAAGCATCCCCAAAAGTCATCTACTTCAATCTTCTCATTTTACAGCAAACAAAGCTGAGGTCCAAGGAGGGTTAAGTGACCTGCCCAAGGTTACAGATGTGGTAAATAATAGGACCAAAACTTAAATCCAAGTTTTCTGAAGCCAAATCCAGGACTCTTTATTCTGTACCACACTGCCTTGGGTCAGCTCAAACCAAGACTAAGCAGAAACTTGGGCCTATAATAAGAAATTATGTGAAACAAACTAGGCTGCATTTGGGGTTAGGATGAAATAGCATTGGTTGAGTCATTAAGAAACACTAATATACCTGAAGCACATAGACCAGAAATCTGAAATCACCAAAGCAAACTATTTGTTTTGCATCTATTAAGTTCTCTGGGGAATGATTAAGTACTAGGAATCTCATTTGGATAGTGGAGCATGAGAAGATGGAGAAAGGAGGGAAAACCTCCAGCAGAGAAATCAAATGTGAATGGAGTCATTTAATACCCAAAGAGAGACTGAGAGGGAAAGATTTTTTAAATCCAGTGACATCCTAGAAGAGGGATGAATAAGAGTTAATCTATTAATATCTAAATAAAGAAGAAACTTTCCTCTTATTCCCCCCCTCCTCCTGTCCACAGGTAGGGAAAGCTAAAAATCCATCTCCCTAGAGGAAAAGAACAAAGAAAATGCTAAGACTTGTTGAAACATGTGGAAAGGAAAAGTAATTGACTAAAGCTAATGGTCCAGGAACCAAATCTTCTTGATACTTCTACCAGAAATTGGAAGATGAGGGTAGCCACCAGGCAAGTAACTTCAACCTCATAGGCAACATAAGTCAAACAATTTCAAGATTTTTCATTTCTCTTTTGAGAATTTTTTTTGGTTTTGCTTTTGTTATAAACAAATAGATGAAACCGTTGATATTTCTACTGTAAACAGCACTGCATATTGATAAGAATGTCCTTTATCAATGGTATGTATAAAATGTTTAACATCTCCCCCTGTGATATTTAACAGTTGGAATAACGAATTGATAACTCAAGTTTTGTACTAGGACTGAACTGGGATGTTCTCTGGGAAATGAATAAAGAATATTACAGTGGAGAACCCCAACTTTAGGGTAGGACTTGTTATGATGAATTAATAATGTTAACCTACCTATGTGACTTCAGTTAGTCACTTAATCTTGCTGAGTATCGTTCTCCTTATCTGCAAAAATAAGGGGGTTGGACTCTATTGTCCCTGCGTTGTTTTTTTTCCCTCTACCTCTAAATATATGAATCTATGTTTGATGGTGTTTGGTGGGGCAGCATTTTATAAGGGATCTCTGGAATTCACAATTCAGATTTTGTTGTTATTTGCTTCAAAATCCGGACTTTAGATACCTGTCATCACTTTTAACATATTTTGATTACTGTATTATCTGTCTTACAAGGAAAAGAACTGGGCATCTAGCTAGGTATAGAACATTTCTATAGGGAAGACCCAAAGAGCACACTGAACTCAGCGCAAAGCTGGATTTCTCTTTTCCCCCAAAGCTGTTCTTCCTTATAATTTAACTGTTATCTTGCCATCTCTAGACTTTCCCTCATGTTTTCCCTTTCCCTCATATGTTATACTCCAGATAATTACCAAATAATCAAGTCTACCTTCACAGAAAAGAGCTGTAAATAAAGAAGTCCCTATCAATTATTGAATAGTGGAATACAAATGTAATGAAACATTGAAGTGAAGGAAAAAATGGCAAATTATAAGGAATTTGGTGATTTGTATGAACTGATGCAAAGAGAAATAATCAGAAAACCAAATAATAACAACAATTTAAATGAAAAAGATCACAAAAAAAGGAAGTCAAATAATAAGTAACTGAATAAGCAGTCATGGTCCCTGAGAGTGAATAATGAAATTCATCTACATCTCCTCTTGGTAGAGAAACTAGAGACTAAAAGAGCAGAATGCTGCATACACTGTTAAATAAGGTTGTCATGGCTCACTTTACTTATACCTGCTATACACAGTATCTCAAAAGTCTTAGTGCAGTTTTAAACTTTAATAGCTTAAAAATTAAGTTTTGTTTTAATTATATTTATGTTTTGTTAAATATTTCCCAATTATATGTTAAAAAAATTAAGAATAACTTTTTTTAACTTTTGAGTACCAAATTATCTCTGTCCTCATACCTTATTCTCCTTGAGAAGGCAAGCAATTTGATTTCAATTATATAAGTGAGGTCATGCAAAACATTTTTATATTAGTTATGTTGCAAAAGAAAACACAAACAAAATAAAACAACAAAAATAAAGTAAGTTTTCTTTAAAACTATGTTTCAGTCTGCATTCCCAGTTCATCAATTCTTTCTCTAGAGGTAGATAGCACTTTTTATCAGGAATCCTTTGGATCATTATCTTAATCAGAGTAGCTAAGTTTTTCAGTTGATCATCATTACACTATTGCTGTTATTATATACAATGTTCTCCTGGTTCTGCTCACTTCATTCACCATTAGTTCAAATCAGTCTTTTCAAGTTTCTTGGAAAACATCCTGCTCATCTTTTCTTATAGCACAATAGTATTCCATCACAATCATATGCCACACCTTGTTTATATATTCCCCTATTGATAGGCATCCCTTCAATTTCCAATTCTTCAAAACTACAAAAAGAGTTGCTGTGAATATTTTTGTACAAATAGGTCCTTTTCACTTTTCTTTGATCTCTTTGGTACACAGGCCTATTAGTGGTATTACTGGTTCAAAGGGTATGCACAATTTTGTAGCCCTTTTGGCATAATTCCAAATTATTCTCCAGAATGACTGGGCTAGTTCAGAATTCTACCAACAGTGCATCAGAGTCCCAATTTTTCCACATCCTCTCTAGCATTTATCACTTCCATTTTTCTGTCATGATAATCAATCTGCTAAGTATAAGTTGGCATCTGAGAGTTCTTTTAATCTGTATTTCTCTAAACAATAGTGATTTAGAGCATTTTTCATGTGATTATTGAAACCTTTAATTTTTCCTTCTGGTAACTGCCTTTCACATCTTTGACCATCTGTCAACTATAAAATGACTCTTATTTTTAAAAATTTGGCTCAGGTGCCTGTATATATGAGAAATGAGGTATTTATAAGAGAAACTTATAGCAAAAAATAAAAATCCTCATTTCCTGCTTACCTTCTAATTTTGTCTGCCTTAATTTTCTTTGTGCAAAAGCTTTTTTAATTTCATGTACTCTAAATTACCTATTCGTTTTACTTTCCATAACCCCTTCTATCTCTTATTTATTTACATACTCTTCTTTTATTCATAGATCTGACTGAAATATTTTTCCACGGTCCCTTAATTTACTTGTAATATCACCATTTAAATCATTTATCCATTTTGACCTTATCTTGGTAAACATTTTGAGATATTGGTCTATGACTAGTTTCTGCCAAAATGTTTTGTAGTTTTCCCAGCAAATTTTGTCAATTGGTGAGTCTTTACTCCAAAACTGTGGATCTTTGGGTTTATCAAAGACTAGATTACTATGGTCATTTACTACTGTGTATTGTGCACCTGATATACTCCACTGATCTACCACTCTATTCCTCAGGTAGTATAGATTGTTTTCATGATTACCACTTCGTAATATAGTTTGAAATCTGGAAATGCTAGGCCACCTTCCTTAATTTTGTTTCATTAATTCCCGTGATATTCTTAACCTTTTGTTCTTTCAGATGAATTTTGTTACTATTTTTTTCTAGCTCTATAAAATAATTCTTCGGTAGTTTGGTATGGCATTGAATAAATTAACTTAGGTAGAATCGTCATTTTTTTTTAATATTGGCTCAGCCTAACCATGAGCAATTAATATTTCTCCAGTTGTGTAGATCTGTCTTCATTTGTGTGAAAAGTGTTTTTGAAATTGTGTTTTATATAGTCTGTGGAGTTGTCTTGGCAGATAGGCTCTCAAGTATTTCATAAGGTCTGCATTTATTTTAAGTGGAATTTCTCTTTTTATCTCTTCCTACTATGTTTTTTGGTAGTGTATAAAAATGCTAGTACTTTCAGTGGATTTATTTTATATCCTGCAACTTTGCTGGAAGTATTTCCACTGTTTTTTTTTACTTAATTTTTTAGGGGTTTCTAAGTATAACATCATATTATCTTCAAAGAGTTATAGTGTTGTGTGTCTGTTTCAAGTGTGTTTCTTATATACAACATATTTTTGGATTCTGATTTCTAATTTGTTCTGCTAAGTGCTTCCATTTTATGGGTGAGTTCATCCCATTCACATTCACAGTTATGATTAATAATTACATTTCCCTGCATTCTATTTTTCTGTTTATCCTTCTCTCTTTTTTTTATCCTGCCCCTCCTCTATTTTTATTTTTTTTGCTTCTGATCACCCCCTTCTTTTATCTGTCCTCCTTTTTAACTCTCACTCCAAAATCTTTCCCCTGCTACTTCCCTATTGGGCAAGATACATTTCTACTACCAATTGAGTATGTACATATATTTTCCTCTTTTGAACCAGTTTAGATGTGAGATTCAAGTGTTGCCCAGTCCCACAAACATTTCCCCCTATACTGTGAAAGCTCTTCCTTTTGCATCTCTTCTATGCAAAACTCTTTTCCCCATTCTTTTTGTTTGTTTATTTGTTTTTTTTGGGGGGGGGGGGAGTTGTGGGGCAATGAGGGTTAAGTGACTTGCCCAGGGTCACACAGCTAGTTAAGTGTCAAGTGTCTGAGGCCGGATTTGAACTCAGGTACTCCTGAATCCAAGGGCAGTGCTTCATCCACTGCGCCACCTAGCTGCCCCCTCATGCTTACCTTTTTATGCTTTATTTGAGTCTTATATTTGAAAGTAAATTTTTTTTATTCATCTCTGTTCTTTCCATTAGGAATGCTAGAAAGTCTATTATTTCATTAAATCTCCTTTTTTTTTTCCTTGAAAGAGTATACTCAGTTTTACTAAATAGGTTGTTCTTGGCTATAATTCAAGCTCTTTCACTTCTGGAATATTACAGCCCAAGCCCTCCATTCCTTTAGGTGTTAGCTGCTAAATTTTAGTAATCCTGTATGTGGAATCCATGGTATCTGAATGGTTTCTTTCTTGCTGCTTAAAGTATTTTCTCTTTGACATTGGGGCTTTGGAATTTGGGTATAATATTCCTGGGAATTTTCATTTGGGATCTCCAGGTGGTGATTGGTAAATTCTTTCAATTTTGATTTTACCCAGTGGTCCTAGGATGTTGGGGCAGTTTTCCTTAATAGGTTCTTGAATTATGATGTCTAGGCTCTTTTTTTGATCATATCTTTCAGGTAACCCAATAATTTTAAAATTATCTCTCCTCAATATATTTTCCAGGTCAGTACCTGCACCTCTTTTCCCACTTGGTCCATTCTGTTTTTGAAGAAGTTATTTTCATCAGTGAGGCTTTGTACCTAATTTTGCATTTGGCAAAGTCTGTTTTTTTCTTATCATAAAAGTATATTATTTTCCAGTTACATGTAAAAATAGTTTTCAACATTTGTTTTTATAGGATGTTTAGTTCCAAATTTTTCTCCCACCTTCCCTACCCTCCCCCCTCCCCAAGATGAAAAGCAATCTGATATTGCTTATATATGTAAAATCATATTAAACATATTTCTGCATTAGTCATATTGTGAAAGAAGAATAAGAACACAATGGATAAACCTGGAAAAAAAAAACAGTGAAAAAGTAGAAACAGTATGTTCAATTGAACAGTATGGTTCAATCTGCATTCAGAATCTACAATTCTTTTTTTCTGGATGTGGAGAACATTTTCTATCATGAATTCTTTGAAATTGTTTTAGATGATTGCACTGCTGAGAAGAGCCAAATCTATTACAGTTGATCACACAATGTTGTTACTGTATACATTATTTTCCTGGTTCTGTTCCTCTCACTCAGTATCAGTTCAAGTAAGTCCTTCCAGGTTTCTCTGAAATCCTCTTGCTCATTTCTTAGAGCACAATAGTTTTCCATTACATTCATATACTACAACTTGTTTAGCCATTCCCAAACTGAAGGGCATTCCTCGATTTCCAATTCTTTGCCACCACAAAGAGAGCTGCTATAAATATTTTTTGTACATGTTGGTTCTTTTCCCTCTTCTATGATCTTTTTAGGATAGAGTCCTACTAGTGGTATTAATGGGTCAAAGGGTATCGCCTGACTTTCTAATGTTCTTTACCCCTGGCAAAGTCTATTTTGAAAGTATTATTTTCTCCAGGATTTTTTGTGCCTCTTTTACAAAGCTGTTAATTTTTTTTTCATAATTTTCTTCCTTTGCTTTCATTTCTTTATCTAGGTTTCCCTCTATTACTCTTATTTGATTTAGAAAATTATTTTTAGCTGTTCGAGGAGTTCTTATTGAGCTTGTATTCATTTCACATTTGTCTTCCAGTCTTTTCTTGTAACTGTTTTGACATCATTGTCTTCTAAGTCTGTCTTAATTTTCCCTGTCATCATAGTCGGATTTATTTTTAAAAAAATGATTAGGTTCTTTGCTGTTGTTGTTTGCTCATTTTTCCACCCTATTTATTAATTTTGAAATGTATGTTCATGTTGGGCTTTGTTCCTGGTTGAAGGGGAAGGGGCAAGGTTTGTCTCAAGTGTTTGGATTTTTTGCGCTATTATTTTCAGAGTTAATTCTTGAGGATTGGAAGTTTTCAGTGCTTCTCTGGTGATGTGATCTAGGGAAAGGTATGGTCACTGCTTTCTTGTTCTGTTCCATGGTACTTACCCAAGAAAAGTCTCTGGTCCCTTTAGTTTGCAACTGATAGAGCTTTTCAGGGCCTCTCTTCCCCTGGGATCAGAAATGATACTGTTCCTCAGGATCCCTGAACTCTTGGGGCAAGAAGTGATACTGTCCCTCAAGGTTTCTAATCTGTCTCAACTAAAAGTGTTCCTCTCTACCCTTGAATCCAGAAGTGGGTATAGGCAATGGATATGCCAAAAAGTATCTTGTCCTGCATCTTGTACTAGGACAGTTGTATCCTCCAATCTCTATCTTACCAATTGTCAAGTTCCTTTACTGTGTCTGGCTTGAAAGTTTCCAAAGCTGTTGCTACTTCTGTTACCACCACCTTGTCCCAACACTGATGTTTTGTCCACATGGGCTCCAGGCTAGCCTCCACCCCTGTTGTCACAGGTCTTTCTTTCCTAAGTTGTTGTGGGTTGGAAGAATGTCTCACTCTGATCTTTTGTTGGCTCTGTCATGTCAGAATTCAATTTGAGGTGTTATTTTTAAACTTTTTTAGAGATAACTGTTAGGAGAGCTTGGCTGAGTGATTCTCTTTTCTGCTATCTTGGCTCCACTCCTGTAATGCTTTAACAGTTTTAATAGCTTGAAATTTCACTAAGACTTTTGGGACACCATATATGTTTCTGGTCTCTGTCTTCCAAGGTTGTGAGGACCAAAGAGGATAATATATATAAAGTACTCAACAAACCTTACATGCTTGCTATTATTGCTATTACATTTCAATTTATTATTTCCACTATAGTTATTGTTTAGAGTATGCTGTACTCTGATTTATAGCACATAGTGCATAGCATAAAATATTGCTCACATTTTGTGGTTCTATTGCATTATAATATTTGCATTCCCTTGTATTTATAACATTATTTTGTCCTATCATTTAGCTGTTTTGAAATGTATACTTATGAAGGTTTTTCACTGGCTCCCTGAGCTGCTGCAAATTTCTTATACTACAATTGCTTTGGTCAAGTCAGGGCCCATTGTTTCCCTTTGCTAAAGGTCCTGCTTGTTCTATTAAGTTCTCATTCCACTATTATAGTTGGTGGTTGTTCCAGGATTCCATCTGATCCAGTATCCTCTTTTTCTAGACCACATTTCATCAGTGTTATTATTGTTGGTTTCATAGGGTTGCTCCTATTGCTAATTCAGATGAATCTGATTTCAGCATATTATAACATGATGAGAGGCTTTAGCCAAATATATAAATCAGTTTCAGTCACATCTGTATACATGATCCTGGCCAAAATTGAGGAACAGGGCAGAAATGTTCACTTCCCCAGGACCACTACCCCAGATCACCTACACATTAAAAAGGGAATCCATAATGATAAGCAGAAGCTGGTGGTCACTCTGGGAGGGATGGATATGCACCACACTCATGTGATTTAATAAAAAATGCAGAGTACCACAGAAGATGACAGGGAATGAGCATACTGGAGACAGTTCATTGTACCAAGGGGTATTGGTTCTTGTTATAAGCATGATAAATTGCTGATGAACTTACAGAGACAACCATAAACATCTGACCAAGAGAGAGAAATTTTGGTTCAGTGAGCCAATGGTCCAAATGTTTGGGCAGAAATGGAAAAAGCAAATTTACAAGGTGGTTAAATTAATCTTTAGTGAACATATGCCCCCATTCTATCAATCAACAATGGATGGTAATGACAGAGAATCTAGTCTTGAAATAGGCATCTCCCATTTAGAATGAATGACCACTTCCTAAATTAATGCTAGTATATAATGAATTCCCAGGTCCTTTCATGTGTATATGAGGTCACTCTGGAATTACTGACCTCAGAATCACATACTTTAATCTTCACATTCATCTAGTCTGTCAACCAGAGTCACATTCACCAAAGAATCAAAAATAAAATTGGAAAAGACTTCAGAGACCATCTAGTATAATACTCTCAGTTTACAAATGAGGAAACTGAGGTTCAGGGAGATTAATTACTTATCCAAGGTCACACAGGTAGCAAGCGCTAGAGAGTTAGAGGCAGGATTTAAACCTAAGTTCTCTAACTCAAGAGCCATATTTCTTTTCTTCATGAGTCTTGTGATGTTTCTGGTAGATAGACAGACAGGCAGGCAGGCAGAAATTATTAGTTACCAGAGTCATCTGGAGGGCTGCCTCCTCACTTATGGACAGGAGACATAGGAGCAAAAAGGAGAAGGAGTGAAAAAAATATGGGGAAAACCAATAAGATGATGCTGAGAACCAAGGACAATAGAATGTCTTCCTGGCAGGGGGCAAATGGACGAATTTTTGTTCCAATGACAAAACTCTGTAATATGAAGTAAGGCCTCCCTACTCATATTGATGTGAACTACACAAAATGATGGTGGCAATCATTTACAAAGTGCCCACCTCAGAGGAATCTGGGACACCATGAAAATAATAAACACAAAATAGACCAAACTGGGCATGATGCCCAGACTACCAGCCAGCCAGCCACATGGAAAAAAAATACACAGCATAAACCCAAAACTGAACCAAAAACCAAAAAGGATAGAGAGAAGCTGAAATATGTGAATGTACTGCTTTATTTACTACAATCCTAAATCAAGAAGAATGCAAATGTTCCTTTGAGTCCTTTTTGCGGAAGAATTCTAAGATGGGCTGGCTATACTCCTTAAGAATCCTCAGAGGTCCAAAGGCCATAACTAGATATGGTACTAGCTAGTAGTTATTAGGCAAGGGACCTCTGATTCTTCTTCAAAAGCCTTATCAATGGTCCACAAGGGCTTTAAGAAGAAGGGATAAGGTATTCCACTTCAGATGGAACTAAGGAAAGGTTTATCAAAGGACAATGCTCCTGTTGCAAGCTCTATTGTTCCCTCGACCTATTCTGATGCCTCATGATAGAGGAAACCCAGTGATTTCCAGGGCAATGTCAGTGTAGCTCAAGGTCTAGCAGTCTTATCAAGTTGAAATGATTTCTAATCTGAGTTCAGTATTTAGTCACTTCATTTTGCGCATATATATACACATATATACATACACACACAAATGCATATGTATGTATACATGTACACATATGTAAGTACATATGTGCATGTTAAAATATAATTCCTATATATATATATGTTATATGTACTTGTTGTATACCTCTTAGAGGTAAAATGGAAGCTTGTTTTGAGTGAGAATTGCTTCATTCCTTGTACTTGTATAATCCCCAGCACCCAGCACAGTATCTAACACAAAGGAAGTGCTTCAGAAGTACAGCAGAAGGTAGATGACCCAGTGATAGACTAGAATGACCTGGAATGGAAGGGGGTAGACTTGGGAAAGGAACCTTAGAAGGTTGGTGGTCAAGCAATGAAACTCTCTGCACTTAGTAGGCTGGCACTTGCATAACAATCAATCAATCAGCAAGCACTTATGAAGCATTTACTATGTATCAGACACTATGTTAGGTGCTGAGCATATGAATACAAATTAATGAAGACCATGTACTAAGACATAAAAGGCTATGATCTGCATTGGTGAAGGAAGCGACCAACCAGTAAAATTGTGTACGCTCAAAATATAAGAGAGTATATCGACTAGCAAAGCTAATATCTTTGTTAAGCAAGAAAATTATCATTATCAGTGATTCACAAACCTATATATCATGAAAACATGGAGGGGGTGAGATTACTTCATTCTAGGGATACTGCATTTCCCATCAGTAGGTATGCTCAAGGCCAGCTAATTTCTAGCAAGAACACCAGAATGTCCCCCTAATAAAACAGTCTGGTACTTCATGATTACCTTCTTTTTATTTTTTTTTAAACTTCGGAAACACCTGTGAATTTCAGAAACTCCCCTTCAGGGCCACACTCTGTACCTAAAGAAGACAAAGCCTGCTGTTCTCTGCCATGCTGTCTATGTTGCCAGGAAGCATCAAACCAAATGAATGGGAAGAGAGCATATGACAGCACAGTCTGTTACCATGTAACTTCCCAGGAGTCATCCTGGGTGTACCAGAACCTAGCTACAATAAAAATAAAAAAGGAAACACTTTTCCCTTGCCAGAGGGAATCCATCTACAATTGGCCTCTGAGATTGCCAAAGTGGGCAAAGCCGTAAGCAGGGAAGGATTCTATGCTATCATTCTGTCCACTGACACAATTGTATCTTTGGGATGGAAGTGTTGGGGGCAATTTCACATTTCTATAGTGCTTGACAGATTGTGGAGCACTTTCTCAACAGCAACCCTGTGTGGCAGGCAGAATAGGTGATATTGTCTCCCTTATAGACAAAGAAACTTAGAGAGAGGGGCAGAGAGAAAGAGACAGAGAGACAGAGACAGACAGAGACAGACAGAGAGCGAAAGAGAGACAGAGACAGAGAGAGAAATGATTTACCTATGCTCACAGTCAGAGATAAGAACTGAACCCAGAACTTGTCCTTCCAAAACTCAAGTTCTTTCTACTATACCACAAAGACCAGGTTGTCTCTGATGGGGGAACTTGGTCTTGCAACAACAATAAAGGTCATTGGTGACAGGACAAGTTTTTTTTTTTTGTTTTGTTTTTTGTTTTGTTTTTTTAGTGAGGCAATTGGGGTTAAGTGACTTGCCCAGGGTCACACAGCTAGTAAGTGTTAAATGTCTGAGGTCAGATTTAAACTCAGGTCCTCCTGACTCCAGGGCCCCTGCTCTATCCACTGCACCACCTAGCTGCCCTGAGGACAAGTCTTTTTATATTGCTAAGGGTACTCTCCACAGGTGCTCTGACACAATCAGATATTTCTAAACAACCAAAGAGCTCCATAAATATTAAATGGAAAGAGTCACTACATTCCATAAATACATTATCTTTGTTCCAAGAAGTTAATCTTTAAAAAAAAATTTTTTTTAAAGAGATCAATACCTAGGAGAATATATACCAAGTATATTGGATTTACAAATGTTCCAGACTTTAATACCAAAAGCTTTTAAGTGATGTTAGTTACTATACTGGATGCTATCTTTAGGTGGCAGTGACTGTTACTTGACAACTTTAAAATTAGGATATACCTAAACTTGCCAAATTACCTGACTCAACTGCCAAGTTGTTACAATGCCAAAGACAATGTGGTTCCATTTTATCTGTGTAGTACAGTGACACCTAGTGGCAGGGAAGGCTAATCATAAAAGGAAAATTTATGAACACATCCCCACCCCCCACTTCCATCCCCAGGACACCTATCCATACCCTCATGAAATGTGGAGTAAGGAGATAGGGTGTCTCCATTGGATTGCTGCTCCCGTATGAGGTAAATGTTGATTGCCTACTACAAAATTCAAATTTTGCCTATTCTAGACCTGGTTCCAATAGGATTGAATGGGATTTATTCAGTGGATTGGAAATACCCTTATCATATCCTTGCCCCATAAGCTCCCATTTTAATGGCAATCCAAGATTTTCTATATGGCTATAACTTTCCAGATTGTCAGAATGTCAGAAAGAAAAAAAAAACTTTTTTAAATACTTAAGGTTCTGGTGAAAAGACTGTGATCAAAAGCACTAGCATAGTTCCCAAATGGCTAGTTGCAAAGCTATGGCAGCCTAGTAAAACCCTAGCTGTCAGAAACAGCCTAACTATCTACTAAAGTGAACCTTCAATGCTTCCAGGAAAAGGCTCTTCCTGGAATCACCTGATAGCAACAAACCTGAAATGATAGGGTTGAAGGGCAGAGGGAAATGCCTGTATCACACAGTATTATCCCTATCATGGGCCAGGTAGAGAATTCCCCAGGGTTTCATTGCATAAGATTCAACAATCAGAACTCTCCTCTATCAAAACTCAGATAACAGGAAGCAGAATTGAACTTTGTTTTCAGTTAGTTCAATATAGGAAAATGCATGTTACAGATGTTACACCTTTGGCATTGTGGAAAAGGCTCTGGATTGGAAATCAGATGGTCACAAGTGTTACCTCTGGCTCTGCCACTAATAAGCTGTATGACCTTAGGAAAGTCTTTAACTTTTTGAGTGTTAGGAAGAAAGGCCCTAGACCAAAGGACCTTAACCTCTTTTGTGTCATGGGCCCCTTTGGCAGTCTGCTAGAAGCAATGGACACACCCCTTCTCAGAATAATGTCTTTAAATCCATAGGATTACAAAAGAAACCACTCCTACTGACATGCATTTATGAAGTTATTTTATTAAAACAGGTTCACAAATCCCAAGTTAAGAATTCCTGCAAATCTACATAGCAGAGAGCCTCAACAAAAGGTAACAGGTAGAACATTTTCCCTGTGTTCCTCAAACTCCTAATCTCTAAAATAAGGTCAGATAGGTGGACTAGAAAGATGGCCTCTCAGGTTCCTTCCTGCCTTGAAATCAAAAAATTAGGAAGGGAGATTCTCTTTCCAAAGCAATGTTTCATTCCATAAAAGGATTCATAATTGTATTCCTTTAAATAAGCAAGTTTCCTTAGATAATTTTAAAATTAATTTACAGAAATCAACAAATAAGTGATGTGACTTAAACAAGAATATTTTAAATGTAATTCAATTCATATAAACAATAAAATGTTTTCATTTAAACACAATTTTTTCGGGCATGAATCATTGCATAAATTGAGGTTCACCATCACATGAAGGTGCCCATGTGCTCTCCCAGCTTGTATTTTATAGCTTTTATGTACTTGATATTAGATGATGAAAGCCCCTTTCATCCTTTTGTTTGTTTGGTTGGTTTGTTTTTTGTTGAGCAATGAGGGTTAAGTGACTTGCTCAGGGTCACACAGCTAGTAAGTGAAGTCTTTTAAAAAATATAAAATGGGGTGGGGATTAGGAAAGGTTTATATACCTAGTAGGGAGGTAGAATTTGATCTCTAAGTTTCCTTCCAGTGCTCACATTCTGTGATCTATTTTTTCCAATATTTGGAGGATAGTGGGATTTAAAAAAAATTTTAAATAGCCCTTCTTCAGCACAGGTTCACCCCCACTCCCAATCAAGTGGTAGGGGCAAGAACAGCTTCCCCTTCTCTGTGTGTATTCTGAATGAAAGTGGAATATAAGAGATGGTGTGTGTTTATTCTGGCTATGTCCATGTTTAATCCGTCACAGCTGTAAACTGTACCAAGCATGAAATGCTGCAGCAGTCTCTAGTCATGAGATTTTGGGGCACAGTCTGGCCACTTGCAGCAATGTAGCTCCTTGATACTGGACACATCATTGAGGGAAACAGATGACAAATTACATGAAATCAGAGCAGTTACTGTGGTCTCTGGTGGGGGCAGGCAAATGTGCTCAAGGAGGACAAACAAAGTCCTAGCTTCAAGGACAGGCTGAACCATGGGGGTAGACCTGGCTTCAGAACAGTTTCTGTGAACAAGACCTGGGGCTGTTAATGGACTGCAAGCAAAATGTGCGCCAACATCGTGATTCAGCTGCCAAGAAAGCCAGTGTGATCTAGGGCTGTCTAAGTAGAGGCTTAGCATCCAGTTCAAAGGAGGTGGTGGGCCAGCTGTCTACTCCTTGTGTTAGACTACATCTGAAGCATGGTGTCCAGATAACAGGGCATCACAAAACCAAATCACAGGAGAAATTAAGGACAGTTTGCCTGAAGAAAAGAAGTCCCAAGGATGCATGATTTCTGTCTTTAAATACTGGAAGCTTTCTGATAACAGAAGAGAGATCAGACCCATTCTGGCTAGCTCCAGAGGGCAGAAGGAATGTCAGTGTGGAAAAGCTTATAGGGAGGAAGATTTCAGGTCAATATATGAGGAAATATTGTATTAGCAGAATTTACTAGAATTACCCACAATGGAATAGGCTGCTTTGTGAGACAATGGGTTCAGTTTCAAGAAAAGGTTCCAAGCAGAAACTAGATGACCATTTGTAAAGGATGATACAGAGAATTTTTAAATGAGGTGAGAGGCTGAACTTGATACCTTCCAAGGTCCCTCCAAACTCTGAAGTCTATCACCAGAAATAATGCTACGTTAACCAGCCATCACTCTGGACAGTCTTAAGACATAATGAACTGAAGCAATCAAAGCTAATGTCTTCACAAAGAGACTAGGTTGCCACCATAAGACCTTTTGAGGCAAATGTGAGCAGGACTGGATGGGCCATTGTGGTGCCTTCCAACTCTGAATTTGTTTGATTCTATATGTCTACTTAGCTCCCATTTATGGTGATGTATGCCCTAGATTCTTCCACAGTGTTCTGATGTTAGCAATGTTCACACCAGTGGTTGTAAACAATGTAGGCACATTTCTTCCTTAGCCATTGCCCACTGTATCCCTCTCATACATTCATTGACAATCCTATATATTTTATGCATTTAAAAACATTATTCTGAAAAGGGGTCTGTAGGTTTCAAAAGACTTCCAAAGGAGTTCATGACACACAGAAACGGTAATGAGTCTCCTCCACAGGAAGTTCCTCTACTCTACTCTCACAGATTCAATCATGAATTCTCTGTGGATAACTCCAGTCTCAGAGTCTGCAGGCATGTCCTCTCTCCTGAGCCTCAGCATCTCATTCTTAACTGCCCTGCTGTATTTTTTTACCTGGGCCACTCACACCCAAACTGAACATGTCCAAAATGTACTTACTTTCCCCATAAAACATGTCCCTCTTCCAAGCCTCATTATTTCACCTCATAGTACCACAATCCTCAGTCTCCTAGTTTGAAAGCCTCTAAGTCACCTCTGGGTCTTCCCTCTCCTTTCTTCACATTTGCTAAATGCTATTGATTTGAATACTATAATCTCTCTCATGTTAGTCTCTTCCCTTCTACTTCTCCTCATTCCTTTAAACTTGGACTACTGATATAGTCTCTGATTTGTCACCCTGCTTCCTGTCTCTCTGCCCCTCCAATATTTCAGTCAAAGTCACGTTTCTAAAGAATAAAACTCATCATGGTTATTCCCTACATGTCGCTCCTTGTTAAAACAAAAACAAAAACGAAAAAAACTTCAAATGCTACCAAACTACCTCTGAAATAAATGACAAAATTTCTCAATCTGGTTTTTATCCCTCTACAGTCTAACCTCAACCTATTTTTTCCAGCTCTAATTTACACTATCACCCTTGATATTCATAACACTCCAACTAAACAATCCAATTTGTCATTCCTCAAGCTCAACCTGGCCTCTCCTATCTCCATCCATTGCCTCCCATGCACCAGCCCTCCTCCCCTAGCACAGACTTTCCTCACATTTCTCCCCACTCAAAGTCTTTAAAACCCTAGCTTTAGGGGTGGCTAGGTGGCACAGTGGATAAAGCACAGGCCCTGGAGTCAGGAGTACCTGAGTCCAAATCCAGCCTCAGACACTTAACACTTACTAGCTGTGTGACCCTGGGCAAGTCACTTAACCCCAATTGCCTCACTAAAAAAAAAAAAAAAATAATTAATTAATTAAATAAATAAATAAAATCCTAGCTTTAGAGACACTTCCTCTAAGATACATTCTTTGCTTCCTCCAATAGAAATGATGCCCCATATCTCAGATTTCCTCATTTTATTCTATTTGGCCTCTCTCTGGCACATGTTCTATTCTCTGGTATACTTGTTTGTCTGTGTCTCATCCTCTTTATTAAGAGCACAAGCTCCTTAAAGGCAGGGGCTACACAGGTTTTCATCTTTGTATTGCCAGTAGTATATGCAAAGCAATTAATAAAGCACTTGTGGAAGTTAACTGAATTTCAATGAAGAATATTGTCTCTCTTTTGAGCACTTTTTATTGTCATTTTTAATTTTTCTCAATTATACACAAAGGTATTTTTTGAGTTCCAAGTTTTTCTCCCACCCTCTTCCCTCCTCCTTCCCAAAGCCAGCAAGCAATCTGATATAGGTTATACATTACAATCATGTTAAATATATTTCCACATTAATCAAAACAAAAGGAAAAACACAAGAAAGAACAAGAATAATAACAAAAAAGCAACAACAAAAGTGAAAATAGTATGATTCAGTCTGCATTCAGACTCCATAGTTCTTTTTCTGAATGTGGAGAGCATTTTTCACCATAAGTCTTTTGGCATTATCTTGGACGATTGTATTGATAAGAAGAGTTAAGTCTATCGCAGCTGATCATCACAAAACGTTGATACTGTATACAATGTTTTCTTGGTTCTGCTCATTTCACTCAGCATCAATTCATGTAAGTCTTTCCAAGTTTGAGGAATATTTTCTTAATGTGCAATTCATAGTATGGTAGGCTAAATTCCAGAGAAGAATCCTTGGGGTCTGCCATTTTTTAAAAAAATGATCACTGCATTAGCATCATTGAAAGTGTCTGGGGGATAGCTAGGTGGCACAGTGGATAAACCACTGGTCCTGAATTCAGGAGGACCTGAGTTCAAATTTGGCCTCAGACACTTGACACTTTCTAGCTGTGTGACCCTGGATGAGTCACTTAAACCTTATGGCCCAGAAAGAAAGAGGAGGGGGAGAGGGAGGGAGAGAGAGAGGGAGAGGGAGGAAGGAAGGAAGGAAGGAAGGAAGGAAGGAAGGAAGGAAGGAAGGAAGGAAGGAAGGAAGGAAGGAAGGAAGGAAGGAAGGAAGGAAGGAAGGAAGGAAGGAAGGAAGGAAGGAAGGAAGGAAGGAAGGAAGGAAGGAAGGAAGGAAGGAAGAAAGGAAGGAAGAAAGAAAGAAAGAAAGAAAGAAAGAAAGAAAGAAAGAAAGAAAGAAAGAAAGAAAGAAAGAAAGAAAGAAAGAAAGAAAGAAAGAAAGAAAGAAGGAAAGAAAGAAAGAAAGAAAGAAAGAAAGAAAGAAAGAAAGAAAGAAAGAAAGAAAGAAAGAAAGAAAGAAAGAAAGAAAGAAAGAAAGAAAGAAAGAAAGAAAGAAAGAAAAGAAAAGAAAGAAGTGTCAGGCAATAGTGATGTGCTTTGGGGATGAGAATAGGAGATAGGCATATGTATTGCTGTCTGTTCAAGAAGATTCCCTTCCAACCTCTTGACACTGAAAGGACAGCTGCAAAGTGGTATGTTGGATCTCAGTGTCCATCAGAATATTTGGTTACTTAAGGTAATATGGCTGAGAGCTTATAACATAGCCTTGGAGTGGGTGGAAGGTAGCCTTGTTGCTATGTAAGTGGGTTCAAAGAAGGAAATACAGTGGTTGCAACTAAGTGTATAGAATGATCCTATTACAGCATAAGAGTAGAAGTTGTAAAATGAGGGTGAACACAGCAACAAGGAATCCTGAGCACTCTGGTTGATAAGAAAGTAGAGGATAAAAAGAAGGCAAAGCAATGGCAATGAGTGTGTGTTTCAGGTGGGTGTTTAGTGTGAGAGCTCCTTCCACCTATAAAGTTAGTGTGGGGATGTGGAGTAGGGAAGGGGAGCTATACACCAATATAGGCAATATGTGGCCTAGTCAGTAGAACCCACAACATGCAGTGTCTACCACTATGGAAGGAGTAACAATAAGACCTGTAAGATATGATTATCTCTTGTACACTAACAGTGTACTTAGTTTGGGGAACAGCTAATCAGATTTCTACATTTCTATTTCTGAAAGAGAATGTCTAGGCAAGGGGGTGCAATCTAACACATCAAGCAATCTAACAGTTAGAGCAAGGTAGAGAAAGGTTGCTCCCTTTAGCTTTTCTGGATAAAAAAAAGAGATCTATTATTGACACCACTGTTCAGAGGTCCTATCTTCTGGTCAGAATCAGTTGTGTGTTATTTTGAGTTCTAGTCAACTATCTTATCTTTAGTGACTCCTTTCATCTCCTAGCAGAAAGAAATGCCAGGCATTATAAAAATTTTTCCTCTTAAACCATCCAAAATGAATTTTTGAACTCCCATTTTGGAGTTCAAAAATTACCAACCTGCTTTCACCTGCATTGGTTTCCTTGGTTCGGTAACAGATTTTTTTTTAAAGTTTTTCTGATAGTTCTTGCTTTTATATCACATAAATTTCCACATATAACCCTTGCCTACCCACTTAAACTCTCCCTCATAAGAAAAACAATTAACAAAATCAATCAACATTATCTGTGTCTCATTATGTAAGCTTAAGCTATATTCCATAGTCATAACCCCCACCTCTCTACTGAGAGAAGGAGATATGTTTCATCCTCTATATTCTGTGACAAAGATTGGTCATTATAATTACTCAGAGATCAAGTACCTTTTTAGTATTCTTTTTGTTTGCTATTATAGACATTATCCCTGTTTTCCTCTTGGGGCTGCTTACTTCACTCTGCATCAGTTCCTACAAGTCTCTTCGTGTTTCTCTGAATTCTACACATTTGTGCTTTCCTCTGGCATATTCCCATTCAGATAGCATAATGTGCTCAGTCAATGATCAGAGACTTTGTTTCCAAGGTTTGTTTTGCTACCACAAAATTTGCTGTTATGAATATTTTACTATATGCTAGAATAGATTTCAGATAAATTTCTTCTATGGCCTGGAGTAAAGGAATCTCTAGAAGAGAATTCTGAGTCAAAATGAATAGGGCCACTTTTTGAACTTCAGAGCAGCTTTCCCTCACCATTAACTTAGTATATGCCTCCCAGGTACTAAACAGTAGCAGTTCCATGAGTTCTTCTTAGGGCCACCGAGACATGATCAATGGGACATGTCTCTGATTCAGAAAAGACTTTCGATACTAAGATGAATACTGAGGAGTTATTTTGACTTCAGACCTAATAAAAGTATCTGAAAGAGAGAACCAGGACAGATGAGTCCACCAAAATGGAGCCATCTTCAAGAATGTGGGCACAAGAATAGTATAGGAGACTCTGGATCATTCTTTAATCCATTGATCTTGCTGATAAAAAAAAATAGGTGGTAATCCAAAGCATTTCAACCAGTATCCAAAGAAAGTGATAAGTCAATGACTAGCCAAGTGTTAGAATCACTCTTCTAATGACTTACATTAAAAAATAATGGGGCATAAAAGAAATCACCAAAAACATTTATGACCAGAAAGGGGGAGGAGCAGTCATGGAGCATGAGTCCGGAATAGCAGATGTACAGATAGTCTGAGTACTGCACCTGTATCCACAAGATATTAACATAACCAGAGGGGGGGCAGTGCTTTGTTGTCATATGCAGATAATCTAAGGAAGATTTACAGAAAGACATTGGGAAGAACTGCACAAGATAAGAATGTATGAAAAGGTTACTGTATGTACTGGTTAAGAGAAGAGTGGGGGTAGGTAGCTAGGTGGTGCAGTGGCCAGAGCACTGGCCCCAGAGTCAGGAGGACCTGAGTTCAAATCCGACCTCAGATACTTGACATTTACTAGCTGTCTGACCCTGGGCAAGTCACTTTAACCCCAATTGCCTCACAAAAAAAGTGAATTCCTGAAGCCAACAAAGTATTTTAATGATCACACAGCCACAATCCTCCATGGATGGCATGTGGTGTCATAGAAAGAGCTCTAGATTCTGAAGTTAAGAGAGTCTGGGTGCAGTGTCTGGATCTGCCATTTGCTATTTGACAAAGTTTTAGTTAAGTTGCCTCACCTATTTTAGTCTCATTTCCCTTATCTGTAAAATAAGGGGGTTGGACCAGATCACAGTAAGTTTCTTACAGACATAAATCTTCTAATCACATGTGTTTTGTCCTCCCCTCCTCTATTCAGGAATTATTTGAGATTTTCTTTTAGGTCTATTCTTATTTAGCAATTGCAGTCCATGTTACTTGAGGGACCAGGTCACCACCCTGAGTGATGCTATTTCTCATTTCTAAGTGACAAACACACTATTTCATCTACCACATAAACAGCAAGTTCAAACTCTTCTGTTATTTTTTACCCCTGTGCTGACAAACCAGTGTATATATAAATTTGTTACCTAAAGGAAGCTTCCCCCAAACAGGAGAAGTGCATATTTTATTTATTTATAATTATTTGTTAGATTTGTAAAACTGCTCCCATCGCTGGAATGCCTCTGGCTAAATGCAAATTAAAACACTTTTTAAAGTAATAAAAACAGCAGCAGCATCATTTTAATTACCCATTGGGGGATGCCAGCCTGAAAAGATGGTTTTTACAATGTGCCTGCCTGCTTACTGGTGTGAGTTTCACTGTTCAGATTTCCAAGATGCTGAAGCCCAACAATCCCCACTGGCTACCTAACACTTCTCTTTATAAACAATAACAATGTCCCCCATTTTTTGGCACTCAAAGGCTTTCCTAGTGCCTTCATCACAACAGACCTGCGAAGAGGGTAGTACAAGCATAATTATCCCCACTTTGCAGATGAAGAAACTGAAGCTCAGAAAATTTAAGTGGTTTGCCCAGGGATTAGTAGTTAGTAAATGTTAGAAACAAGATCCAAAGTGAGATCTCTCAACTCCAAATCCTCCATATCATATTGTCTCTTTAAGATACAGATTTTCATGCTGGGCTCCGCATCTGAGAAGCTGTTAATAGAGCACTGGTACAAGTCACACTTGGTAGCAAATAAGTGGACAATACTGATTAAATGGGTTAAATATTGGGTAGAACCAATAATGACCTGCACAGTGATAAGCTCATAGATCACAGATCCACTTGAGTACAAAATCAAAGCAACGCTCACATGATGAAGACCCATTGGTAGTCTCACATTCCTGGTTATAGTCTCACAAATGAGGTGTATGAACTAAGCTATTAATTCTCTGGGTCTCAATATCCTCATTTCTAAAATGGTATAATAATGCTTATGCTACCAACACACAGTGATATTGTAGGAAAGGTGTTTCCAAGGCCCTACAGCCAAGAAAAGTGAGTTATTATCTTATTTGTTTGATAAGAAAATTGATTATACATTTGAAAATGTATGAAATCATTTACTAACATAAAAGGGGAAAATGATGTTCCTTTGTGGTTTACAAATAAGTTCTGACTGATGCATAAAACAGGAAATCAATTCCTTCATTTAAGAAATATTTATTGGGCAACTAGGTGGCGCAGTGGATAAAGCACCAGACCTGGATTAATGAGAACCTGAGTTCAAATTCAGCCTCAGACACTTGACCCATTCTACCTATGTGACCTTGGGCAATTCACTTAACCCTCATTGCCCAGCCAAAAAAAAATCTTTATTAAACTTCTATTATGTACAATGCATTATGCTAGGTGCTATGAAGGATTAAACAAAATAAGATTCAGTGTCTGCCCTCAAGAGCTGATAATCAAATTAAGTATGATAAGGTACAGAAACAACTTAAAAGAATTTTAAAGAATGCACATTAGAATAAAGCAAATGTTTAAGTGATGATTATCTAGTTCTATGAAATAAAGAGGAAAATATATATCACTTCCAGCCAGTAGGCTCAGAGAAGGTTTCATGGAGAAAGTATCATTTGAAATAGACCTTGAAGGATCAGTAAAGTAATGACAGTCAAGAATGGGGAAAGGGAGGGAATTCCAGAAGTAGAAACACGGCGAGCAAAGACTCAGCAATAATGATATTCACTCAAGGGAAAATAAACACAATTGTACCGAAGTGTAAAACAAGGAGATGGAGGAGGGTGGAGATAAGTTTGGAGAGTTCAAAAAGCTGGAATGTATTCAAGCTTCATTATTGAACTTTCATTTTTATGATTAGAGATTCAATAATAATAATAATAATAATAATAATAATAATGAACAATAATAATGTTTACTCACATTTATATAGTTCTATATAGTTTACAAAGTGGTTTCCTTACCCAAGCCCTATGAGGAAGGGAGAGGAAGTTGTATTATTAGTAGCTAATAGGAAACCACTGAAGGGTTTTGAGAAGAATGAGATGAATAGAAGTGATATGGAAGATTAATCTGACAGAAGTGCATCTGGTGAATTAGAGGGGGGAGAAAATTGGAAGCCAGGAGGCCTGTTAGGAGACCATTACAATAGGAACACTTGGGCTAGAGTGATGGCAGTTCGAAATATCAAAGACAGGGTTTGCAAAATGAACTCTCCTGGTGAGATGGTCTACAACCTAAGACATTTATTCTTAGATTGCTGAATCGTGACATTCCAAATTGTAAGCGGCCAAAAAGGTCATCTAGTCCTACCCATATATAAACAGTAATCTCTACAGCAAGTAGTCATCCAGCCTCCAAACAGAGACCTCCATCAATCGCTAATTCACTATCTCATGAGAAGCATCCTGCTCTCTTTTGGGACATCTGTGATTACTAGGAATTTTTTCCTCATATCAAACAAAAATCTGCTCTCCTTATGCACAATTCTCCCAGTTCTAACTTCTAAGGCCAATTCAATTAAATTAATACATCAGGCACTTCACAAGGCAATGGGGATATGAAGACAAAAATGAAATGGTCCCTGCCCTTATAGAGGCTTAAATTCTATAATATAAAGATAAGTAAATTGGAAGTATATGGGAAATAAATTTTTAAAAAATTAGGGGCATTGAGAAAACATTAACAACTGGGAAGATAAGGGTAGGATCATGAAGGAGGGTTTATATAAGCACTAGGAATTCTGAGAGACTGAAAAGAGGGGAACCCAACAGGCTCCTCTCCTATATGACCACAACCCTTCATGTACAAGGGATAGGGCTGTCAAGAGCCTGGAAAGCATCTTCCAATTGGAAACTTCTTTGGTTATATTTTCCTCCAGATTCATCTAACATTTATCTAACTGTGCTCACAGTGTTATAGGTCATAGTTCTATCTAGGTGATACAAGGCACCAGGGAAGTGAAACATAAACAATGAAGGGTCATATGGATACCTCCCAGGGTCATCTGACTGGCTGGAGAAGAATATTACGTGTGGCACGAAGAGAATTAATTAAATTCAAAACAACCAACATCTATTAATTAAACATGAAAAATGTCTTGTAGGAGGCAGCTAGGTGGTGCAGTGGATAAAGCACCAGCCCTGGATTCAGGAGGACCTGAGTTTAAATCTGGTCTCAGACACTTGACACTTGCAAGCTGTGTGACCCTGGGCAAGTCACTTAACCCCCACTGCCCCACCAAAAAAAAAATATCTTGTAGGCAGGAAGAGTGGGGTTCCTATCATTTCGCTGATTTAAAATAAAAGATGAGATTAGAAAGTAGGTCTGGTTGGGGGTGGAATAAGTGGGAGCCGTGAGATACTGGAGAGGGTCTGACTCCCCCTTCTACCATAAAGAGGAAGGACCACACTATACAAATCAAATACTATTAGAAATTTTATCTCACAAAAGCATTAAATTTCTTTTTAAAAATCAGAAATGCCAGAGTTGGAAGGGACTGGGAGGCCATATAATATATAAATGAGTGTATGATTGCCTAATTCAATCCAGGTTACAGGAATTTTCAAAGCGCTCCGACAAAAGTGTATAAAGGCAACACTGTTCAATGAAAAGCAACTGAAGCTATTAACTACCCTCTAAGGAAGAAAAAAAAAATCAGGGGACCTATTCATTAAACTCTTACAGCATGTTGGGTGGTAGAGGAACAAAGTGAGTCACAATACCTGACCTTAAGGAGCTGACTACACAAAAATGGGAAAATACAACATCTACTCAAATAAAGATAATAGAGAACAGAAAGAGTATATGGAAAAGAGAAGTCCCAGAATGAGTACTGAGAATTTGACAAATAAAGATATCACTTTCAGTTGAAGGAAGATAAGTCAGGAAGAACTTGGGATATCACCTTGATCAAAGCCTTGAAACAAAAGAAGGAATTGGAAAAGAAGTTGATTCCAGATGGGGCAAAGGTATGGAGATGAGAGAAGGAAAGATGAGAAGGGGGATGAGAAGTAGACCAGTTCGGATGGAACACAGAAGAAGTGGAGAGCAAAAGTATAAAATAAGGCTGGGAAGATAGCATGATTTTGGCCTGGAATGTCAGAATCGAGAATTTATATTTTGTAGGCAATAGGAAGATACTGAAGATATTTAAGCATGAGAGTGACACGCTCAGACAAGTAAATTAGGAAGATTCATTCAAAAGTACTGAGAAAAACAAATTGGAAAGGAACACCATCAGAGGAATGAAGGCCAAAATTTCCTGTGACTTCTTGCCTCTTCAAAGAGGAAATATGTTAATTCTCCTTGCTTCAAAAGATTCTTTTCACTGAATAAAATTCTATAGCTGAGAAAAGATAGGTAACAAAGACACATTACAATACTGTTC
This sequence comes from Dromiciops gliroides, assembly GCF_019393635.1. NCBI lineage: Eukaryota > Metazoa > Chordata > Mammalia > Microbiotheria > Microbiotheriidae > Dromiciops > Dromiciops gliroides. The sequence continues at coordinate 636,872,897 of NC_057861.1, forward strand.
CTCAGCACACATTGTGACTCGAATTTACACAATACTTTACAGGTTTAAATAGTGAGGTGGGTTGGACAGGTATTATTATCCCCATTGCATAGATGAGGCTCAATGAGGTGACATAAGTTATTCAAGGTCATCCAGCTAATCAATGGCACAAGAGAGACTCAAACCCAAACTTTCTGACTCCTAGCCTAGTGGTCCTTACATTAATCTATGCTGCTCCTCCATTATCCAGTCAGCAGATATTTTGGGGTAAGAGATGTAAAGAGTGGGGAGGACTATGTTAATCACATCACTCTTTCACCTATGAACTATGAGAATCCAATCATTGGGGGGCAAAGGGTATGAGGTCAGTGTTTCTGGTTAAAAACAGTCCCTGGATTCAGGAGGACCTGAGTTCAACTCTGGCCTCAGATACTTGACACTTGCTTGCTGTATGACCCTGGGCAATTCACTTAACCCTCACTGCCCCACTCCCCAAAAGACAAACAAACAAAAAACACCAGACCCTGAAATCCAAAATTATGAAGTAGAAACATATAGCAAATTATTCATCAATTCTTTCTTCCCCCCAATAAGGAAATCAGCCAGGCCCAGAGGACTTGAACACCAATTGAAAAGATGTTGATAAGGGCTGAAAATAAACAGGAGGTTTAATTTGAAAATATATTTGCTGAAGCCCCTCTGTTCATCAGATGTTCGTCTAGTACAAGTCCACGTTTGAGAGCTGTGAACTTTATCTGAAGAGGCCCCCTTACTATTGTGTGTTATGATGTACCATAAAACAGCTTGCTAATCTGAACAACTGCCATACTACAGCATTTTCAAGGAACAAGTAGTGCAGTAGAAAGAATGTTGGTAGGGGGCAGCTAGGTGGTGCAGTGGATAAAGCACTGGACCTGGATTCAGGAGAGAGAGAAAGAGAGGGAGAGGGAGGGGGAGGGGAGGGGAGGGGGAAAGGAGGAGGAAGGAAGGAAGGAAAGGAGGAAGGAAGGAAGGAAGGAAGGAAGGAAGGAAGGAAGGAAGGAAGGAAGGAAGGAAGGAAGGAAGGAAGGAAGGAAGGAAGGAAGGAAGGAAGGAAGGAAGGAAGGAAGGAAGGAAGGAAGGAAGGAAGGAAGGAAGGAAATTTGGCCTAGGAGACTCTCCCTGGATTACAGCCCCTGACATTGCTGGCCACATGTGTGGAAGGCATTTCCCTCTGAACCTCAGTTCCCTCACCTGTAAGATGGGGATAATAATATTCATACCACCTACCTCAAAGGGTTGCTGAGAGGAGAGAATTGCATACATTGTAAAGTGCCACGCAAAAACAGGTTACTCTTACAACATACTGACCCATTCATATTCTGAAGCTGCCTCTTTTGCTGAGACTTATTCTTCTGTCAGGAAATACTAAGAAACTAAGGCTGCAAAGGCAAATATGAGACAAACTGAATGATCGTCAAAATACAGTCAGCAAGATTTAAAAATATGGATAAAGGAAAGATATTAATATCCTTTCCAAGGTAATCAGTGCTTTTTGTTTGACAAAGAAATTGCTCGGTATTTATGTTTTATGCAAATAATCTATGTTAATGTCTGGGCTGTATATTATATAGCTCTGCATATAAGTGTTGGGAGAAAATACATGCCAATATATTGTAAACCGCTCCCTCATATAAACACAACGATTTCATAAATATACAGTACCTTGTTCTTTAAAACATTTATTATAATTTTATGCAATGTGAATCATATTAGAATAAATTATTTCAGTAAAATATTGAAGTCAGCAAAATTACCACCAAGTAAAAAGGCACGGCCATTGTGTGATTTTCAATTATATCAAAATGAACTGACACATTCTATGAATTGCTGTGTTCCCAGGCATGCTCTGAGCCCCTGCAGTGCCTGCCCTGGGAGTCAGCTCTGAGGATCTCTGAGCAGGTTATTGTCACCATGGCTCATCTTTGCTACTTAACTCATTCTGGGACATATACTCCTTATTGTGTATTTAACAATGAGAGCCTCCATGCCAATGAGATATTTGAAAATTGTGGAACACAAAACAAATGGCGACAATGAGGTACACAGACAGACATGATGTCCTCACAAAGCCACATGAAGAAAGCAAAGGTTTTAAAAAACCAGTGTAGTCACCGATTTAATTTTAAAAGCTTAATAAGGGTCTATTGTGTACAAGGCACCTATTCTGGGCAATGAAGGAGATGAAAAGATGTAGCCCCTGCCTAACACAACTTAAAATCTAGAAGGGAGAGAGAAATAGGCAAATAGATATATCCTATGATTAAAAAATAAAATGCAATTAAAAAAACCATGCTTTAAGATCCAAGGTGAGAAAGATCACTTGCAGCTGAAAGCTTTGTGGGGGGGGGGGGAAGAGGAGAGGCCAGCGGGGTGTGCAGAACCATTAGATCTTGGAGATTCTTTTGGTTCTTGATGGTCATAGCAGAGAACAAGGAGGAGGAATTGGACCCAAGCCTTGAAGAATAAGTCGGATTTCAACAGGAGCTAAGGATGCCAACCATGGCAAATAATATAAGAAAGGAAACAGACATCTGAAGACCACTCCACCCAAGTAATTGCAGCCAATGATAATCTCATGTAAAAACAACTAAGACAGTTTGATATTGGCTTGGAATCAGAAGATTGGTTTGTGCCCTGAGGCTACTACCAATTGATTGTGTGCAACCCTAGGCAAGTTCCTTCATCTGTAAAATGAGAGGGTTGGATGCTATTAACTTTGAGGTCCAGCGCAGCTCTAATATTCTGATTCTGTGAAATAGATCTATATATCAATTTATTGATAACAATACCTATATGATTTTGAGGACAGAGTTCCTATTTCTATATGTATAAAGAGTAGGATCAAGGAGCATCCTGAGAAAAGAGGAAAGCTGGGAATGATGGACACTGAAAATTATAGAAGCTCATGGTACTTATACTAACTCTATCTTTGCCAAAAGCATCCTGGGCCATCATCAATCATCTTGAGTTTTGTTTTGCCACTGGACTTCCATGACTCTGGAGGAGAGAGTGAGGCTGACAACTTTGTACAGCTCTGCCTTACTTATATCCAATTCACGTACAAGTGAAGATATCACCTTTGTGATGTCATTGGTCCTCTTTGAGAACCAAGCATGAACAACAACAATCTTTGCAAAAAAAAAAAAAAGACAGAAAAAGAAAGCGATATTGAAATACTCAAAGAATGAATTCCCTGTGGAAGAAGAATAGTCAAACTAGAATAAGGAAGAGATTGTCAAAGATTATTAATTGTCTTCAAACTCTCATCAAGAAAATAATAATAAAACCTGGAGTAAATTAATATTTAGCCTGTGATGACAAAAAGCATTAAGCCAATCACTCCATCAACAAATATTTAGGGGAAGCACATACAGTTAGGTTGGCACCATGCTAGGTTTTGAGGATACAAAGAAAAAAAATGAAGCAGTCTCTGCCCTCAGGGAACTTACATCCTACCAAATGAGGCAATATGTACACAATAACTATATATAACATATGTGTGTACATGTATAAATATGTGTAATCATATACATATTGTATATATATGCATTTATATTTATATATGATAATCCTGAGAGGTAGTCTTAGTAGCTTTGGGTGGGGGGAAGTGCAGAACCATTAGATCTTGGAGATTCTTTTGGTTCTTGATGGTCATAGGAGAGCACATACTTTTTCAGGTCTGAGCCAGCTGGAAAGGTTTAGGGTACAGGGCTACTCCTTCCCCACAGTGAAATTCCTTCCTTTCACTATAGGACAAATGTAGCTAATTGTGGAAAAGCTCAATACTAGGAAGGCTAAGCAGCTATCTGATGAACTCTTGATCAATAGAAAATTCTGGATTGTCTATTAAACCATGGAAGACTTATAAGCTAAGGTACTGGAAGGATTACTCGCCCTAATAAAACAGCACATCACAGAAGATTGAAGAAAAATGTAGTAACTGACAATAATTTTGAGACATCCCAGAGGATGGGAGGCTCTGAAGGCTAGGCACAGGTAAATGCATGACCATATATTACAAAGATGTAAAATGTCCCTGGAAATCATATCCCTGAAAAGATCTGAGATCTGATCACAATCCATCTGCAAATGCCTAAAAGGGCAGTAAATAACCTACCTTTCTAAAGAATCAAGCAAAGAGGCCAAATTTAATTCTCAGCAACGATCAAGTAATAGTCTTTGCAGATAAAGAAATGAAACAGATACATATGTTCTTCCATAAAATTGGTGGTATGGTATGTTTTTTTCAAAATCTGTATCAAATGATATTTTCATCCACAATCTCTGAAGATATGTTACAAGGCCCAACTCCTATCAAATAAAAATTCTAGAGCACCTATGTCAGTGTCAATCAACCTTGAGGATTGCTATACGGGGGCAGTTCCTGTTCATAATTTTAATAGTGACTTAGATAATAAAATTGAGAACATGCTCATTGAATCTGCAAACACCTAATAAGAATAGCCTCAAATTCAGATAGCTTTGTACAATAAGAAAAAATAATGATTCATATAAACTCAAAAGACTATGAGCACATTCACAGTGATGAAGCAATGTATCAGTGGGTCAGGAAGATAGAACTTCTGCCAAAAGACTTAATGAGGGCATCCAAATTTCTTCCCCTGCAAGACTGCATGAAGGTAGAGAGACTAGTCTTCTGGGATAGTTGTGCCTAAAACAATCCTTATACATCTGAACTATTATCAGGAGAAAGAGCAAAAGATCCAGATGAGACATCACTGCAGTTGAGAGCAGGCTGCTCTGGGGAATGTAATTTCCTATAGGCTTCCATTGTGTGTCTGTGTTAACTCCCCTGTTAGGTATGTTTGGAAAGAGTCTCACAAATTGGACCATGTTGCAAACAGCCTGAGATCATGGATAGAGGCACTTATCTGTTTTGTAATTTCCTATACATTTTAGAAGGAAAGTACATCAAAGGATTGGGCAATAGAGATCATCAAAAGCTACATCCATGGCAACCCTTCTGAGTCCTTTCTCATTTTTTCAGGTATATCTATGTCAGAGAAACTCTTGAAGTCAGAGATCATGGGACTCCTATGAAGGAATTAAAAAAGAAAATGTGAGGGGCAGCTAGGTAGTGCAGTGGATAGAGCACCAGCCCTGGATTCAGGAGGACCTGAGTTCAAATCTGGTCTCAAACACTTGACACTTACTAGCTGTGTGACCTTGGGCAAATCACTTAACCCCAGTTGCCTCAAAAAAAAAAGGAAATGTGGGAAGTGATACTACTAGAATATTTCAGAGACACATGCCCCCCCCCGCAATTTTTTTTTTGCTTTAGGGCATATAAGGCTGTCTGCAAGTAATAGTAGCCAATAGTCAAGAATATACTATCCAGTATATACATCCTTCTTGATCTTGCTAAATAAAACAAGATAAATGCAATTTGGTGTGATAACAGTTATTGATCTAATATTTATTACCCAACTACCTGCAATCAACTTGTTGAATTAAAGACAGTTCCTCCTCCCAATGACTGCATTAATATCTGTTTCAATGAGTAGATAAATTAGTGAATGACTGGTAAATAAAATAACGAAATCATCATTCAATTTCTGAGGTAGATGCAAAATGAATCTGAAAAGTGTCAAAAATAAATCAGCATTTAATGTGGACCTTGTGGAAATGAAACCCATTCTTTTTCCTGAGTTATGAAGAATGTGCATTCAAGTCAAAAGAATTCTAGTCATTGAATTTGAGCTCTAGAAAGGATTTTGAACAACCCTCTAATTTTACAGCTGAGAAGTGTGAGGCACACAGTGATTTGCCTGAGCTTGCACTATGAATAAGTGATAGAGCTAAATTTTAAACCCTTTTCCTCTGATTTCTGCTCTGGTGTCTTGTTATATCACATTATTATATTAAACAATTAAAACGCACTTATGGTAAGAGGAAAAAAAAGTAGTCTTCCTCATTAAATAACTTTAATGTTCAATACAACCAGATCCCACCATAGCAAAACAATGTGGATGTCCTGTAAAATAATTATAATGTGGCTTTAACCTGTAGCAACCTTTTTCAATTAAAAGTTCAGTCTTTCAACCAGTATTGCCTAAGAAAGACAACTTGGAGATGACAGGATGGCTGCCTTCAAACATTTTAATTACTCCCCTGTGAAAGGGGATTATGCTTACTCAGAGGAGAACTAGGACAAATTGAGTGAAATTCACAGGGAAGGAAATTTCAGCTCAATATAAAAAATAGCTTTCTAACAATGAAATTTGAAAAATAGAACAGGATACTTTGTGTGACAGTAAGTTCACCATCACTAGAAACATTCAAGCAGAGACTTGAATGTCTTGTGAATGTCAGAAGTGCTGGGGAGGGAATTCATATAATCATAAAATCTCATTTGCAAGGGTCCTTAGAGAACCTCTAGTTAACCCCTACCCCTAAATCATAATAAGCTCCATCTATAATATCCCCAACAAGCAGTCATTCAGCTTCTATTTGAAGACTTCAATTGGGAAGTAATTCATGATCTCCCACTGCATCTTTGCAATTGTTAGAGAAATATTATTAAGCAAATTCTGGATTATCTTGGTTGTTGAGTCAAATGTCCTCTCTCTGAAGTCCCTAGTAAGTCTAAACTACTGCAAATTTATATTTTAGGGACTAGAACTATGATGCTTAGAAGTCTCTTGGCTCAGATCAAAAGGAAATGTTCATCCTGATGACCAAAGGAAGTGTAAATCAACTATTTCTTTCAGGGGCTAACAAGTAAGTCAGGGAACTAAGAGAATTATTCCCCCTCAAAAAGTTGTGGATTAAAATTTCCCACCATTAGAATCAGAACCAGAAAAGAACTGAGCTGCTATCTGGACTGAAAGGTACAATTTGACCTCACTTTATACGTAGTATATGTTCCAAAAGGGTTGTGTGTGAAGTATATTTAAATCTCACTTTCCACTGATTTCTCATAATTCTAGAGAAATAATTCCCCAAGAGGAAAAAATAACCTAATCCCTTTAAGGAACAAAAGTCACACTTCAGAATCTATAACTTTGCCCAAGCACTTCCCATCCCTAGACGTCAGAAGTTGGTCCTCTGCAGATAAATTGCCTGAATTGACCTGAATTAACTTTAAGGTCCTTAGCAGCTCTTTCATAGAAGACAGTATTTTAATCCTAACCAGTGTCCAAAAAACACTGGAAGCAGCTGGGACACTTACTTGCTGTATCACCCTGGGAAAGTCACTTTAACCGCCACCTGCCTCAGTTTCCTCAGTTGTAAAATGGGGATAGTAGTAGCACCTAATTCCAAGGACTGTTGAGGATCTTATGAAAATAGGTCTAAAGTGCTTAGCACAGTGCCTAGCACACAATAAGTGCTATATAAACGCTAGCTGCTATTATTATTATTATTATTATTATTATTAGCTGTATAGCACTTATTTGTACATTGTTGCTTACATATCATCTCCTTCATTGGACTGAGTTCCTTAAAAGCAGGAACTGTTGGGTTTTTTTTTGTTTTTGTTTTTGTTTTTTCTATGTATCTTTGACCTTCAGCACAGTTCCTGGTTCATCTCTTAATAAAAACTTGTTGAATCAATTTGACTTGGCAATGGTAAAGGAATCAGAAATCATGTTTTGGAAAAATAGTGGGTAGAACTGGAGAGGCTTTGTTAACTTTTTTCTTACAAAACACTTTATCAACCTTAAAGCTCACATAAATATGAGTTTTTATCCATATTAAATGGTGCTTTAAATTTTACAGAGCACTTTCCTCACAATAACCTTGTGAGTCATAAAATACAAGTAGTACTATCCCATTTTATAGATTAGGAATACTGAGATACAAAGAGGCTAAAGAGACTTGATAACAGTCACACAGGTAGCAAATGATGGAATCCTGAAACAAGGACTCTATCCTACTTCTTGTGACTACACAGGACAGAAAGGGGGAGGGGAAGAGGAAGAGGAAACAGTATTTTTTAAGTACCTGAAAGACTTTAATATAGAAAAGAGACTGGATTTGCTCTTCTTTCTCCCAAAGGGCAGAATTATTTTGTTGTTGCTTGTCCATCATTCTTTTTGTTTTGTTTTGTGGGGCAACGAGGGTTAAGTGACTTGCCCAGGGTCACACAGATAGTGTCAAGCGTCTGAGGCCAGATTTGAACTCAGGTTCTTCTGAATCTAGGGCCGGCACTTTGTCCTTCATTCTTGAAGAAGAACATGGCTTCGAGGTGATGTCATGACTTGCACTGCATTGAATTTAAGTGAGGGAGGGCTGTACAAAGTCACCAACTTCACTGGCAAATTCACTGGACCTGGTGGCAAAATATATATCAGGATAGCCGAAGATGGCTCCCAATGTTCAAGGCAAATGGGGTTAAGTGATTTGACCAGGGTCATGCAAGGTAGTGTCTGAGGTGAAATTTGAATTCAGGCCCCCCCAACTTCAGGGCCAGTGCTCTATCCATTGTACCACCTAACTGCCCCTGGCAGAATTAGGAGGAATGAATGAAAGATCAAAAGTGGTCAATTTAGGTTTGAGGTAAGGAAAAACTTCCTAGAGCCTAGATTCCTAAATGTGGAATGGAGGTTAGTAGGTTACCTCCCTATCCAAGAGCATCAGAGGTCTTCAAACAACGCCAGATGACAACTCATTGGAGATACTGTGGAGGGAAATTATCCATATATAGGTTGAACTAGATGATCTCTGTGGCTTCTTATAACTCTGAAATTTCATGAATCTGAAGTCCAGTGTTTTCCATCACAAGTTTGCTCCATGTTTGTTTGGAACCTTTCTTCTCTCCAAAACTGTTGGGGTCTGCTCAACTCAATAGAGTTACTGATTTCAGCTGTCTAGAACCCTTAGAAGATAAAATTAGAAGGAAATTCCCCTTATTAGTTTTTAATTGTCTTTGGGGAGGGGGCAGTGATGGTTAAGTGACTTGCCCAAGGTCACACAGCTAGTAAGTGTCAGGTGTCTGAGATCGGACTTGAACACAGGTCCTCCTGAATCCAGAGCTGGTGCTTTAGCTACTGCACCACTTAGATGCCCCACCCCCAACATTAGTTTTTATCTCCCATGTCAGGATGAAAAGTACTAGGGGAAAGGCATGGTTCCTGACTCAGTCAAGAATATTCGACCTTGAACATTCTTCTAGGAAATTTCTAAATATGTTGTTACCCACAAGGAATAAAGGGAATATCACTCTTTTTTTCCCCAGGGCAATCAGGGTTAAGTGACTTGCCAAGGGTCACACAGCTAGTAAGTGTCAAGTGTCTGAGGCCAGATTTAAACTCAAGTCCTCCTGAATCCAGGGCTGATGCCTTATCCACTGTGCCACCTAGCTGTCCCCTGGGAATATCACTCTTAATATTGTATTAGAGATCTTTGCTTCCCCACCCCCAACCCCATGAATAAAGACCTTTCCCCACAGATCTCACAGGACGTTTTATTTTGCCATTCTCTAATGCATTTACCATAGAATTATGTCTATTATAGTTACCTGTCATTATGGTGTAGCCCCTTACTAGATTCTAGTTCCAGGAAGGAAGGGATCTTGCCTTAGCTAAATTTTGACCTCCCCCTGGTACACAATAATGTTTGCTGATCATAATAAACCTTTGATAAATGTGGCAATGAGTGATAGAACTAGGAATGGAAGCCAGGAAACTCCTGTATGGCTTGGTGGTACAGTAGGTAAAGAGTTAGACTTGGAGTTAGGAAGACCTAACTTAGTCCAGCTTCATACACTAGCTGTGTGACTGAGCAACTCATTTAACCTCTCTCACTTTGAGTTTTCTCATGTGTCAAATGGAGACTAACAATCACAACTATCACAAATGGTTGTTGTAAGTTTCAAATGAGATAATCTATGTGAAGTACTTTGCAAACCTTTAAGTGCTATTATTATTTATCTACTATTGTTAACAATCAATAATATTAATACTCAATAATATGGTTAATAATCAATAATTCTGATTCACAATCCCGTGTCCTTCCCTTCCTCTCCTCTATGTTGCCTATCTTAGATACCTGGGGAAGACCAAAATCTTCTTTGACAGGCTAGATTCTCTAGGACATCATGGTCTTCTTGTTATGCAGTCATTCCAACTCTTCGTGACCCCACTTGGGGTTTTCTTGGCAGAGATATTGGAGTGGTTTGCCATTTCCCTTTCCAGCTCATTTTATAGATGAGGAAATTGAGGCAAACAGGGCTAAGTGATTTGCCGAGGGCCACACAGCTAGGAAGTGTCTCAGGCCAGATTTGAGCTCAGGAAGATGATTCTCCCTGACTTCAGGCCTGGCACACCATCTACTGGGATACCAGCTGCTTTTAGACATCAATAAATGATGTTAAAACAAAGGTAGTTTTAGATACCACTTTTTTATTGTTGTTTTTCCATCAATCCCAAAGAGAACCATGACATTGGGGTGATGTCATGACTTACACTAAATTTGATTTAAGTGAGGGAGGGCTGTGCGAGGTCACCAACCTCACTCTCTCCTCTAGGTCCAGTGGCAAGATGGAGATGGCCCTGTATGTTTAAGGCAATAGGGATTAAGTGACTTGCCCAGGGTCACACTGCTAGTAAATGTCTGAGGTGAGATTTGAACTCAGGTCCTCCCAACTTCAGGGCTGGTACTCTATCCACTGATCCACCTAGCTGCCTCCTCTAGATATAATACTCTAACCTTGAGGTCAGTAAGGGGAAGGCTCTCAGGAATGTCATAACTCATCTTCTCTCCTCCCTCTATCTCAGAATCAGAGTTGGCTGCCTCTTTTGCTTTTCTTGGGAGCACTGGAGATGAGTACCACTGAAAGTCTCTAACCTCCATGTAATGACTTGCCCTACCCCCAGTCCTACCCTCTACACACACACACACACACACACACACACACACACACACACACACACACACACACACACACTCGAACACAGCCCTTTTCTTACCAGTCAGCAATTAAATTAGTGCACAATCTACCAAGTCTATCACAGTCTTTGGTGTATTTAAATCATTTCCTCTTTCTACCCACATTAACTTGATCTTATGCAAGCTGAATTCTACCTGCTTAGATTTTTTCCTGAAGAAATGGATTTCTAAGGCACATAAGGAGAGGGGAAAATCTGTACTTACTGTTCCCCAGACTTGGCATTCCAGCTCCTATCTTCCTGTCTTACCCAGGCTGGCAGCCATGCCTGGCATGCACTCCCTCCTCACCTCCTCCTCTTGGAATCCTCCGCTTCCTTCAAGGTTCAAATCAAGTACCAGTTCCCATAAGAAGCCTTCCTAGATATCCCTACTTGCTAATATTCTCACCCTCTAAATAGTCTTTGTCTGTCTAGAGGTTGTTATTTCCCAATACAATGCAAGCTCCTCAAAGACAGGAAAAGTATTATTGTTTGTTTTCTTTGTAACCTCAGCACATAGTCCTATAATAATAATGATAATAATAATAGATGTTGGTTGATTAATATTATTGTCATCATTAGTAATATGGTATATTAAAGTTTGCAAAGCACTTTACATAGGTTATTTCTTTTGATCCTCAGAACAATCATACAAGGTAGGTGTTATCATCTCTACTTTACAGAGAAGAAAACTGAGGTTAAAAAAAAGTTAAGTGACTTGCCCAGGGTCACACAACTAATAAATGTCTGAAGTAGGATTTGAAGCAGGTCTTACTGACTTGAAGTCCAGCATTGCACTACCTGGATACCTAACTGGTCCATTTGGTATAATAATGATAGTTTTCATATAGTGTCTTCTAGTTCATAAAGTACTTTACTTATCTTAATAGGAAAAAACACAACACTGGCCTTAAATCAGGAGAATTGGTTTCTAGCCCTGACTGCCAGTTAAATTCTTCTTACTGGGACAGCTAGGTGAGGCAGTGGATAAAGCACTGGCTCTGGATTCAGGAAGACCTAAGTTCAAATCCAGACTCTGACGCTTGACACTTACTAGCTGTATGACCCTGGGCAAGTCACTTAACTCTCATTGCCCTGCAAAAAAAAAAAAGAGAAAAAGAAAAATGCTCTTGGCATTTGAAATACAAAGACAAAAGCAGAAGTCATTGAACTCCTCTCCAAGCTTCCATTCTACTTGTTACCAGGTGGTGACCTTAGGCAAGTCCTTGTTTCTTTCCAATTCTAATGTCTTATCTTCTATGTTCTGGTGCACATGCACCTCCCCCCAAACATGGGTTTTCAACCTTTTTTGTATCATGGATCCCATTAGCAGATGAGTAAAGCCTAGGAATTCATTCTCAAAATAAAATCTTTAATTGTATAAAATAAAATACATGGGATTCCAGAAGAAATCAATTATATTGAAATACAGTTACCAAATATTTTTGAAAAACAAGTCCATGGACCCTAAATTAAGAAGCCCTACCCTAAAAACTGCCATTCTCTAGGCTACATTCTGAAGTTCTTCATTGCCCTGCCATTGTGTGTTCCACTGTTCAAAAAAGAAATTGAAATGAGAATAAGCCACACTGTAATGATAATCAAAGTCAAAGAGAGTACCAATCCCTACTACAATTTCATGTGGCATTCAAGAGTAGATGACAGTGCTGAATCCTCTAGAATTTAAGAGGTCAGAAAAGCAGTTACTCATCAAGGCTTTCTTGTAAGGATGATCATTTCAGACATTTAAAAACTGAGATCAGTTGCTCTGGACAGTTAATATAAGCTCTCATGGCACCATCAGTAAGTTTAAAAACTGAAGGATTAACTGTCAGACACCCCACCCCCATCCTTAATATAGTCATATTGTTAAATTGAGACTCAAAAATATTAGAAGGTAAAATAATAAAGGTAAATCGGGTTAGATCTGTGAAGACATGTCAACTTTACCCATTGGAGCCCAATCTCCTCTACCACCACCATCACTCACTTTAGACATACTTTAAAACACCCAATAAGTGTTTTTTCACTATCAAAAATTTGACATCCACTCTGTTTCCACACAAACCATACCAAGAATGTACTGAGCACCAATAACAATATGAGGAGAATTTAAAACATTGTCCCTAACCTCAAGAAACTCAGTCTAGTAAGGGAAATAAGACGTAAAAAATTAAATCCAGGTTAGTGTATAAAAGGGAAAGTCCTCTGAGATAAGATGAGGTAAATATCACTCACACACACCCGAGAGAAACTGAAGGCTTCATGGAGGTAGTAGCATATGAAGGATGAGTTTGGAGATGGTGAGGGAAGGCATTCAAGTCATGAGGGACAACACAGACGAAAGTTCAGAAGTAGAAAGGTATAACATGGATATCAAGAAACACTGATACCAAAAGATAGGGCTCCATCCATCTATCCCTAAATCCATGATCCCGTGATGCTAAGATCAAAAGGGATTTCAGTTAACTCCTAATCCATTCTGATTTTTAGGATTAGGCATTCCTCTCTCTTTATATAAACCCAGTGATTTTTCTATGTATGTAGATAATCTCATGTCCCTTATAAATGGTGCCATAAACTCACTTTCCTTTATCACCTATAAAATGTATAAAACAGCAAAATTACTACCAAGAGACTCATGAGAGAGACCTTTCTATGAACAGTGAAGCTCATGTTTGGGGAGGGAAGGATGGGTATGGGTACAGACTGGAGTACTGTGAAGTTTCTGACTAGGATTTCTGCAAATCAAATGCCTAACAGCATCTGCCAAAGTGAAAAACACGGGAGGAAGGGTTGCAAGATTTTATATCCCTGCTGAATCTGGCAAAACTACCAACAGAACTAAACGTTAACCAAGTAGAAACATACCCAACAGAGACAGCAAGGAGTACAAGCAAGAGCCCAAGATTCATTCAGGGTCATCAGGATAGGCTACAAATCCCAGCTATACCACTATTTGTATGTATGACCTTGAACAGTTCAGTCTCATTTTCTGGGCTTCAGTTTCTTCATCTTTAAAATAACTAAGTTCAACTAGATCATTTTGAAGGACCCTTCCAACTCCAACATGCTTCCATCCTATGCAAACAAATGCTGACCATTGTATTCTATGAGGAAATTGGTGAAAATAAATAAGCAAGGTCCAATGTACATTTTCTGTCTTTAATTCATTCAGGAATTAGAAACTTATGGGGGGATTTATTTACAAGTTCAAAACCTGCTCTATGCGGGAGAGTTATAAGTAAGTAATTCTAGGCAAGACAAGATGATGAGAAAGGCTCCTTTAAAATCAAGGAGAAACAAAGTCTAGGAGATCCTATAATTGAATGACCCACCAAGCATCATAGAAAAGACATTGGACTGGGAGTTAGGAGACTTGGATTCTAGTCCCAGCTCTTCCACTAACTGGCTTCATCTTAGGCAAGTTGTTTAACTTCTCTGGTTTTCAATTTTATCCTGAGTAAAAAGTCCAAAGTGGGGAAAAGATGTGTGTGAGTTTGTGCATATCTGCATCAGATGATCTCTAACATCTCTCCTTATTCTAAAATTCTATGACTGTCTGCACTTGAGCCAAGGGAAGAGTAAATCAAACCACAGCAGATCAGAGGCTCTTTGATGCTTCCTGTCAACGACCCAATTCCAACAGAGTGAGATATGTACTCACTCAGAAGTATTGGAAATCTATGTTCTGAATTGGGACTCAGGGCTCCACAGGTTGACAAGGTGTTAATTTATTAGGTAGAAAAACTCACAGCTAATGATAGGGGTGTACCAAGAGAGTCAGAAAGCAGATGAATGTTTTTCTTGATTATTCTTAATAACTCATGATTATATAATACTTTAATGTTTACAAGATGCTATCTTCACAAGAACCCTATGGCATAGTTAGTACAAGTATGATAATGCCCACTTACAATAGATGAAGAAACTAATGCACAGAAAGAATAATTTGCTTTGCCAAAAGTAACCCAGCTAATAAATAACAGAGTTGAGATTAAAACTCAGCATCACTGGGAAGCAGCATGGAATAGTGTAAAATATACTTGTTTTGAAATCAAAGGACCTAGGTTGAAATTCTATGACACTTATTACACCTTTGTGACATTGGTCAAAGGCATCTAGGTGGCACAGTGGATTGAACACTGTGCTTGGAATCACTCATCTTCATTAGTTTAAATCTATCTTTAGATACTTACTAGCTCTGTGACCCTGGGCAAAGTCACTTAACCCTATTTTCCTCAGTTTCCTCATCTATAAAATGAGCTAGAGAAGAAAATGGCAAACCATTCTAGTATCTTTACCAAGAACCCCAGCTCCCCCCCACCAAATGGGGTGGAAATAGTGGGAAATGACTGAACAACAACATTGGGGAAGCCATTTAAGTTTTCTGGTTCTCAGTTTCCTCATCTGAGAATGGGAGTTGTACCAAAAGATTTCTAAAGTCCCTTCATGCTCTAAAGCTATAATTATGTGACTTGATCCAGCATCCTTTCTATGACATAATTACTCACAAGTCTTCACTCCTCCAGATTTCTCCATCATACCCCTGTTCTGGTAACCTACACACACACACACACACACACACACACACACACACACACACACACACACACACTTGCTGTTTTCCCCAGTAGAATGTAAACTCCTTCAGGACAGGGACTGCCTTTCATTGTGTGTGTGTGTGTGTGTGTGTGTGTGTGTGTGAGATATACATAGATAGATAGATAGATAGATAGATAGATAGATAGATAGATAGATAGATAGATAGATAGATAGATAGATAGAGGGGCAATGGGGGTTAAGTGACTTGCCCAGGGTCACACAGCTAATAAGTGTTAAGTATCTGAGGCCGGATTTGAACTCAGGTACTCCTGAATCCAGGGCCGGTGCTTTATCCACTGTGTCACCTAGCCACCCCCAATATATACATACACACACACACACACACATATATATATATACACGTATATATATATACACACACACACACATATATGCATATATGTGTGTGTGTGTGCACACACATGCGCGCGCCCACCATTGATCTCATCAATGTATTTTCATTAAGGATCATCATCTCTTCCTTGTCTATTTTGTATATGAGTACTTATAACTCTGACATTGCCCATGCTTGTCCATGAGTCAGGTCAGGACTAGGATGGATGTTCAGGAACTACCCAGAACAGTAAGAAACATGCATTTTCTTCCCTCTCTGGGAAAACAAAGGCAAACAACCAGGACTGTGATGGGATGGGGATCTGATCTTGTCACTTGTGAGAACCCATGGACATTGGCAGATTGATGTCTTAATCACTTAACCCTTCATCTCAGGACCTAAACATGATGTCAGATAGACACTCCTCAGTAGTTCAGTGTTGGCTGGGTTGGACAAATGTTTTCTTGTTCGCTCTAACAGGAAACTAAGGTGTGGTTTGACCGGGAGACACCTCACTTGTTAATAGAAGGTCTTTCTCCTTCAAATGACAAATCACTTTCCTCTTCTGTGGCCTGCAGAGCATGTGTCTGCTGTAGCTGAGATTTTACTCAGGACCACATCCCCATGAGTTATCACTGGTTTCATTAGATTAATGACTACTCAGCCACCAGTGGCATAACAGATGGGACATTTTCTTTTGTACTTGAGTTCAGTAGCAGTGAGAAGAGGCACACCTCTGTTTGAAAAGGAAGAAAGAATGAATGTGAGGCTAATAGGAGAAAATCAATGGTTTCTTACTGAGTTTTATAGAAGCAAGAAGGAGCTAGATTTCTGAGGTCCTAGCAACAGAAACTAAATATCACTCTGTTGGCATTTGGAGCTTCTACTATTAGAACCCAAGAGGCAGTAGAGAATAACAGAAAGACCTCCTGACCGGGAGACAGAAGCCCTGAGTTCCAGTCTTCAGTCTATTATTCATCAAGTGTATGACCCTGGGCAAGATATTTCCCTCCTCCCCCACCCCAAACCTCAGTTAAAATCTGTTAAGGAGAATTACCATGGTAGTTCCACTCCTCACCTCATAGAACTATTGTAAGGAAAATACTCCCCCCAAAATAGTATCTTTTATTTATGTACTTATTTTATATATACTTATGTACATACATACCATCTCCCCAGGAAAATGTAAGCTCCTCAACTGCAGGAAATTTGTTCAGTGCTTAGCAGTGATATGCAAGTACTATATTAATAACTCAAATTTATTTATCATGTCCTACAAAACATTTTTCTCCCAATAACCTGTGAAGTAGGTCATTTAAGAAATTATTGTTATTTTCTAGGAACCTAGCCAGGGAGGATCATAGACCTTAAAGGAACATTTAGGGCAGAATGGGTGAGTGAAAAATGAGTTGATGTTTGGTTCTTTTTGACATCTTTTACCTCCTTAGAGGTTATTCTAGTGAGCCATGGAAGGTTTGAAAATAGGAAGGTGACATACACCCTGACTCTAGAATCCTCTCCCCTTACTCTGATTGGCGAAGATAGAGTGGTGGACATTAGAAAGCTCCTTCTAGATCCTCCATTTTGGGAGGGCACCCAAGGTAACCATCTCATCATTTCCCACCCTGCTGCACCCTTCTGGACTTCTCTTGCCCTCATGCCAAGTGACTTCCTTATCCTATCCCTCTGTTTTTTTCTGTTTCTGCAGTACCTATTTAGCACAGTGCCTGGAACAGAGTAATGCTTAATAAATGTTTATTGATTGACTGGCATAACACTTAGCTATAAGAAGAATCACTTCTGTGTATATGTTTGTGCCTTTTTCCCTAAAGATATACATACAATGTCATCATGAATCATGAATGGGTTCATTCCCATCTCCTTAATATTCACAAGTTTGGAGCACTCATCGGTATAGAGTTCTTTACCATTAGTTGCTTCTCTGAGGTCCCTCACACAAGATGACCCTACTGGCCCCAAAGGACATTCACCTCAACTTTTCAGGAAATGTAGCACCAAAAACAATAGTAACCAACAACTGCAAATGAATTCTAAGAAAGCATCCCTTCACTGCATTGTTCTATGACCTAGCAGACTGTCAGCAGAGAATGACATAGTTTCCAAAAATAAAATGTTTTGCAAATACTCTGATAATTTAATGGCAGGTTAGAGGGCATCCAAGATGGTGAGAGGACTCAGCTCCATGCCATGAAAAGAATACTTGAAGGACTTAAGGATGTTTACTCCAGAGAAGAGATTTACAGAGGGACCTGATCACTGTCTTTAGATATTTAAAGGGATGTTACATGTAATTGTGAGTGTTCTCTCTTTCCTTCCTAGAATAATCACAAAAAGCTTGTGTCTATATCTCCTGCCCTCCCCATGCACTAATAGAATACAAGCTCCTTGAAGTCAGAGTTTGTTTTGCACTTTGCCTTAGTATCTCCAGAATCTACGACAGTGTCTTGTAATAGTTATATACAGTACATGCTTAAAAACACTGAATTATGTAGTAGTAGTAGTAGTAGTAGTAGCAGCAGCAGCAGCAGTAGCAGCAGTAGTAAATAATAATAATAATAATGAAGTGCATATCTCTATAGAATTTTCATATGTATAAAGCACTTTCCTCACAATAGCTACCTTGTGTTATAGGTAGGCCAAGTTTTATTAGTCCATTTTTATTCCCAATGAAGAAATTATAGCTCAGGTTGTGATTTGCCCAAGAAGCATGAGATCCATGACTCAAAGCCATGTCCTTTGACTGCAAATTCAGCGCTATTCCCCCTCCATAGCATGCAGACTCTATAAAATTAGTATCTTTACATCTCTTTGTTGGTTTGACTTGGATTAATGCTTTTCATCCCACAATGGGAGTTAATGAATATAGTAGGCAAACTCCTACTGCTTTCTCACACTGGACCTCAGTAGCACCAATGTCATCAGTCAATCCACAAGTGAAATAGACAATTTCTTGGTTTTGAGACAGTGGAGGTAGGGAATCAGGATCTTAATGGAAGAAATGGCAAAAGGATGAAAGGAGAAAACAGGTGAGGGACTGTGAAGAGATCTTATCAGGGAACTTACAAGGTAGTGATTGAGAGACAGGCAACCAGGACAATGAAGATTATGGTGATGATATAGTGCTTTGAGGTTTCCAAAGTGTTTTATAAATATTATCTCATTTTAGCCTCACAACAATCCTGGTAGGTTAGTGATTTTATTATTTTTACCATTTTACTGGGAAGGAAGTTGATGCACAGAAAAAGTTAAGTGACTTGCCCAGGGTCACACAGTTAGAAAGTGTCTGAGGCTGGGACTAGTTTTAAACTCAATACTTCCTGATTCCAAGTCAAATATTCAATTCACTAAGCCACGTGGACCTCATATTAGGGACAAGAGATTATGTTATATGACTAACGGCTCAAGGAAACAGGCATGTTTTACCTAGAGAAGATTTAAGACTATGATCAATGTGTTCCAATAGCTCAAGGATGGTGCTGTGAAATTTCCAGTAAAGCTTTCCCCTGAAATGCCTTGACTTGGTATGGAGATGGTGTTAGTTTTTCAAAGACTACAAATAAAAATCAAAATCCTAGATGGTCTTCCACAAAGCTGAAAAAGCTTTAAAGAGCAGCCTAGCAATGGTCTCTGTGACATTAGTTAAGTGGGGCCCACTTAGCTAAGCTGAGAGAGATTTCTTATCAGGTGATGAATTTTACAGAGAGAGGAACATGAAGATGAAATCAGAAGAAATAAAGGGATCCCAGTATGCAGTAGTGGAGAAAATATTCAAGCCAATGAACTCATAGATCCTTGGAAGGACCAAAGTCATGTAGAAGACCATGGGGGCTGCAGGAGTAAAAGTATGCCCAATTGGTAGAAGGTAAAAGAAACAAGATTTGGGCTGATCATAAAGAGAAAATTTCTGGTAAATAAAGCTGTGGCCAAAATGGAGTGGATTGCCATAAACTATCCTTCTTCAGAAGTATTCAAAGAATGGGGCTGGGTGGTCCCACTATGGTTTCTTGTCTGGGATATGGTAGAGAGAGTTCATGGATCAGGCAAGGATTTGGACTGGGTTACTGTAAGCTACGCTTCATTTCTGAAAAGTTGTTCTCATGACTGTGGGTCTCACAACTTTGCCCAAGGTCAGCTCTTGTTTAGCTTCAGTTGGAAATGTACAAAGTTTTGCTCAGTCATTTTTGGCATGTCCTGCTCAGGATGCACATAACTAAGATCTTCAGAGTAATAATGAGGGAGAAAATGATTGTTTTAAAAAAACTGCAGACTTTTGTTCCCAGATGTTTCATTAATTGTGCTTACCAATGACTTGAAAAGAAGGGAAAAAATGTGCTATGAGGTGCAGCTAAGTGGAGCAGCAGAAAGAACACTAGCCAACAAGTCAGAAGGACCTGAGTTCAAATCTAGCCTCAGATACTTACTATCTGTGTGACCCTGGGCAAGTTACTTAACCCTTACTGCCTCCAAAAAGAGTACTATGACAGGATTCTACTGTATGCCCAAGGATTAAATACCAAATAATAGCAATGACTCATATTTACACAGCATCTTGAAGTTTATACTTAGCTTTTTAGAAAGGAATATTTACTAAGGGTGTACAGAAAGAACATTTGGTACAAAACACCCTGCCAAAAGTCTATGATACACTCTCCCACAAGTACACAGAGATTCCAAAGGAAACTGGATTTAAGGTAAGAGAGGATATGTGGCAATGGATGTTCCATTTTTCCATTTGTGGGGAGCTTAAGAAGTTCATTTTAAGCATGATGTAATATCTTTGCTGCCTCTTTCTAAAACCATGGATCCAGGCTGTCCTTGGCTCCTTGATGATTCAGACATTACTGATAGCTGATCTGATGGGAAGATGAGAAGTCTAATATCATCCAGACCTTTCAAAGATTCAAAAGTGAGGGAAAAGAAAACCTAGCCAAAGCTGAGGCCTCTCCTCCCCCAGCCCCAGGAGATTCCTCCTAAAGCCATATACTCCATTTTGGCAGGGGTAGAGGGAACTTTTCATTCTAGCTAACTCAGTTGGCCTTTGTACATGACCCAGAGAATGAAACAAAATCTCATAGAAACTTTTTACTTCATGAAATGTTTTCAAAGACTTTTCGCACTTAGTCTAAGGTCTTTAGAATGATTGATTAAAACATGTTCTCATGTAGTTAAGATATCAGTCTAACCTGGGATCGTGTGATTTAGATCCCACCATTACAGAAAGAAAATACGGATTTTAAGATATGGCGGAGAGGAAGAAATGCATCCAGAGGAAGGGCTGGGCAGGGGGGAAGCCTGGTAAATGCAGATGAGACACAAAAAAAAAACCTGAATGTTATACTTGAGAAACAGTAAAAAGGCCAATTGGCAGAGTGAAGAACACATGAAGATAAATAATATATAATCAAACTGGAAAGGTAGTCTGGAGCCACATTATGAAAGGATTTAAGTAACAAACATAGAAATCTGTATTTGATCTTAGAGGTCAGTAAGAGCCACTGGGGCATATTGAGCAGTGGAATGACATAGTCGTACCCGTGCTTTGAGACTATCACTTTGCTAGCATTGTGGAAAATGGACTGGAGAGGGGAGAGACTTAAGGGACACAGTCCTATACTGTAGCTAATAACTCAAATTTATGTCTCACTTTAAAGTTTACAATGCACTTGATCAAAACTCCTATGAGGTAGATAGCACAATTATTACTATCTCTAACAAATAAGAAAACTGAGACTAAACGAAATGATTTGACTGAGGTCACACTGCAGTAAGTGGCAAAGACTGATTCAGGGCAACTGTCAGGTCTGAATTAAACAAACAGCTGGACTAAATTTTTGAAGCACTTTTTATTCATTATCTAATTTTGGCCTTACCCTGTGAATAGGTAACTTGGGCATTACCATGTCCATTGACAAAGGGAGAAACTGAGGCTTAGAGAGGGTACTGACTTTCCTTCAATCACACAACTAGCCAGTATCAGAAGTGAGATTCAAACTCAGTCCTTCCTCATGGCAAAGGCAGCATTCTATTCATTGTACCAAGTTGCCACTCTCTTCTTGTCCTACCTACCTTGCTTGGGTTTAATTCATGACCTCTCTTGACTTACTTTATTTTTTTTTTCAATTTCCATCTGTGATTTTATACTGTAAGATCTCCAGGGAACAACTCTATCTCATCTCTGCCTTAAATACTATAAACCCACCCCCAGTAGCTTTGTGATATGCTATAAATAATGAACAATATTAATAAGATTAGACATTAATGGGAATGATGTGGTAGGGGTAGAGGTGGACTAAATAGGACAAATGGGCTTTGGGGGCACTGATCTCAATTGTATTGATTGTCTCTGAAGCAATTAGCCAGCAGGAAAAGCCTTTCTGTCACATAGGACTAGCCTATGTGCTTAGTGTCTCAAATCCTGCAAAACAGCCTTCCTCATTTTTATTTTTAAAGGTAGCCTGAGCTGGTTTAAAACCTGTTCCTGGAGGAAGAGGGGAAAGAACATAGATGATAAACTTTGGGCTTTTGACCACCACACTAGCATGCCTTGAACTCAAGTGAGATTTCTAATATCTAGACACCCTAGATTTTTGGGAAGTAAATCTCAAAGTGTTCAAAGAAAGAAGTAGCAGGACCTCTTATACTGACATTATGCAGAGAAATTCAGCCCGGGATGAATGGAAAGTTCTTAAGGACAAAATTCTGAACAAAGAAAAACAAGATTGAGGAAAAGGAAAAGGGGGGAGGTTTAGAGTGAATGATGTGGATGCATAAGGAACTCATCCACCAAATTAGATTTTTGAGACATGTACAGAAGATGGAAACAATAGTAGGTAATAGAAGCTGATTATATAAGTATGGCATAGTCCAGGAAGAATAATTTTGGGAGTGCTAAAGCTTAGGATAAGCTTGGACTGGTCAAGAAATTTCAGGATAACCAAAAAAAGTTGTTTTGTTTTGGGGGGTTGGGCTATATTTTCAGAGAAAAAGAAGGACAGGACCATTGTTGAGAGAGAATCACATGAAAATTAAGAATGGAGAGGTGGGGCAGCTAGGTGGCACAGTGGATAGAGCACCGGCCCTGGATTCAGGAGGACCTGAGTTCAAATTCGACCTCATACACTTAACACTTACTAGCTGTGTGACTCTGGGCAAATCACTTAACCCCAATTGCCTAAAAAAAAAAGCCTAAAGAAAAGTAAAGAAATGCCAAATGAGCACTTGGTTGTGCATGAATCAAGTAAGCAGACACAGAAGAACTAACCACTTTCACTGATCTCTGAGAGATCATGGAGACCGCCAGAGAAAGAACTGATAGTTCCTGAATACAGAGTGAAGCATACTTTCTTGACTTTCTTTATTAGTCTTTTTGTCTGTATTTTCTTTCACAAAATGGCTAATATGGAATTGTTTTGCATGACTATACATGTATAATTTATATAAAATTATTTGCCTTCTAAAAAGGGGAGAGGAAGGAAAAAGGAGAGAGCTTGGAATTAAATGTTAAAAATGTTTGTTTATATGTAATTTAGAAAAAATTAAATATAAATTAAATATAAAAAGACAGATTATGGAGATAGGTACAACAGAGCAACAAAAATATAAATGCTGCCCTGATTTTCCAAAGAAAGAAGAGAATAGAGTTTTCATGCTATATTACCAGTGAACCCAAATCCAATTCCTAGCAAAATTCTAGGATAGATATACACATGCATGTAAATAATTATATCATGTATGTATATGTATATATGCATATATACATACACATATGTGTATATATAATATTAAAGCAATGTTTAATGACTATCTAGAAAAAGGAAGTATTGATCACAAAAAGACATTATGGATTTCTTAATAACAAGTTATGCCAGATTAACCTCATTTACTTGTTTGACAGGATTACTAAAAGGAAAGTGTGGAAAGTATAGTTTACTTGGATTTTAGCTAAGCATTTGCCAAAGACTTTTATGCTATTCTGGTAGAAAATATGGAGATAAGTAAGATAAATACAAGTATGGTTAAATTAATGAACAGTTTTCTCACCTGTAAAATGCAAAAAATAGTATTTATACAATATGTATATACCTGTAATAATATGTATACCTATAATCTTTGCTCCTGGGAAAGCTGAGGCTAGTGGAACAATTGAGCTCAAGCATTCTGAGTTATAGTAGGGCTAAAACTGATCTGGTGTCCACACTAATTCTAGCACTAATATAGTGAGCCCTGGAGAGCAGGGGTGAAATAGTCTGCCTAAGCAGGAGTGAAATAAGCCAGATCAGAAACAGAGTAGGTCAATGCTTCTGGGTCAGTCAGTAATGAGACCAGGCATGTGAGGGGTGGGGAAGAATAGAGGGAGGAGAAGGAAGAAGAGGAGGAGGAGGAGAAAAAGTCTAATACTCTTCTTTCATGAAGGACCACATTACAAATGGATCAAGCTCTTTTGCAAGAACTTCAGGAGATAAATGTATTCCTTTACAATCCATTCATGTATGAAGCTATAACTTTCTTAATGTCCTATACAACTAACTCTTCCCAACAGTTTAACTCTGAGTCTTCTTTTTCAGTTCTCAGCGGTCCCTGCCCTTCTTCTTCTTAAAATCTAGGTAAACTCTAATTCAAGAATTCCATAGACCTGCCAATTTAATAGGAATAGAGTGAGGACCTGTCATTTCACTGGTATGGAGACCTCCCAGTTGGGGAAACTCCTTATATCAAAGCAGGTCAGCACCTTCTCTGCACGTTAGTTTCAGAGAATTACACAGAAAAGAGTTGTCAAACACATAGCGTGCAGGTCAACTCCCCAATATAGTCTGAACCAGATTAAAGCATAATTGGGAAAGATTTAACAAAAAAATACTAACATTGCATATTAAAACTAAATTCATATGTGGCCATCCAGGACCTTTCTGTATGGATTTATGATGCCTATTTATATTTGAGTTTGACACCAATAGTCTAGAACATTGTAAGGTTAGATTATTTGCCTAGGGCCACACAGCCAGTATGTATCAAAGGTCCAATTTGAATCTGACTTTCAATTTCAAGACTCTTCTATTTCCTGTTTTTTGGAACATCAGAGACTATTTCCAGTCTCAAGGTACCTTTACAGTTTTCTAAGCTTCAGAAATAACATCTACCAGTTCTTTTAGGGACTTGGGCCATGGATTGACTTGAATTGATCAAAGGCATCTGGGATCCCTGAGTGCAAATCAGTGAAAACATACATACACACACACAAACAACATGTTCATGCACACACATCTCTTTGGAGTCCATGAACTCATACAACTTAATCATGATATATAAAATTTGCCTTATGAAGAAAAGAATCACATTTTGATGAGGTAAAATATTCCCTATCAATTCAATTCAAATGACATTTATTAAGCACCTACTGCTTCTAAAGGGATGTACAGAACTATACTCAGGTCCTGTTCTCAAAAGCTTAAAGAATGGAAGGTGCAGAGAGAGGGAAAAGAGAAGGGAACATATATGTATACAAAAAAGTGAAAAAAAGTATGAAAGAGGAGTCTAGTCAATGTATTCTGAGAATTCTGAGGCAGAAAAAAATTACTTTCATCTGGGAGAGTCAGGGAAGGCTTTAATGGAGGTGGGGACACCCAGAACTGGACTGGGAAAAAACAGAAGAATTTCAACAGACAAAACAAGAAGAGAGGAATGGGAGGACCTAATGATTCATTCCATACTTCAGGACCTATAGCTGTTGGGGTTTTTTCCTTCCTTTCATTCCAAGGGAAAATCAAGCCATGGTTCCAGTAAAAGTTATCAAAGTGTTTCTCTCTCTCTCTCTCTCTCTCTCTCTCTCTCTCTCTCTCTCTCTCTCTCTCTCTCTTTCCTTGAATAAGAAACCTATCCATTTGAATTTCTGGAACACAGTTTTCCAAGAATTCATGTTTTTACAGCCCATGACAGACAACAAAAACAGTAGCTGTCTCTGGTACTGAAATGAATGCTTTGGTTTTCCAAATGGTTTATGATTAGTGTTCTTGGACCACTGAAGTATAGTGTTTTGAATTCTATTAAGACTCAAAAAAGAAAGGTAAAAGAAAGGAATGGCATAACCCTATTTTGCCAATGCAGAATGCAAGCAATACACTTCAACTACATGGGCCACTGGGTTGAGTGCTGGGCCTGGAGTCATGAAAACCTAAGTTCAAATCTGATCTCAGAATCATTAGCTGTGTGACCATGGGTGCTCAGTTTTCTCATCTGCAAAATGGGGATAATAATAGGACCTACTTCCCAGTATTGTTGTGAGGATCAAATGAAATCATAATTGTAAAGCACTTCGCATAGGACCTGGTACATATTAAGTGATATAGAAATACTAGTTATTTTTAAAATAATAATAATAATAATTGTCATAATTGAAATTATACTAAAGCACACCAAACTATCTGTCAAAAGTTCTCTCAATGTTTAAAAGAGCTCCTGCCCAAGTTTCAAGTAGTTTCTAAAGTTGGCCTTTCTTTAGCAATGAATCTATTTAACCACAGGTTTAATTCACATCTGATTAAATTCAACATTTATCAAGTACATACTATACAAATATGCACTGTACTAGACAGGGAAGACATAAAAAGAAAAGCAAAACCCTCCCTCCCCTCAAGTTTGCATTCTGTAAGAAATGAGAGAGTGAGGAAAAGATATAATATGAACACAAATAACTAAATATGGTGTATATATGAGTTAATACAAAGTAATTTCTAGAGGGAAAGAGTCAAAACTACTGGAAGGAGGGAGCGCAAGATCAGGAAAATCAATATTAGATAGCCTCTAAGCTTTATGTTAAAGCTAAAATTTTTTTTATTTTAATTCTTTTCTTTTACTAATAAAACATTGTTATCTCTCCCAATTCCCTTCCCCACTGTAAAAGAAAAAAACAAAAATAAAAACTTTGTAACATATATCATGTATGAAAAAATCTGAGATATTGAAGAAGCAAAGATGAAGGAGTTGGTTGCAGACATGGAAGGTCTACCTACCTTTGCAAAGGATCTGAGACTGCAGGTAAGATGCCACATACTCAGAACAGCAAGCATGCTGATTTGACGGGAATGAAGAGTGTCTGAAGGGGAGTGATAAGAAATAAGTGGTCCTATAAGCAAATACTATGTCCTCAAGCAAACATTAGATAGGAAAATAAATTTAGGTTCTGTCTCTCCTACTGACTCCTTGTGGGGCATTAGGCACGTTGTTACTTCTTGCCCCTTGGCCTCTTTTAGGAGCCAGCACTGGGTTGCAGCAATATTTGAGGCCACAAAGAACAACATTGGGAACACATCTGCAAGGAATCCAATTCATACTCTAGTTGGAAACAGGGCTGGTACCAAGGAGATCAACCTGAGAAACATAAAAGCTGAGGCATCACTGCCTGAAAGCCAAGCCAAGGATTTTAATAACCCAGGGAATTGAGGCAGGAGTTCAAATAAAAATAGCATTGTATTTGAAGTCAGAGTGCCTGAATTTGGTTTCCATCTTTGTTACTTACTACCTAGGTGGATCTTGTGTAAGTAACGATGTCTCTGGGCCTCTGTTTCTGGGCTATAAAATGAGGAGACTGAACTAAATGGTTCCTGCATTCCATTGTAGCTCTACATCTATGAACTATGTCCCTATAATGATTCCCCCCAGAAGCTCTGTGGGGTAGGCAGACAAGCATTACCTCTGCTTTAGAAAAAAGAAGAAAGTGGGTCTTGGAAAGCGTAAGTGACTCTTCCAGGATCATCCCGGGAATAAGTGTAAGAACTGGAATTCAAACCCAGATCTCTCCTGACTCCAAATTCATTGCTCTGAGGTCTCATAGAGCCTCCAGAATTTGCTTACTGCCCTCACTCTACTTTGAGCGCATTGTTTTGTGTATCTTTCATACATCCTTGCTTGATAAAACAAATACACTGCAATTGAAGCAGCAGCTGATCTTGTGCCATCAACCATCCCCCTACATGACCCCATCCTCACCACTCTTAGTTCCTGCATTGGTAAAATAGGCACCTGACCAGATGAGCTTTAATGTCCCATCCAGTTCTAACATTCTATTCCTCGGGCATAAAATACAGTCCCGATTAGGACTTGAAACATACAGAAAAATCACACAGAGCACAGCTACACAAGTCATAAGGATCCTTCTCCTCATGAGAGATCTTTAAAAGAGAGACTTCCAACATCAGGAGCAAAAAGTTTCAAAATACAAATAAGGCATGGAGCTTTTGGCATGGATGTATTTAATGAAATTGTCTTCTAAAAGTGTTTTTATTTAAAGGGCACTACGGGGCAAAAACTGCTATTTCCAGGGTAAGAATTACCCTTTCCCCATGTTCACACCCACCTTGGCAACATTTTAACTAAAACACAATCACTTGCCTTTTTGAGTCTGGCATTTCATCCTCAACCAGAGAATGTCTAAATTACCTCTAATTTAGCAAATACAAAGAAATGGATAATTTGGCAGATACTTCTCGATACATGTCAGAGGCAAGGATTCTCCCATGAGAATTCAGTGTTCATGAAACTAATTTTCCCATTCATGCTGTTGAGAGGTTTCCATCACAGTTCTGAACATGTGGCTGTCTCTGTAAAAAAAAAAACAAAAAACAAAACAGACTCCAACATCTGAACTTAAAATATTTCTGGAACTCAGTAGAATCCAGAAATTAACCCACACTGTGAACAAAAGACAAATTACTAAGATGCAAATGACCTCTGGCATTCTTCTTAGTGGCCCATGTAAACATGTTTTTATGTGCTACTGTTTTCTCAATGATCTTCATTCATTCAACTTTCAAATGTCTAGAAATCACCTCTTTTTTATAGGAGGAAAATACAAAGATTAGGTAAGTCAAATTCTCTGCCCTCACTCCTAGGCTGGTCACTTGGTGATGAATGATCTGGCCACAGCAAGCCGTGAAACAAAGAAAATTAAAAATATCTCAGCCCTGGGCAATATCTTTCTGCTTCTGTGGTGATAATGAAAAAGCAGAGAAAAAAGGGGCAGCAGGTACTAAGAATCTTAAAGTTTTTAGATTGTCTATAAATATTAACTTAGCCGTAGACACTATAATTGTAAGATCCTTGCCCATTAACCAACAAGTGAACATACTGCTGGAGAAATTCAGTCACATCAATTTTAATATTCTCATGGAGCTTACAGATGACAGGAAGATAAGACACCAATGCAGATAACTATCATTTATAATATTACATGATACTTGCATTATCAAGGTACCAAACAAAGTGCTAAGTGAGATCCAAAGGGAAAGGTCATTATCGACCAGAGGGATCAGGGAAGGAGTTTCACGGAGAAGGTGGTATCTGTGCTGTACTCTAAGGACTGGAAAGGAATTTAACCAGCAAAAAGGGAAATGAGAGGACACTCCAAGTTAAAACACACACACACAAATACATTGTGAATAAATACACAGGAGTAAAGTATAAGACACAACTGTGGGTGCAAGAAGTAGCATAGGTGAACTTAAGTGTAGACTACAGGGAAAGACCAGGAATGCTGGCATACTGCTACTGGGAGGCTGAGCCTGGTGGATCAATTGAGCTCAGGAGTTGAGTTGCAATATGCTATCAATCATGTCTAAGCACAGACAGCACCAAGATGAGTCCCAGAGAGCCAAGGGCCACTAGGCTCCCTAAGAAAGAGTAAACTGAGAAACAGAGCAGGTCAAAGCTCCCATGACCATCTACAATGAGATCTGGCCCATGAGTGGCTGCTACACTTCCAGTTTGGGCAAGATAGAGAGACCCAATCTCAAAAAAAAAAATGCGAGGGGAAAAATATAAGTAAGAGTAGCCTGGAAAGTTCAAGGTAGTGTCAGATTGTGGAGGGTTCTGAACACAAAAGGGTTTCACTGTCTTTCATGGTATAGGCATCAGCATTCAACTGAAGCTTTTTACGCCATTTAACTATAGGAGGTGAAGGCTGGTTGCTTAAGGGAGTCCACAGGAAAATCAGGAATGGGATTTAATTGTTAAATGAAGCATGAAAGCAAAAAGCTACATACATGTGCTGTGTTAAATAGAGCTGTGCTTCTTTTGAGATAGACAGATATCAATGTGGTTCAATGGAAAGAGTGCTAGATTTGATATCAGAAACCTATGTTCAAATCTCAGTTCTTCCATTTAAAATATAATAGCTTCAGGACCTTGGGAATCAATTGAACCTAGTTGGATCTCAGTTCATCTATAAAATAAAAAAGTTGGACTAGATGAACTCTGAGGTCCCTTTAAGCTCTATGATCCCATGATCTTTGATGATCTAACAGAACAGGTAACACAAATGCTAGGGTGCTACAATGGTAATACACTATTCCTCATGTTACTCCTTTCAAAGTAGGAGGAAGTGGAACCCTAATAAAGGAACTAAAGTAATGGCTTTCTCCTGTCATGTTTTTTTCCATCCATCTTGCTGCTTACCTCAGGGACTAGGCAGATGAGGGTTTTGCTAAGACATTTGATAATACCATGCCCTTGCTTATTTGGCCAAGATACTATCCAAATCTTACTGGCTCAATATTGCAAGGAACTGGCAGTCAAATGTTGGCCACAACTTGTTCTACCCTTCTCTTCCCAGTTCACTAGTGGTTGACACCAAATTGGAGGGGCAAGAGAATGCCCTAGAGAGGTTACAAAAGTGTGCCTTTGCCAGAAAGGCAAACAGTATTCAATCTGCCCATGCACATTTTTAAGTGGCTATTTTCCTATAGGAGGTGGGATTTTAGTTGGGATTTAAAAGAAATCAGTGAAGTCAGCAGGTAGAGTTGAGGCGGGGGAAAGTATTCTGGGCGTGGGGAACAGCCAGAGAAAATGCCCAGAGCTGAAAGATGAATAGTCTTGTTCACGAACAGCTAAAAGGCCAAGGTATCACTGGATCAAAGAGTATGTGTCAGGCTATGAGGTATAAGAAGACTGGAAAGGTAAGAGGTTCAAAGTAAGGTTCAAAAGACAAACAGAGAATTTTGTATTTGATCCTAGAAGCGACAGAGAGCCAGTGAAGTTTATTCAGGTGGGGGTAGGAAGTTGGAGAGGGGAAAGGACACGGTCTGACCTGTGTTTTAGGAAAATCACTTCTTCAGTGGCTGAATGAAGGATGGGCTGGAGTGGGGAGAGATTTGAGGCAGGAAGACCCACCAGCAGCTATTGCAATTATCCAGGCCTGTGAGGTGGTGAGGGGCTGCAGTAAAGGGGTGGACAGCATCTGAAGAAAGAAGGAAGAATTTTCAAGAGATGTTGCAAAGGTGAAAGTGACCGACCCTGGCAACACATTGGATATGGAGGGGGGGAAAGGCGGGGGGGGGGCGGGTAGGAAGGAGGACAATGAGAGACAGTGAGGAATACAGAATGATTCCTTGAGTTATAAGCATGAGGGACTGGGAGGATGAGTTCAAAAAACCAGAGCTCAATCTCAAACCATTCCAGTATAATTAAAAGGAAAAAAATGTCTTTCATTATCAAGACTAGGAGATGTGGGGAAATCTGAGTATTTCCATACACACACAGACTAGAAAGAAACCAGGGGCAACAAAGGTAGATGGGCTGTCAGTCTATTACAGAGTAAGAGAATCCCCAAGGAGGAAAGATCTGGGGGCGCGGGGGACTCAGCTGGAAAGACTATTATATCCTTCTCATTTGGGGCATTTCTTAATACATGCACAAGTGAAATCTCTGGCCATCTGCCTTCCTAGTTCAGTGGCAAGTAAAGGCATAGATCATAATAAGGAAAATAATATTATCTATGCTTCAGATGTCTTGGCCCACAATCAGTCACAGAATGCATATTTGCAATAATACACTGTTATTAACCATCAGGATCGAATTGTTCACTATTTCAAACTAGTCTATAAAATGAATGGATTGGACTCAATGCCGTCTCAAATTTGTTTTCTCTTTAAATTAGGAGTTCTTAACCTTAACCTGGACCCCTTCAGCAGTCTAGTGAAGCCCATGAACCTCTTTTCAGAATAATGTTTTTAAATGCATAAAATAAAACACATGGGATTACCAAGGAAATCAAATATATTTTTAAAATGGGTTTCAAAATTAAAAAAAAAATTAAAGGAAGTTCACAGATCCCAAGTTAAGAACCCTTACAGGCTAAGTAAAGGCCAGCTGGATTAGTGCAATGTCTAAATAAAGCAATGTCTTTTTTTTAAAGTCAGTTTAGTTTTATTATTTCCATTTTCTTAAAGTAACTCCAACTAAACTAAAAACAAAAGTGTTACTGCTGAAGGGCCCTAGGGAGAAGGGAGTTAATTAACAGATAAGGATGATTTAAATGCCATTCCAATTGTTTATCTGCAAAGTGGAGCTTCCCAAGTGTTTGAATATTTGTTCTTCTGTGTCCTTTAAACATGTAACCAAGTAGAATGAGAAGAACTGGATTTAAAGTCAGTGAATCTGGGTTCATATCCCAGCTAGACCTAGATGACTTTTTTTTAAAGTCACTTCTCCTCAGTTTCCTCATCTGTAAAATAAGAAAGTCTTTTTTGCTGTTATTTGTTGTTGTTGTCATTTCAGTCACTTCTGGTTCCTTATGACCCCATTTGTGGTTTTCTTGGCAAAGATACTGGAGTGTTTTGTCATTTCCTTCTCCAGATCATTTTACAGTTGAGGAAACTGGGGTAAACAGGGTTACATGACTTGCCAGAGGTCACACAGCCAGTATACTTCTGATGCCAGATTTTAACTCACAGAAATGCTTCTTCCTGACTCCAGGCCTAGCATTCTAGCCACTGTACTACCTAGCTGAGGTTCCTTGTAGTCTATCATGTTATATTCCTATGAAGTATATTTCCATAGAAGCAGCTAGGTTGAACAGTGGATAGATCTCAGTTCAATTTCAGTTTTAGACACTTACTAGCTGTATGACCTTGGGCAAGTTATTTTTTTATTTTTTTATTATTTATTTTTTTGCGGTATAATGAGGGTTAAGTGACTTGCCTAGGGTCACACAGCTAGTAAGTGTCAAGTGTCTGAAGCTGAATTTGAACTCAGGTACTCCTGAATCCAGGGCCAGTGCTTTATCCACTGTACCACTTAGCTGCCCCCTTTGGGCAAGTTATTTAACTTCTGTTTGCCTCAGTTTCCTTGACTCTAAAATGAGGATCATAATAATGATGGTTGCTGTGAGGATCAAAGGAGAAAATGTTTATAAAGCAGTTAGTATGTTCCTGGCACATAGTAGGCATTTAATAAATGCTCATTTCCTTCCCCCATTCCTCTTAATGGAGAGGCAGCATAGAATAGTGGTAACAGTAGTAAATCTGGAGTATGAACACGAGTTCAAATCTCAGTTCTGCGACTTTCTATCTTTGTAACCTAGGCCTCATCTCTCTGAGGTATCTGTTTCCTCCTCTATAAAATCCAAGAGTAGGGCTATATAGCTTTAATGGCCCTTTAATAGTCCCTCTCAGTCTTAAACCTATGATCCTAAAACCAAAACCTTTTGAAAAATCTTAGTGCAAGGAAATCCTCTAAAACCATAGGCTACAAACAAAGTTTAAGAGAAGGGAATAAACACTTATATGATATCTACTATGTACGAGGAACTAAGCCCTTTTTATAATTATTATCTCATTTGATCCTCAACAACCCTGCAAGGCAGATGCTCTTACTAACACCATTTTACAGTTGAGGAAACTGAAGCAAAAAGAATTTAAATAACTTGCCCACACAGTTCACACAGCCTAGTAAGTATTTGAGGGCATATTTGAACTCAGTTCTTCGTGACTCCAGGCCAGAGCTCTAACCACTACACACCACCCAGCTGCCTCTATCCTCTCATCTTCCATTTTGTAGGAACAGATGACTAGAGATATGAATGTCACACACAGCTATTAAGTAGCAAAACCCAGATGATTTCAATCTAAAATCTAACTTTAACTACATGTGAATTACTACTCAATTATTGAATTATTCATTGATGAGTACTTACTATATCCTCAATTCATCCTCTTCCCCATAGCAAGCAGCTGTTTCCCAAGGAGAGGATGAAACATCAATATGGCTAGAGGGTCTCATGGTTAGATCACCATTCAGATAAAGGGCTGAAGAACTAAAACTGTCTTGGTCATATACAGCCACTGTGGAAAGTAGAGATATGAGTCTCAACAAATAACATTCATGGGGGTGGTGTTAGGACAAGAAGTAGAATAGTCTGAGTCTCTGGGGCCCTTCCTGAGTGTCGATAAACTAGAATTCTGGACAACTAGCAAAATCCTTTTAAGAACGAAGACATTCTGGTGTCTGGAGGAGAGGGAGGGATGGAGGAGGAGTAGACATCTATAAATATGAGCAGCAGTGAGTTAAGGGGATAATTAGAATGGTGAAAAGAAATACAGTACAGTGAATTGAAAAGAATGCTTCTACTAACAATGAATTTTTCATATATCTTCTCAATCCCGTAAAAAATATGGCAAAAAACCCCACTGAATTCTTATGAAATGGGGAAGCTAAGACAAGGAACAAGGCAGATTGGCTAGGCAGTCAGCTTTCTGTCATATTTCTCTTTTGCAAAGAAAGCAGCAAAATGAGAATGAGATTAGGTTTTCTTTGTGTTAAGTGGGGAAAAGAGGATGCTGATTACAAGGGAAGTATTTAATAGGAGAATAGATATGTTTGAAATAGAAAAGGCATGACCTCAAGTAAGCTTCCACCCAAGAGAAGGTTAAAATGTAGTCATCAGAGCAAGGTTGTTTATTTTTATTTCATTTGTTTCACTGACATAAATGCACAAATCAATTTAGCTGTACCACTTTGGGATAGGCTATTTTGATTAAACCTTGGTAATCTGTAACATAAGACTAAGAGAAATCTGAACACTATGATATCCGTACTCTATATTATTTTATCAAGTTTTTTTTAAACATTTTAAATTCTGCTTCTTAGCATTTGAGGACCTGTATAACCTGGCACCAAATGAGCTTTCTGACCATATCAGTCCCTTCTATGTGCTTTATTCTCCTACCAAATTGCACTATTCTCTGACCATGACTTATACTTTTTTTAACCTCCTCTGCCTTTTCTCACACTATTGGCTAATGCCTATAGTAGTGAGTACTATAATAGAGTAGTGGCTTTTTCTTCTCTGTCTATTGAATTCTTACACATCCTTTAAAGCCCAACATAATTTTTACCTCATCTAGGGAGACTTCCCTAGACTCTCTAGCAGATAATAACTTTCCTCCAAAGATCTCACATAATACTTTTTTAAATCTCCCTAAATGCATTTAAATGATATTATACATTATAGCCATTTGTATTGGGGGTTTATCCCCTTATTAAGCTGGTAAGGGTATGCACATAGCTTATCTAAACCTTCTTTTTGAACCAAATTCACACACACACACACACACACACACACAAGGTGCTCTGCATTCAGCAGTTGTTTAATAAATGTTTGATGAATGAATTGAATTACATTGAATTTTAAATAATCTATAACTGTCTTAATAAGATTTTACTGCACAACATTCCTGAAATACCAGAAGGCAGCTGGAGGCAGTGCACAGTGTAACTTTATCATGCATATAATATTTTTTTAATGAAATGAAACCCAACACATACAGCTAAGCATCCAAGAGAAGACAGAAATCAAGCATTAGCCAGAAAGAAATGGTTGAATATACACAAATGTCTACTAAAGATGAAGGTGTCAGTCTGGAATGGACATTAGGGAATAGATACAGGCTGGACCCATTACATTCAGAATCTTTGAGTGAACCTAGAAACCAGCCAGCAAAACTCAATTTACTGAGGGCCAAATATCAAGTGATATAAGCCAGATCTATTTTTCCTCTCAAAAAAGAAGAAAAAATTGCAAATCTTCCTGTCTCTCTCTCTCCCCCGTAAATAATATTGTTAAAACACAAAAAGAAAAGTTAGTCATTCACTTGAGACAGTAGGGGACAGATTCTAATAGTAACTCAGTCAGATCAAGATGCAATGTGCTTTTTGCAAAAATATTATGATAAATATATTCTGCTTGCACTGGCCAATGATTTTGCTTATTATGTGGAAAGACAAGGACTTTCTACACTTATTTCATTTCCATTTGCTTCAAGTGCTGATCAGATATTCAACAAAAGGTGAGAAATAGAATGCTCAATGTAAAAAGAATACGGGAGGGGGCAGCTAGGTGGCACAGTGGATAAAGCACTGGCCCTGGATTCAGGAGGACCTGAGTTCAAATCCAGCCTCAAACACTTGACACTTACTAGCTCTGTGATCCTGGGCAAGTCACTTAACCCTCATTTCCCCACAAAAATAATAATAATACAATAAATAAAAAGAAAAAGAATACAGGAACAGCACACCTTGGTAGGTGAAAAGTGGTCCTTAATCATTTTATGACCACTGGCTTTTGCCCTGACTACTGCCTCCCTCTTAGTATTCTTTCCCTTCCAAAGTTGCATCCATTTCCTAAGCCCTGCCCTCACCTCATTCTCAGCTCGCTCTCTCTCTCTCTCTCTCTCTCTCTCTCTCTCTCTCTCTCTCTCTCTCTCTCTCACTCACACACACACACACACACACACACACACACACACACACACACACACACACCTCACTTCCTTGCTTTCCCCTACTCCCTATTCTGTTCCATTTGTCTCTTGCCCGTAGAGTCATAGGATATCATAGCTGGAAGGGAGTTCAGAAGCTAGATAGTACAGCCCATATATAAATGGGAATTTTGTCTACAACATCCCCTCCAAGTGGTCATGCAGCCTACACTCAAAGGTTCCCAATGATGATAGCCTTTCAAATACCTGATGACAGCTAATAACATTCACCTTTAAGTCTTTTTTTGTAATAAACATTTTTTATTTATAGTTTTCAGTTCAAATTTTTATCCCTCCTTCCTTCTCTCCCTTTCCCCCTCCCTGAGGCAGCTAGCAATCAGATATGGGTTATATATGCATGACTATGTAAAACATTACCATATTTGTCATTTTGTACAAGAAAACTTGATTAAAAGAAAAAATGAAAGAAAGTAAAAAATAATATGCTTTAGTCTGTTCCATCAATATCAGTTTTTTCTTTGGAGATGGATAGTCTGTTTCATCAATATTCTTTTGAGATTGTCTTGGATCATTGTATTGTTGAGTAGTCAAGTCATTCACAGTTCTTCATCAAACAATATTGCGGTCTCTGTGCATAATGTTCTCTTGGTTCTGCTCACTTAACTACACATCAGTTCATACATGTCTTTAAGTGTTTTCTTCTCCAAGCTAAACACCCCTGGTTCATTCAAGAAAGCCTTGCACAGTATGGTTGCCAGTCCTTTAACCATTCTGCTTGCCCTCTTATGAATGCTTTTCAGGCTCATCAATATCTTCCTAAGAATGTGATCACAATTTCCAAAAACAACATTCCAGAATGTGGTCTTACCTTAACATAGTATAATAGGACTATTAACTCCCTTGTTTTGGATACTATTATATTAATACAGTATAAGATTTCATTCTCTACCATACAGCAGAGAATACAATGGAGAGGTGCCAAATGAGCATGAGCAGACCACACCACACTACAAAGAAAGATTTTCTTAGTTTATAAAAAAGAATGTCATATAAATGTTTGGGCCAAAAAATAATCTATAGTCTGGTCATATGGTAATAACAAGGCTTAAGTGGTGGCAAACCCTTATTTGGTATTTTTGCCATGTCAAGAGAAATCAAGAAAGGTTCCAATTATGTTGGGAAGGCCCACCTGGTGAACATATGGAATGGAATAGAAAAGCATTTGTTAAAACCTGACCATGTGCTAAGTTTTTATTAAGTAGTGGGAATACAAAAAGGAAAGGAAAGATGAAAATTTCCTTTTTTTTTTCTAGTGAGGCAATTGGGGTTAAGTGACTTGCCCAGGGTCACACAGCTAGTAAGTGTTAAGTGTCTGAGGCCAGATTTGAACTCAGGTACTCCTGAATCCAGGGCTGGTGCTCTATCCACTGCGCCATCTAGCTGCCCCGAAAATTCCCATTTTTAAAGAGTTCACATTCTAATTATGGCAGACACATGTAAGAGAGTTCAACTTCAAGACAGCTCCAAGCTCTTGGAGTCCCTTGGGACAAAGGTGTTGAACACATGATCCACAACACATGTGGCAGGAACCAAATTAGATATAAGTGTAAATATTTAACAAAATTAAAAAGTAAAATAAAAATAAAAGATGAAGTTAATGTGTTTCTTCTAAGTCAATATGTGCCCACAGAGATCTTTATGTTGGGTTTAATGGGTCCCTTTTGTGTTTGAGTTTGACACTACTGTCTTAGGACATATTGAAAAAGAAAAACTCTGGTAGTGTCCCATGGTAGTCTCTGGATAGGTGAGGCTTGGGATGGCTGATTGCAGGAGGGGCAGTGGTCTGGAAGGCTCTTCCACCAATTCTATTGACCCCAAGTTAGTTGCTGAGTGAGCAGAGTTTGGGCATTTGAAGGAATATCCAAAGAGTTTCTCCTGTTGTTGTTCCATTG
Organism: Dromiciops gliroides; assembly: GCF_019393635.1. Lineage (NCBI taxonomy): Eukaryota > Metazoa > Chordata > Mammalia > Microbiotheria > Microbiotheriidae > Dromiciops > Dromiciops gliroides. Next base: position 636,911,265 of record NC_057861.1, read on the forward strand.
AGCTCTCTGCCCAACATAAGGGAGTATGTTGACAAGAGTCATACAGTGATAATCATGGATAAGTTGTGATCCATATCACTAAAGGAAATACATACACCAGTAGGATCAAAGATTCATTTGGGTGTTGAAGTAAGACTACATTAACAATTTCACTGTCAGGTCAAAAGGTTGACACATTGAGTTTTCAGTTAAAATTTTCATTTTTCACATGAATTTCTTTCTAGCCTTGCATGCTCCATTCTATATTTATGTAACTGAATTTTTGCCCCACTGATTACACTTATCTCTATTAACTTTCAACTTATTAGATCTAGCATAAAATTCCAGTCAATTAAATTCACCTAGATCCTGTCATTCAAAATGCTATCTCTCTCTGTCTCTCTCTCTCTGTCTCTCTCTCTCTGTCTCTCTCTCTCTCCCTTGGTCCCTCTCTCTGCTTCATGTCTTCTGAAAAATCTGGCCAATGTGTCTTTATAAAAGTCGTTGATAAAGATGTTGAAAAGTATCGGGACAAGTGCAGATCCTTGGAGAACTCCACTACATGCCTCCCCCGGGATAGCATCAATGGTTTCCCCACTACTCTTTGCATCTGCACATTCAAGCTGTTTTGTGGTCACCTAATCATACTGTCACCTGACCTATATCTCTCCATCTTGTCTGCAGGAATAGCAATTGAGACAGCATCAAATGCATTGCTAAAATCCACGTATACTCTGTCAATAATATTTTACTAGTCTACGCCTATGGTAATCCTGATTTAAAAAAAAAAAAAGGAAATTCATTTAGTTTGGCCTGAACTTTTATTGATGAAGCCATGCTTACTCTGTGTGATTCACCATTTCAAGGCAAAGGTTGGATACTATCCTAGCACATGGATCATGGGTTTCAAATCCCTCAACCAATTTTCTTCTCTTCTTCCTAGTCTTAATATTTTTGGCCATGGTGGAAGGTGTGGAATTCCTTCCTCTTTCCACCCCACCAAACAGCAATAGGTGCTGATAATAAAAAATGAACCTGGACACCAGTGTTGTGGGGAGTTTTTAATATCTGAAATTCCATTGCATAGAAATACAGAATTAAATAATATTTTCTAACTGATATGTTAGCAATGATTTAATGTAACACCTTCATTTTACTGAGCAGAAACCTGAGGCTCTGGAAAGGCAAAGTTATACAGCCAGTTAATAGCAAATCCAGTTAGTTCTCTTATCTCACACCCTATACCTTTATCAACACATACACTTACTCCCCTGTTTATTTCTAGATACCTACCTTCATAATCATACAATTCAAGAGTTGGAAGGGTCCTCAGAGGTTGAGCAACTTACCTAACGCAAAAATCCCTTCTATAAATCTCCTACCTAACATCATCCAGTCTCCACTGGAACAACTCCAAAGACAAGAAAGTCATCACTCTCATTCCTTTTGAGGACCGCTCTAATTCTTGAATACAAGCCATTTCTCATATGGACTAGACATGTATCTCTTGGTATTTTTTATCTAGTCCCTGTTCTGCTCTTTGGTGACAGAAAAAAAATCTACTACCCCATTTACATAAGAGAGTTTTAAATATGAAAAGATTGTAATTAATTCTACACAAAAGTCTTTCTGTCTCCCACATAAATAGTATTTGATGATATCCAAGGGGTAGGAGTGTGTATCTACTTCACTGTAAGATGAGAAGCCCAGTAATCTGCTGTGGACACTATGAAATAAAAAACAAAGTTACATATGAATTAGAAAAAGTCGGAAGATGGAGTGCTGGAGAACTGAATTGAAACTATTAGGAAAGGCTTTCAAGGGGAATGTTGCTAACTTTTTATTCCAGCATAAACCCCTACAAATTAAGATCAATTTGTTCAACTGGAATGTATCAAGGCCCAGGCCATCTGTGTACTGAGATACTAATAATGCAGCACAAGTTGTAGCCTTGGCAAGACAAGAGTCTGGCAGCTGGAAGGACAGAGTTTCAAGGCTCATAGAATTACTTGGGATGCTTGCAGGATCTTTAATTTTTGCTTTGCTGGATACTGATGAGAAAATTGATTAACACAGTCGGAAGACAAAGTCTGACACTAATGAATGTCCAAATCCCATACTAAGGACAAATATAGATAGATGATAGATAGATGGATGGATACATAGATAGATCGATAGACAGATCGATAGATCGTAGATAGATGATAGATAGTTGGATGGATGATAGACAGACAGACAGATAGACAGATATGGCTGTCTTATACATACATATATAGTGTATATGTAGACACATATAAATATATATCTTCATGGTCTTCCTCCTATCACTACAGATCCATTACATATAAAAGGAAAGGAAGTGGGGAACATGTATATTGTACCTACAATGTTCCAGAAACTGTGCTAAGCATTTTACAAATATTATCTCATTTGATCCTCACAACAACCCTGTGAGGTAAGAGCTCTTATTATCCCCATTTTATAATTGAGGTTTACTAAGGCAGAGGTTATATGACTTTCCCAGCTTCACATAGCTAGACAATGTCTGAGGCTGGATTTGAACTTAGGTCTTCCTGACTCCAGGTCCAGAGCTCTGTGCACTATGGCACCAACTAGCTTACCCTATATAAGCCTAAGAGACAGAATCTTAGAATGTCAGAATTGAATAGAATAGTAGAACATAGAATGTGAGATCTGGAAGAAGCCTGAAAATTAACATGGGATATCTGAGTTCAAAGTAACCTTAAACATCATTACAGGATCATTGATATAGAACTGGCTGGGATCTTAGAGGTTAGTCCAAATCCCTTATCTAACAGATAAGGAAACTGAGGCCCACAAAGGGAAAGTGACCTACTCAAGGCTACACAATTACTTAGCAGAAAATTCAAGACTAGGTCAACATCTACTTTCCTGAGTCCAGATTTTTTCACTGCACCAGGCTGCATTTAAAAAGCAATTTTGTGAGCAAAGTATTAAAACCAGGCTTCCTTCAAAGAAGGTAAAATTTCTACAACAGAACTATGGATACAGAAATCCCTGACCTCAAATATGAGAGAGCAAGAGACTCAAATTGCTTGTTCTACTAAAAAATATTAATGGGCTTTTAACTTCTGAGAGGAAAGTAGCTATATAATTTTAAGGTGTTGTTAATATTAAATAAGCAAAAACATTCTCTCTTATGTATGATGATGTCACTGACTCATTCTCAGAATATGAGCTTTGAGGGTTTTTCCAGTAGAAGCCATGGATCTGTGGTGATTCAATCCCACTTCTTTCACAGAATTTGATAGCTGGGAGGTACCTCACTGGCCATCTCCTCCAAAACAACCCCCCAAAAGTATCTATGCCACAACCTTCCCAATAAGTAGTCATACAGCCTTTGTTTGAAAAATTCCACTGTGGAAGAATACTCACTTTCCAACAGCCCTATTAGGACGTATTTGGGGATCTTGTTTGTTTGTTTTCTGACATCAAAACTGTCTCTTTGCATCTTTCATCCATAGTTCCTGGTTCTGCCCTCTGGGGTCAATCAGACAAATCCAGTACCTCCTTGATATGAAAGTCCTTTAAATAATGAGATGCCAACCATCAGGTCTCTCTCCTGAAGATTCCATTTTCCAGATTAAACATTTCCAGGTCCTTCAATCAATTGTCAAATGGCTCAAATTCAAGACTCTTCACCATCATGGTCACCTTCTTCTGTGATGCTTTTCAGCTCATCAATTCCCTTCCTAAACTTAGGTACTCAATGGCCTCAATACTATTGAGAACTGAACACAGTATCCCAGATGTGGTCTGAATAGGGACAGTATCCTCCTTCTTGTTAGATACTATACCTCTTAATGCATGTCAATATTACATTCATTTTTCTTGGTTGTGCTATCACGCGGTTGACTCATATTCAATTTTTATTTAGTTGTTTCAGTTGTGTCCAACTCTTCATGACCCCATTTGGAATTTTCTTGGCAGATACTAGAGTGGTTTGCTGTTTCCTTCTCCAGGTCATTTGACAGATGAGGAAACTGGGGCAAACAGGGTTAAGTGATTTGCCCAGGGTCACACAGCTAGTAAGTGTCTGAGGCTGGATTTGAATTCAGGTCTTCCTGACTCCAGGCCTGGTACTCTATCCGCTATGCCACCTAACTGCCACATGTTGAATTGAAAGTCTACTAAAACCCCAAGATCTTTTTCAGATATTTAACTATGCCTTCCCATCTTAAACTTGTAAAGTTACTTTTTGAACCCAAGAATAAGACTATGGGCAGTGTTGTGGAGTGGAAAGGGCAACCTGACCACCCAACCTCTCTTTCCTTTCTCATTAGATTTTACTGTTCCTCCTGAACTTTTTTTTTTTTTTTGGCGGGGCAATGGGGGGTTAAGTGCCTTGCCCAGGGTCACACAGCTAGTAAGTGTCAAGTGTCTGAGGCCAGATTTGAACTCAGGTACTCCTGAATCCAGGGCTGGTGCTTTATCCACTGTGCCACCTAGCTGCCCCTCCTCCTGAACTCTTAATCAGTCAAACTGTTCTTCTCTCTTTTCTTCTTAAGATTCTATCTCTTTTCTCCCAATCTTTTCCATCACCATCCCCCGTGTCTGAAATATCCTCCCTCCTTACCTTGGCCTCACAGAATTAATCTCTTTTTTTCTTTTAATATCCAACTCAAGCACAACCTTCTGAATGAAGCCTTTCCTGATTCATCCACCAGCAAGTGCCTTCTCTCCCTAACTACTTGCATATAATCACTTTGTATGTTTGCATTTATTCTCTTCATATTTATTTTGTATCTGCTTACATATATACTACCTATATGTGTGGACTCATAAGTACACTATCCTCCACGTTAGAAGGTAAGCTCTTTGTTATATAGAAATTATTTCATTCCTTGTTCTTATATCCCTAGTGCCTGGCATACAGTGGATGCTTAATAAATGCATGCTGATTGATACAAAATTTCAGCACTGACAGTGACTTAGTGATCACTGTGGGCACTTCTTTCATCATCCAAGGATTTAGTTCATTTGGTATTAAGGTAAACTAGGTAATCCCTAAATATCCCCTTATATTTCTTGGGCATCAAGCCTCTATTATCCATTTTCATTCTGTTATTTACAGTTCAAAGATCGTTAACCTTGGCAGAAAAAAAGAAGCAAAATAAAAATTGAATATCTCCAACTTCACTGCACAATGTTATTATCTGAGTAAGGAAGGGTTGGGAGGGAGGGAAGAATTTTAAACAATTTTTTAAAATAAATGTTTTTAAAAGGGTTATCATTGTCCAATACACTGGGTGGTATATATGTTTTCTAATGGTTACATAAGCAATCTGGTGCCCAGGCCTGGATAAAATTATAAAATAAGTTAAGTTCATCTTTCATGTCCCTGCCTTCATTTTCAGTGATATTCACTGTCTTCTCAGACCCTTTTATATCACATCTTTCCCCACCCTTGGATAATGTCTCTCGGGTAAGAAATTAATTTGATAAACTCATTCACACTGAGGACTCAGTGATTTACATTATACTCTTTCAGGATCTGTAATTTAAAAAGCAAATCTACAGGGAATGATGCTTTTTACCTAAAGGAATAAATCTCTAATGGTAAAATTTTAGGGACTAGGGCACCTAAGCAAGAAGAAACATTTCAGGGCCTTTCCTAAACTACTCAAATCACACCATGGAAGAGACAAATCCCCATAAGGTCAGGTCCACCTCTGGGCATGAAATACCATGTACCTTCCTACTTTCAAAAAAAAAAATTATATATAAGGGAGTGACTGGATTAGCCCTAGTAGCCCAAAGTGTACCCAATGACTAAACAGTAGGAACACAGCAATATACATCATGCTAAAAGAAACACAATCCATGTTTTGGTTCAACCGGGCTATTTAAATGCAGTAGGCATCATTAATAATGGCAATAATGACCCATTGCATTTGCATAATGCTTTATAACTTTCATTATAACATCTGGTCCCCACAGTCCTCTAAGATCATGTAAGTCAGGTATCATCATCCCCATTTTAGAGGTAACAAAACTGAGACTCATAAAAGCATGGAAATCCACTTTAGGTCCCACAGCAAAGCAATTAAAACTGAAACTAGAAAGCCAGGTTTCCTGATTTACCAGATGTTCTAGAAACTTGGCAATGCAAAATGTCTCATCATAAGGCAACCTTTTTGCAAGCAGACTAGTATCCTTTTGTGAATTCTCATTTTACACATCACACATGCTCACCACAAACTTACCTACACACCAAGAAAAACATAAAATGTTAACCAACTCCTAAATTTCCTTTTCATAGTTATAGCTATAGAAGAAATAATAGTCTTTTTCAATAATAAAGATTTTTATTTATAGTTTGGGGTTCCAATTTTTATCCCTCTTTCCCTCCCTCCCCTCTCTCCTCCCTGAGGCAGAAAACAATCATATATGAGTTATACATGTTTGATTATGTAAAATATTACCATATAAACAGGCAGTTTTCAGACAAAGAAATAAAAGCTATCTATAATCATATGAAGAAATGCTCCAGAGATCATTATTGATAAGAGAAATGCAAATTAAAATAACTCTGAGGTATCATCTCACACCTATCACAGTGGCAAATATAACAAAAATGGAAAATATTGGATGTTGGAGGGGATGTGGGAAAGCTGGGATGCTAATCCACTGCTGGTGGAGTTGTGAAAAGATTCAACCATTCTGGAGAGCAATTTGGTACATCCAACGGGTTATGGAACTGTGCATAACTTCTGATCCAGCAATACCACTGCTAGGTTTATATCCCAAAGACATCTCCAAAAAGAGAGAAAGACCTATTTGTACAAAAATATTTATAGCAGCTCTTTTTGTGGTGGCTAAGAATTGGAAATCAAAGGAATGCCCATCAATTGGGGAATGGCTAAAGAAGCTGTGGCATATTATGGTGATGGAATATTATTGTGCTGTAAGAAATGACAAGCAGGATGACTTCAGAAAGGCCTGAAAAGACATGTATGAAATGATGTATTGTGAAGTGAGTAGAACTGAGAGAACATTGTACACAGAGACAGCAATATTGTTTGATAAAGAACTGTGAATGACTTGACTATTCTCAACAATACAATGATCCAAGACAATCTCAAAGGACTATTAATGAAACATACTATTCACCTACAAAGAAAGAACTGATATTGAAATAATAGTCTTAAAGACCAGAATTAGAAAATAATCTCAAAAAAGAAAATTTTCCAAAGCAATACTCATTTCTACCTGGATGTCCATTCCAATAAAATCCCCAGTTGAACAGGTCCAAAAACAGAGACCTTTTTTTTTTCTCCTAAACCTTCTCCTCTTCCATACTTTCCCATTCCTGTTGAGACCACTATCATTCTCCAACCCACTTATATTCATAACTTCAGAGTAACTCTCAGGTCTTCCCTCTCCCTCATCCCCCATATTCAAATCTATTGCAAAGTCCTGTCAGTTCTACCCACACAACAGCTCATGTTTCTCTGCCCACTTCTCTAAATTCATGTTGCTGTCACCCTTATTCAGGCCTCCATCACCCCTTACTCAGACCATTATAAGGGACTCTTCGTCATTCTACTTATTCCAGGCTATCTCTTCTCCAATCTCATACAGCCGCAAAAATAATCTTCCTAAAAAGTACATCTGACCACATTATTCTTCTCAAAATGAGCCTCTTTAGCCTGACATTGAAGGCCTCCCACAATCTACTGCCAACATAGTTTTCCTGTTTCAGTTCATATGTCCTTTAGGCAATCTACAATCCAGCCATAACAGGATTAATGCTTGGTCACAAAACTCATTCCATCTCCTGCCTCCATGGCTCTGTGGTTGTGCCAAAAGAATGCCTTTCTCACCTCTACCTGTCAAAATCAGGATTTCAGCTCAGTTCAGGTGCCACCACATCCATAAAGCTTTCCCAACACTCCCAGATATTAATGTTCTCTTCTTTAAATTACTTTGCATTTACTTAACTATGCACATGTGGTACTTTGCCTGTAGAATGTAACCTTCTCAAAAGCAGGGATGGTTTCTTTTTTACTCTTTATCTTCTGTGCCTAGAACAGTGCCTTACACAAGGATGGCACTTAAAATGACTTGTTAAACAGAATTCCAAATAATTGTTAGACCCATGTAATGTGTTTTCCCTTTGTCTAGAATTTCCTTCCTCATGAGTGGGTCAAACAACAAATCATAGAAACAATCAATAACTTCATCCAAGAGAATGACAATAGTGAGACAACATATGAAAACTTATGTAATACAGACAAAGTAGTTCTTAGGGGAAATTTTATATCCCTAAATGCTTACATGAATAAAATAGAGAAAGAGATCAATGAATTGGACATGCAACTAAAAAAGCTAGAAAAAGAACAAATTAAAAATCCCCAACGAAATACTAAATTAGAAATCCTGAAAATCAAAGGAGAGATTAATAAAATTGAAAGAAAACTATAGAATTAATAAATAAAATTAAGAACTAGGTTTATGAAAAATCAATAAAATAGATACACCTTTGGTTAATTTGATTTCAAAAAAGAAAAAATAAAACCAAATTTCCAATATCAAAGATAAAAGGAGTGAATTCACCACCAATGAAGGGGAAATTAAAGCAATAATTAGGAGCTATTTTACTCAACTGTATGCCAATAAATTTGGCAATCTAAATGAAATGGATGAATATTTGCAAAAATATAAACTGCCCAGATTAACATAAGAGGAAATAAAATTCTTAAATAAACCCGTCTTAGAAAAAAGAAATAGAATTAATTCTCTTCCTCCTCCAATCACATGCTAAATTCCTAACCATCCTTAAAAGCCCAACTCATACATTGCCTTCTATATAAAGCCCATCTGACCTGGCAGTGTAGAAAGAAATGGAGAAAAGGTGAAGGAAGAGGGTCCTTAGCAACTGATGCAAAATTAGATCCCCTAAGTGTCCTACAGCAGAGAATTTTTGATATACCACACTGCCTGCCCTACTCATTTTTATGTACCTACTTTCTCTCTTTTTTTTCTTTTTCTTTTTTTTTTTTTTTTGGTGAGGCAATTGGGGTTAAGTGACTTGCCCAGGGTCACACAGCTAGTAAGTGTTAAGTGTCTGAGGCTGGATTTGAACTCAGGTACTCCTGACTCCAGGGCCAGTGCTCTATCCACTGCGCCATCTAGCTGCCCCCGGTACTTTCTCAACAATAGAATTTCAGAGCAGGAAGAGACCTTATCATTTGTATAGTTCAATTTCCCTCCAAGAATAGAAATCCCCTTTAGAGCTTTCCTACCAAGTGATCAAATGATCTTCCACCTTTTTCTACATTTCCAAACTTATGACACATCTTTCTCCCACAAACTACAATTCTGCCTATTTTATATTTGAATTTTTTTAAGGCAACTGGGTTAAGTGACTTGCCCAGGGTCACACAGCTAGTAAGTATTAAGTGTCTGAGGCCAGATTTAACTCAGGTCCTCCTGAATCCAGGGCTGGTGCTCTATCCACTGTGCCACCTAGCTGCCCCTATTTGAAATGTCTTAAGTTTAATTTCATAATAAAAGAAATTTCAATGTGTTAAAAAGTAAAAAAAATTACATAGTTCAAAACTCAACATTATATCCTAAGGCAGATTTTTTAAATTTAATAATTCTGCCTTCTTGTTATTCCATGCATACAATATCCCCATCTCCCACCTCCTATACTAGCTGTCCCCAAATGCTTCGAATGCTCTTTATCCTCACCTCAGCCTCTTAGCTTTTGGGGCTTCCTTCAAGACTCAAATCTAATTCCACTTTTTGCAGGTTTTTCTTGTTCTTCTCTTTTCCTGTGCCTTCCCTTAGGGATTATTTTCATTTATTTATCCTATACATATATATCTAACTCTTTGTTGTTTCTCTCATTAGAATGTTAGCTCCCAGAGAAGAGGGACTGTATTTCTGCCTTTCTTTGAATTTCTAGTGCTGAGCACAGTGCCCGTCACATGGTGAGCCTAAACCCTTGTTGATGGACTGACTTCCCTCTGAAATCAGTCTGCTCCTTCTTTCACATGACAAGCTGCCAAGATAGCTGAAGACATATAGTGTCCTTGCAAAGTTTTCTCCAGGCTAAATAATTCCTTGTGCTTTTCTGCCTCTGAACCTTTGTGCACATCATTCCCTACCCTTTATTTCCAACTCCTGAAATCCCAACTCTAATGCAATCTCCTTTGTGAAGCCATTGCTCATTCCTGCCTAGTTCCCAGCCAGGAATGAACTATTCTGTTTTTAAACCTCTGGACTCCCATAGCTTTCTACTGATGAGTCAGTACTTCTGATGCTATTTTGTATCAGTTATTTGTATTACTCCCCCTGCTGTTGCTGTTTTTGTTGTTTATACTTCGTTCTGGAAGAGGACCATGACAGATGTTATGACTTTGACTGAATTGGATTTGTGAGGAAGGGCTGTGCAAAGTCCCCCAGCTTCACTTTCTCCTCCAGAGCCATCCGTGTCCAGTGGCAAGATAAGTGATCAGGACAACAGGAGATGGTCCCTATGTTTTAAGGCAACTGGGGTTAAGTGACTTGCCAGGGTCACACAGCTATTGTGTCTGATATCACATTTGAACTCAGATGCTCTCAGCTTCAGCACCAGTGCTCTATCTACTGTGCTACCTAACTAACCCCACCCCCAAGCCCCCACCCCTGACCCCCACCACACACAACGGTGAGCTCTTTGAGGGCAGGGACTGGATTGTAGTCCTCTTTATGTGCCCCTCCCCCACCCAGTTCCCAGCAGAAGACTGCACATAATGGATTCAGGATGAGTATTCATTGATTTATGTGAATAAAGTAAGCTGAGTCTGAAATGTGCAGATAGAAGGATTATGAAGATGAGAGGCAGAAACCACAGTCACTGGTTGAGATCTAACAAATATGGCAGTGAACTGTCAAATCCAAAATTCTGTCTGCACAATAGAAAACCAGGTACAACCCCACTTGGAAAGAGACATGTCCAGGAGTTCCTGGCTCATGACCAGAATGGAAGATTTGGTTTCCACACAGGTGAATAATCCAAGTTTGCTAAGAGGCAGCACCTTCTTTGTATTACTGAGCTTCCACAACAGTCTTTCAGTCACCTTAACACCTGGAGAAGAGGGATTATAGAAATACTTTCTCTCTCTTAAGAAGACTACTTCAACTCCCCGGGGAGGATAGATTCCACTCTAAATGCTGTTCCCCTTCTACTATGACAGAGGGACAACCTATCCTCAGTGAAAATCCCCAAGATGCTGCCAAATAGGAGTGAAGAGGATGCATTGGGGAGGGGGGATTAGAAGTAATTGTGATATTAATTAATTGGGTTTCCTAGAAGCATCAGAAATTACAGGAATATTTGAAATCTAGAGCATGGTTTCTTTCTCTTTTGGGGGGGCAGGGCAATGAGGGTTAAGTGACTTGCCCAGGGTCACACAGCTAGTGTCAATTGTCTAAGGCTGGATTTGAACTCAGGTCTTCCTGAATCTAGGGCCGGAGCTCTATCTACTGTGCCACCTAGCTGCCCCCTAGAGCAGGGTTTCTTAACCTTTTTGGTTTTACTTTGGCAGTCTATTGAAACCTATGGACCTCTTCTCAGAATAATGTTTTCAAATGCATGGAATCACATAAAAGCCAATTATACTGAAACAAAGATATAGATTTCCCATTCAAGTTCACAGACATTTTGGTATTGAGAGGAAGGAACCACTAACCTCAGGGTAAAGACTTTCTTTTTAAGAAGTATGAAATCTGAAAGACAAGAAGATATCATTAGAGTAGGCACCTATAGTAGTCCATACAAGGTCCAAACAGGAGAGACAAACTTTTGGGGAACCTCTGGGAATAAAGTTTTTCCTTAATAGATCAGGAAGAAAATGTATCCATAGTATAATTAAGCTGGACAGGAAAGACCTTAGGGAACATCAAGCCCAACCTCTTCATTTTACAAGTCAGAAATCTTAGACCAGAAAGGGGAGGTTCCTGAGGTCACAATATTAAACAAAATCAACTTATCTACAATGCTGAATCAAAATCTAGAGCTTTCTGCACAGTTACACAGTTCTTTCTGCAATGAAAGAGCATAAGACAAACCACTTGAGAGAAGCTACAAGAAAATATAGGCTGTCTATAAAATGTAAAAGTCTTCTGGGGATCAGTATACTAAATCCTGTCCATAACTACATAGAAACAATTACAAAAGGGTCCATAAAGAAATCAAGAGTAAAAGTGGAGTAATATTCAGTACTCATGGCTGGTCTGGGTCAATATAAAAGAAATGGCAATTCCATCAACATTAATTTTTTTTTTGAGACAATGAGGGTTAAGTGGCTTGCCCAGGGTCGAACAGCTAATAAGTGCTTTATCCACTGTACTACCTAACTGCCCCCAACATTAATTTATAAACTTAGCACTGTATCAAATTACCCAGAGGATATATTAAAATTTTAATAACAAAGTTTATTTGGAAGATGAAAAAAGAATCTAAAACATCAAGGGAAATAAATTATTTTAAAGTAGGAATGAAGAATAGCACAGCCAGATCTCAAACCACATTATAAAGGAATAACCATCAAAATTTTGGTACCAGTTAAAAATTAAAACATAAGCGAGAGGAACAGATAAGACATAGAAGAATGAGAAATAACTAAATTCAATAAGCCAGTGTTAAACTATAAAGAAATGAATGAATAAAGAAATAAATAGATGAATTAATGGCCTGGGAAAGAACTTCCTATCAGACAAGAAAATCTAGGAAAACTGGAATTCCATTTGGCAAAAATTAGGTTTAGACCAACAACTTATACTATATGCAACAATAAACGCAAAATGGACACATGACTTGAATATTAAAGATCATGCCGTTAAAAAAATAGCAGAGAATAATTTCACAGCTATGAGTAGAAAGGTGAACTCTTGACCAAAAATAGAGGCGATGATAAAAGATAAAATAAGGTCAATTACAAAAAGCTCAATTTTTTTCATGAACAAAATTAATAAAATAGGATAAGAAGGGAAATATTTTACTTGAAAAAAATCTTTGAATTAAATATCTCTGATAAGGTTCTGATATTCAAGTTAAATTGGCAGCTAACATAAATATATAACCAAAAATCATTCTCTGGTAGATAAGTGGTCAAAGAATACTAAAAACAGTTTTTAAAAAGAAAAGTTTGAAACTATCAATAGTCAAATGAAGAATGCTCCAAATTACTAATAAAAACATACAAATCAAAACAATTCTCAGATTTCACCTTATATGCAGCAAATTGACAAAAATAACAAGAATATGGGAAGCATTTATTGTGGAGGAGTTGTAGAAAGACAGGTACAATCATGTATTGCTAGTGGAGTTGCAAATCAAATCCAACCAGTCTGGAAAGCAAATGGGAATTGTACTAAGAAAATTATTAAAATGTTTATACCCCCTTAACCCAGAGATTCTGCAATTAAGCAAATACCCCCAAGAAAATCAGAGACAAAAAGGAAGGCTTTATATAAATCAAAACACATATGTCAATACTTTTGTAATAGCAAAAAGGGAGAAACAAAAGTAAAAACCCATTATTTTGAGAAATGACTAAATGAGTTATGCTACATGAATTTAATGGATAATTGCTGTTCTTTGGCAATGGCAAATATAATGAATAGAGAGAAGCATGAGAAGATTTAAATGAAATTATTTTAAATGAAGTAAGCAGAACCAGGAAAAATAGACTGCAAGCTCTTTGAGGGCATCTTTCTTTTCTTAAAACAAGGTACTGTGGGGTCAGCTAGGTGGCACAGTGGATAAAACACTGGTCCTGGATTCAGGAGGACCTGAGTTCAAATCCAGCCTCAAACGCTTGACATTTACAAACCATGTGACCCTGGGCAAGTCACTTAACCCTCACTGCCCCACAAAAAAAACAACAAAACAAAAAAATAACACAAAAGAAAACAAGATACTGGTATTTAAACAATACTCAGTAGATAGTAGTGTCTGGCACATACTAGGCTTTTCATAAATACTGACTGATTGTCCAAAATATCCCATTGAATTAAATTATGGCATCGAACCTGCAAATGGTCTTTGAAGCCTGAATTGAAGATCAAGCAGTGATAAATCTGATAACATATCTTGAACTCCCCTGATATTTTTTTCCTACTTGGGGTGAGAGAAGGAATAAGTATTTATTATGCAATTACTATATGCCAAGCACTATACTAAACACTTTATAAATATTATTTCATTTGATCTTCACAACAACCCTGTGAGGTAGGTGCTATTATTACTCCCATTTTGTTCCTGAGGAAAATGAAGCTAAGAAAAGTTAAGTGACTTGCCCTGTCACATAGCTACTAAATCTCTGGGATTAAATTTGAACGCATGTCTCAGACTCCAGGTCCAGCTCTCAATGCACTATGGTGCCACCTAGCTGTCACTGGTAGATTCTTCTCAGGCATGAATGATCAATTTTTTTTGTTCAGTCATTTTTTTTTTCAGTCATATCTGGCTCTTCATAACCCCATTTGGGGTTTTCTTGACTGAGATACTGGAGTAATTTACCATTTCCTTCTTCAGCTAATTTTATTTAGGTCAGGAAACTGAGGCAAACAGGGTTAAGTGACTTGCCCAGGGTCACACAGCTAATAAGTGTCTGAGGCTCAATTTGATCTTATGTCTTCCTGATTCCAGGCCTGGAACTCTATCCATTGCACCACCTAGCTGCCCTGAATGATCCGTTAGAGACAAAGAAATTATCATATGCATTCCGAGATTTGTGGAAGTCATAGCTAGGAAAGTACTCACAACAATAATACAAGCAGCTCATTTCTATAGTGCTTTTTGGGTTATAAAGCACTTTCATCACAATAACCTTAGGAGGTAAATGATTTGAGTAGCATCACCCTCATTTTACAAACAAGGAAATGGAGGGTCAGAGAAGTTAAATAGTCCACCAGGGTCCACACAGCTAATGAGACAGAGCAGCACTTTAACTCAGAACATCTGAGGACCACAAAGAGAAAGTAATATCCCCAAGTTCTGGAATCAGGATTAGAATTCAGGGCTCTTGCTTCCACTGCTTTTCATTATGATACCATGACAATAGATTTTTAAGGTATTTACTAACCCAACCCTGTGTGTTTATCATTCTGCTTAGTGCTACAGAGGAAGAACAGAGATAGGCCCTGCCCTAAGGAATCAGCCACTACTCACTGGGGAGACAAAATACATACATGAAACAATTACCAAACAATATTAGACAATGTAAATGGATAATTAAGTGCTAAATTGATTTATAAAAATGATATAAGTGTGGTCAGAGTCCAAAGGAGGGGAAAAACATTGAGATGTAAAGAAGCCAAAGATCATAAATCTACAAATTTTAGAAAAGAAAGGGACCTTTGAAATAATTGAATCCAACCTTCTTATTTTACAGATAAGTAAACTGAAGCATAGAAAGGTTCTGTTATTTGCCCAGGGTCACCCGGCTGAGATATTGGAGCCCAGGTCTTTCTCACCCTGAGCCCAGTCAGTGCCTTATCCACTACACCAGACACAGATGGCTTCATCAAAGAAGTGGAACCAAGCCTTAAGAAAGGGTAGGATTTGGACAGGTACAGGTGAAAGGGGAGGGGGAAAGGCCAAAAGCAGGAATGAGCCTAGAGTGTCCGTGGAACAACAAGCCAGGGAATTACAGTCAAAGAGGAACTCATTTGTAAGAGTTGAGGGAGTGAATCAATGAGAAAATAAACAATAAATCCATAAAACAGCTTTCTCACTTGCCTCCTAGGACATTCCCATCACTCACAGTAAGAAGAAATGGAGCAATAACCCAGGCTGAATACCTCACAATGAAATCGGTAGCACCTGACTCCTCCTCTATAAATCTACAATTTTTGGCAAATACCAAGTTTGCCTGGCAGACAGGTGCCATATGCTTTTAATCAGATCTATCAAGTAGTCTTCCCTACTGTTTAAAAAAAGAGTATGTTTTGGTTTTTTCATTGTTTTTTGCTTGAACTTTCTCTCCCTAGTCCCCCACTCCCACCTTGAACTTCCATCTCCAAAACGGTTTCTCTGCCTGACCTCATAAAGTAAACAGGAGACAAAATTATATCTCCCCCAAAAAGAATCTTATTCATCTCCAATGAACCAATCAGGATTTGCATTCACACACCCTGACAAGCTCCACAAAGGTGAATTACTTCTCTAAATCTCTGCCAGTAATTTGCAGTAATGGGGCTGGTGTTTTTGCAAAAATCACTTGAAGGTATCGAGGCTTTCTCCAGGTATTATTGCTGGGTATTTAGCACTCAGCACTGACCCACTCTAGCTACAGGAATCTTAAAAACCACCTTTAATGAAGTAACAAGTGCTCAAGAGAAACAGTAGTAGTAGTAGTAGTAGTAGTAGTAGTAGTAGTAGTAGTAGTAGTAGTAGTAGTAGTAGTAGTAGTGGTGGTGAGGCAATTGGGGTTAAGTGACTTGCCCAGGGTCACACAGCTAGTAACTGTCAAGTGTCTAAGTCAGATTTGAACTCAGGTCCTCCTGAGGCCTCAGGGCCAGTGCTTTATCCATTGCACCACCTAGTTGCAGGGCCTCAGGAGGACCTGAGTTCAAATCTGGCTTAGACACTTGACACTTACTAGCTGTGTGACCCTGGGCAAGTCACTTAACCCTTATTGCTCTGAAGAAAAAAAAAAAGTGTTGTCTGTGGTTATAATCTAGATTCCCCCCCCTACCCTCAGGATAAAGAAGAAAGAAGGTGTTAAGGTAAGTACTGTTCTCACCATTTTACAGTTTGTATAAACTAACTGTACTTTATCAATAAAATAAATGACTTACTCAGAGCCCCTTGGTGAGTTTGTGTTACAGTTAGAACTAAAAAATCAGGTCCCCTCCCCAAGAAAGTTCTTTTTAGCACATCTCTTTCTATCCAATATTGATTGGCCATCTATTACCCAGAACAATAAATTGCCCTCATTTAATGACCATTATCAGTAATTATAATAATTGGCATTAATAATAAATGCCTTTAATATTTACAAAACACATTATATCATTTAATTATGAGGGGAAAATACTCAGGTGATATTAGAGTCCCTTTCCTCAAGCAGCATGTCTTCTAGTAAGTGGCACAAGATGAATGCAATTAAAGAACAATAATACCTAGACTTGGGATTTCCTCCATGTTCAATACTTTATTCCACTTAAATTCCTTAAGGATGCATGATTTCTTCCATGAGTACTCCCTTTCTAAACATATTCAAAACCCTTCTAAAATCTAGTGCATGGTCTTTAAGGATTGTCATGATTAAAAAAAAATTCTTCACCCTTCAACCAAAATAGTGATGAATCACTCTGAACTTAGCTACTTAGACCTATACTTGTACAACAGACATACCACTTTATCCATCAGTCTGTACTTAAAACCTTTCTAACTTGTCAGGATCTACAGATGTTTGTGCTCCAGTAGTATTGTTTTCAAGAACCCAAGGTCATTAGTGCTCCAGCATGGTATGGGGATAAAAGACTCTCTTCTATATCTTGTGGGACATCATGGTATAGCCAATAGAGTGCTAGACTTGGAGTTAAGAAGGTCAAAGTTCAAAAAAAAAAAAGAAGGTCAAGGTTCAAATCCTGCCTCTGGTATTTAATAACTGTTTGACCATAGTCAAGTCATTTAACCTCTATGAGTTCCAGCTTCCATATTTGTAATAGTAAGAAAATAATTTTGATAACCCATACTTCACAGTGTTATCGTGAGACTCAAGGGCACATAAACCTTAAAACACAGTACAAATAGCAGATATTGATGCAGGTGAAAGATTGCTGGATATGATATCAGAGAACCCAAATTACAATCCCACATCTGTCACTTATTACCTGTGTGGGCTTGGGAAGTCACCTGACCTTTCTGGGACAAAGTTTCCTCATCTGTAAAATGGAAATAATTGGACTAGATGAGTTCTAGGGCCACTTCTAGTTCTAAATATATGATTTTATGATTATTATTCATATTAGAAAAGGACGGGGGAATTTAATACTTAGCTGAAAGAACTGAAATTCCTTAAGAAGTTGAGCCATCTCTAACAGATCATTTGCTAATGCTCAAAAGGAAAAGCTACACTTTCTCTGTTTTACAATATAAAAAATAAATAGTATGAGGATGAATTAAAATGAATATCTTGCTTGTAGTCACAGCTAATAATAATACCTGCCAATATTCGTATAGTGTTTACACACATTTCTAAATGCCATCCAATTTGATTTTCATAACCACACTGTAAGGTAGATAGGCTAAGTGTTGTTATGCCTCTCTCCTCAAGGCATCAGCCCCATCACCCTTACACACACACACACACACACACACACACACACACACACACACACACACACACCATTCAAGTAAATACTTTGACCTCCTTCTTCACTGAGAAGATCCTGGCCATCCCCGTAGAATTCTTTCAACTCTTCTCCACTCCTCAAAATTTCTCTGCAGCATCCCCTAACTCTTCAACTTTCTTCCAGTTACAAAGGAAGAATCCCTGCTACTTCTATGTATAGCTAATCTTTCAATATCTTCCCTTGTTCCCACTCCCTCCTGATTCCCCCAGGACCTTGCTTTGCTTATCATCTCATTTCCTTCACCACTAGCTCCACCTCTAGGTAAAGGATTCCCAAACCTAAAAATGAAAGGCCTTCCTTTGACTCATCCCCTTCAGCTACAGTCCCATCTAGCACCCCGCTTCATTTCAAAAATGATAGAAAAGGTTTTCTACACCCCATGCTTCCCTGTCCTTCATGCCTCACTTCTCTCTCAACCCCTTACAACCTGGCCTTCAACCCACCATTCTAATGAAAAACACTTCTCTCAAAGATTAGCAATAAGAACGTCCTTTTAAAAATATTTGTGGGGCAGCTAAGTGGCGCAGAGGATCTGAGTTAAAATCCGGCCTGAGACATTTGAAAATTACTAGCTGTGTGACCCTGGGCAAGTCACTTAACCCCAATTGCCTCACCCCCACAAAAAAGTGTAAAAATATTTGCTTATTTTTATTTTTAAAATGAACAACTAATTTCAAAGTAATCTGTCCCTCACTACCACGCATTGAGAAAAGTTTTTTTTTAAAAAATCAAGCTCTCAATATATAGGGTCATAGTACAAAGAAACAAATTCCTCCTTTAGCCTTGTCAAAAATGTATCTCTTTCTGCACTTCAAGTTCATCACCTATCAGGAGGTGAGTGATATATTTCATGTTCATTCTTTCAGACTCTCTCATCTATCTTCAGCAAGATGGCTCAATCACCAAAGCAAGTAGCTTGAATTTTCTTTTCCTTTCTTCACTCCATTTGCCTCCACATAACTCCACACTATTGACCACCATCTCCAACAGGATAATCTCCCCTTCCTCAGATGGAGACACAATATTCTGGTATTCCTCTTGCCTCTCTAATCAATCCTTCTCGATCCCTTTTTATTGGCATCCTCATCCATATTACCACTTAATAGGGGTGTTGCTTCAAAAGGTGTCCTTCACTCTTCTCTTATTTCTCCATATTCTCTCCCTTAAGTAACAATTTACTCTCATGGTCTCAACTATTATTTCTATGTGTATGACTCCAAGGGCAGCTAAGTGGTATAGTATATAGAGTGCTAGGCCTGAAGTCAGGAAGACCTGAGTTTAAATCTAACCTCAGACACCTAGTACCTGGGTGACCCTGGGCAAGTAGCTTAACCCTGTTTGCCTCTGTTTCCTCATCTGTAAAATGAGCTGGGGAAAGAAATGGCAAATTTCATTATCTTTGCAAAGAAAACCCCAAATGCACTCCAAAAGAGTCAGATATGATTGAATGACAATAGATGACTCCAAAATGTGTAACACATACTCATATTTACATCTCCATCCACCTAGAAGACATTTTCTCACTGAAATTTCAACATGAAAACCATGTTTACTGCCTTTCCCCCCAAACCCACAACTCTTTCTGACTTCATTAGTTCTCTCCATGGCATCGAGATTCCCATAATCAAAACCTTATTACCTTTTAATTTTCCTTGTCCTTCACCCCTCATATTAGGAAAGCAACATGGCAGGGAATAAAGGGCAATGGACTTGGAATCAGATGAACTGTGCTCTAATGTTGCCTCTACCACTTTCTAGCCATATGACCTTGGGTAGATCACTTAAATATCACTGGGTCTTTCTTTCCTCTTCTGTAAAATAAGGTGGCTGGATTCAATGACCTTTGAGCTCCTTTCCAGCTCTAAGTATATAATCTGTGATAGTCAATCAGTTACCTGATCCCATTGGTGCTACCATCACAATCTCTCTCGTATCTGTCCTCTTCTCTCTAATTCCGTTCCCACGCCCCTGTACAAGCCTTCATCACCACCCACCAAGTCCATATCAATAGCTTCTAAATCAATCTTCCAGACACTACTTCTCTCCAACCAGTAAATCCATCCTTAATATCACTGCTAAACTAATATTCCTTGTACAATGATTTCTTCTTGTCACTGCTCTACTCAAAAATCTTCTGTAACTCCCTATTGCTTATTGAATAAATTTCAAACTCATTTGCCTGTAATTCGAGGTGCCCCCAAATCTGGCATCACCTACATTTAAAAAAAATTTTCTAGGTAAATAAACATTTTTATTTATAGTTTTGGGTTCCAATTTTTATCCCTCTTTCCCTCCTTCCCCTCCCATAGTGAAGTGAGCAGAACCAAGAGAACTTTGTGTACAGAGACAGCAATATTGTTTGATGAAGAACTGTGAATGATTTGACTGTTCTCAACAATACAATGATCCAAGATTATCCCAAAGGACTATTGATGAAACATACTATCCACTTCCAAAGAAAGAGCTGATATTGATGGAACAGACTGAAGCATGCTATTTTTCACTTTCATTTTTTTTTGTTTAATCAAGTTTTCTTGTACAAAATGACAAATGTGGTAATGTTTTACAACATACATTTTAATCTTTAGGATTATGATACTTCATTTCACATGGCTCTAGGTTCTAGCCAAATGAGGTTATTCCTGGTCCCCTGTCCTCAATGGCTGAAATCCTGCCTGTCTTTTAAAACCCCAACTGCATTATCACCTTCTCCATGCACCTTTCCCGGATCCTCCCAATCTGAACAACCTTTCACCCTTTGAATTTATATAGATCATTGTTTCACACCTCCCTACTCCACTTATTCTGACATTATTAAGTATTATAATTTTCAGGTTATAGCACATCATTTATGGTTGGTGTTCATAATCTAATAAGGGGGGGGAGCTAGGTGGCGCAGTGGATAGAGCACTGGCCCTGGAGTCAGGAGGACCTGAGTTCAAATCCGGCCTCAGACACTTAACACTTACTAGCTGTGTGACCCTGGGCAAGTCACTTAACCCCAATTGCCTCACTAAAAAAAAAAAAAACATAATCTAATAAGGGAATGAGGGTGGGGAGCATGTCTCATCTAAACTCGTGGTCTCTCTCATGCTTATTAGCCCAGAGCTCTGCACACAGTAGGTACTTAATGAACTTTTATTGAATTGAATTTCCTCCCTTTTTTACAAATAAGGAGACTGAGTCATAGAGGCCACACCCAAGGCCACATTGCCAGTAAGTGACAAACCAAAATGACTTATAACCAAATCTTCAGATTCTAAATCCAAGACTCAAGTACCCCAAACCAAACAAACCAACAAACAAAAGAAAATCAAATCAAATCACACAGTCTATAATCCCACCCATTGTTCCCCCTCAAAACTGATACAGGTGACATCAGTTTACAATGACTACCAGGGATGGGTATGAAAAACTGGGGGAGGAGAGAAAAGATAGTTATGGAAGGAAGCCTGGGAGTATGTATGTACATATGCTTTAAGGAGGGATTTTCAAAGGAAGAGAGGGGGTTTAAGCAGATTGTGTGCATGGATATAAACCTCAGGTCTGTGGGTTTTGTTTTTTTTTTTCAAATTTCTTTTCTTTTTAGCACCAACTGAAGGTAACACCTCCTTTCCCCACCCACTTATACTCTCCCTGAATCTCTGCCCAGGCTCAAACAGCTTCAACAGACTAAGTAGTCCAAAGCACAAGGCATACAGGGTATTTAGTGGTTGTTATTATTGTTGTTCAGTTATTTAAGTTGTGTCCAAGTCTTTGTGACCGCATTTGGGGTTTTCTTAGCAAAGATACTGGAGTGGCTTTCATTTCCTTCTCCAGCTCATTTTACAGATGAGGAAACTGAACTAAGCAAGTAACTTGCCCAGGGTTACACAGCTAGTACATGTCTGAGGCCATATTTGAACTCAGATCCTCCTGACTGCAAACCTGACACTCTATCCACCACACTACCTAGCTCCCCCACTTACTGATTAGCCTTCTACCAAAACCATATTTCTTCTATTTATATAGCTCAGATGCTGACAATCCCACATTAACTCTTAATTCTGAAGATGAAAATGTAGGACTAACATTGATATTCCCAAAAATCCCTTCCAAAAACAGAAGTTTACCAATACGTTTTACTAGATTTGCAATTTTGAAAGAGTTTTTTTGGGGGCAGCTAGGTGGCACAGTGGATAAAGCACTGACCCTGGATTCAGAAGGACCTGAGTTCAAATCCAGCCCCAGTCACTTGACACTTACTAGCTGTGTGACCCTGGGCAAGTCACTTAACCCTATTTCCCCCCCCCGGGGGGGGTAAGAGAGAGAGAGAGAGAGAGAGAGAGAGAGAGAGAGAGAGAGAAAGAGAGAAAGAGAGAAAGAGAGAAAGAGAGAAAGGAAGAAAGGAAGAAAGGAAGAAAGGAAGATTGATTTTCAGGAGTCCAAAATCATAGAATATGAGTTAAATGGAATTATCCAATCCCAACCTAAACTATGAATTACTTTCTACAGTATCAGCCATCATTCAAGATGGTCAGTGGTAGAAAACTAATGCTTATACCAAGCAACCCATGCCTGGAATTCTCTCCCTCATCATCTCTACTTCCTGGTTTCCTTCAAGTTCTAGCTAAAATCCTATCTTGTACAAGAAGCCTTTCCCCATCCCCCCTTAATGTTAGCACCTTCCCTTTGCTAATTATCTCCAATTTATCCTCTAGATATCTTGTTCATACATAGTTGTTTGCATGTTTTCTTCCATTAGACTGTGAGATATTAAGAGCAAGGACTGTCTTGTCTTTCTTTGTATCTTCAATATTTATGTATGAGTTTAACAAATGCTGATTGACACACCTACTTATAGCTTTGGACCACTAGTATATTTCTGCCCTTAGGGCCAAGCAGGAGAAATTCTAATCTCTCTTTCAAAGCCTAGCCAAGTTCCTTGAACAAAGTAGGCTTGTTTTGTTGTTAAATTGAGTTCAACATGACACTTCAAATATTCAAGGTCTTCTTATGTATCCATACCTTCCCTTTACTCCCTCCCAAGCCATCTCTTCTCTCCAGGCTAAACATTCCCACTTCCTTCAATAAATTTCCATAAAGTATGGTTTTAAGTATCCACAGTCCAATCATCCTCTTCTGAAAGTACTCCAGTTTGTCGATTTCCTGCCTAAAATGAGCAACAAAGCACGGAATACAATACTTGGGCATAGTACCACGGGATTATTATCTCCCTTGTTCTGGATACTAACCTTCTAATTAATGAAGTCTAGGATCACATTAGCTTCTTTGCCAGCCACATCACACTGTGGACTCTTACTGAGTTCACAATCCATTAAAATCCCCGGGTACCTTTCACAGGAAGTATCGTCTTCCCATATTTCCCCAATCCTCTACTTGAACTGTTGTTGTTGTCATTTTTAACCCAAGTGTAGGACTTTGCATCCAGGAATCTAAAGCACTGACCTATTAAACTGAAGATAATTAAAACTGTAAGTGACCTTGGGGATAATAATCCAAACCTCCACTTTATAGATAAGGGAATTGAAGCCAAGAGACAGGAAGTGATTTCCACAAGGCCAGACAGCTTAGTAAATTGCAAGCCTGGGATAAGAATCCAAGAATCTCATTTCTAAATCCAATATTCTTTCTCCAACACCATGCCACTCACATCCTTCTAGTTGATATCTCAGGTATCTCAGATATCACAGTTCCATTGTGAAACTTATATAATTCAGTAGGAATATCCAAAATGTTGTTTGGACAATGAAGTTGTTGGAAAATATTGCGCTGGATCCACTAAAAGTAGAAACTAGTAGTTAAATTGTTGCTGTTATTTTATTAGGAATAGAAATAAATTTGCACTCATCTATTTCCACTCTCTAAGTTCCTCTTGTTCAGTAATATACATTTTTGAGGATGTAGTAGAATGTAAGCTTCTTGAAGGCAGGGGACCATTTCCATATGGTTCCTGATACATAGTAAGTACTTAATAAATGCCAGATGAATCAAACTAAACCCCTTGAAGGGTAGGTCTATAGCCTCTAGGTACAATGCAGAGTAAGACTAACTGTTGCCTAGTATTAAACTTTGATCTTGGACTTTATGAGCATCATACTCAAACCAACCCTATTTCCCAAACATAGACAGAAATATAACCTGACATCACAGAACAGGGATACAAAAAAATTCAAGAGATTTAAAATTGGGAGGGACCTTATGGGCCATCTAGTGCATCCCCTTTGGTTTACAGATGAGGACAAGGCTCATAGAGGTTAAGAGCCCACAATAAAGAAAGAACAGGCAGAAAATAAGGGATCCTAGTGTCTTTTACAAATTCCAGTAGGTTCCATTCAGCAGTGGAGCATCCAATGGCCATGGCATCCTCATTTAGTAGAAAGGTGAGGGGCAGACAACAGGTGTTTGTCCCGTGTACAGACCAGGAGAACATTCATTGTTCAGACCCATTCTCTAGAATAGTCTGAATTGATGTCCTGCAAGCTGGTTGATTTCTTTTGCAAGTCATTGCAAGGCCTGTCAAGCAGAAAGGGAGCTGTGACCAGGGTTCTTATACTGTAATGGAATAAAATAATCCCAGCTCCTGGAAGGCATGATGGATCAATCTGCCAGCTCAGAACTATACATAAACGTTGTGGGTGAGACGGCTGCTCAGTCACCAAGGCCCCCATATAAATAACACTGTATTTAGTCAATGTTAAAAGAGAAATCCCTAGGATGCATAATCTTACAGAAAGAAAGAAAAACAGATCTGCCAGATTTTGCGCTAAAAACTGGGGTATGATGCAATGAAGTTCTCTGTGTCCCTTGAAATTCTATGCTGCTCAGAGGGGGAGACGGCTGGAGGAGTCTACTGAGCAATGCATTAATTAACCTTCCTTACACAACCCAGAGCAACATGAAAGAAGTGTGTATGGGTGTGTGTCCAAGGGGTTGGAGTTGGGGAAGAGGAAGGAAGCAATGGATATCAACAATAACACTACTAAAGACATCACTTATTAATTTCCTGCAGCTCCAAATGAATTAAACTTTCTAAATATGTAAGGCTATATGGAACAAGGGAAAAAACACTATGCTTGTAGAGTCAGAAGTTAGTCACAATTTCATCAGTTACTTAGATGAAGCAAATCAATTCTCTAAGCCCCATTTCCTTATATGGGAAATGGGCACAATGCTTGCATTCACCAGATCATTGTAAGGAACATACTTTGTCAATTATAAAAGAAATATGTAAAAATGAGAAAACAGTTATGATGGTGGTAATGATAATGATATTAGCAATAAATGGACCCTATTTCATTCTCGAAATATCCAAATGTTATGAATTCTTCCCAAAAACTTGTTCCTTACAACTTTCCATACCAACTCTTCCTAGCACCAATCAAGATTGATGATGCTCAATAGTGACACTGAATGATCAAGCGGATCCAATGAAATAACAAGTCCATAACTTTGACTTTGTAGGCTTTTTTGTTTATATTGCCAGGATACCCCAGGATCTAAAGAATGAAAGAAACACAACAGGATTGGTTAAAAAAAAAAAAGACAAAACAACCAAACTTCAAGTTAATGAGAAACCTCTTTCTTGATAAGCCAATATTTTCTTGGCAGCTAGGTAGCTAGAGCACTGGGTCTGGAGTCAGGAAGACCTAAGTTCAAATCTCATATTAGATATAGCTGTGTGACCTTGGGTGAGTAACTTAACCTCTGTTTGCCTCAGTTTCCTTATCTGTAAAATGGGGATAATATTAGCACCTTCCTCCCAGAGCTGTGAGAATCAAATGAGTTAACATATCTAAAGCATTTTGTGAAGCTTAAAGCACAATGTAAATGTTAGCTATTATTAATTATAAATGCATATTATGGCTTTTTGATTTAGTTACTCCACAAACACCTCTAGCTTCATAAACTGAAGGAAGTTCAGGAAGGTTTTTCCAGTTTAGAATCACAAAAATGTTAGACTTTCACAGCATGACACAATAGAAAGAACATACACATTGGAGACCAGAAAGATTTGAGTTCAAAATCTGGCTCTGATATTTATTGACTCTTTTTAAAGAGTACCTCAGTTTCTTCATCTCTGAAATGGAAATAATAAGTTATATTTCATGATCCAGAGGATCATTCTAAGGCAAACAACTAATAACCCTTATGTGCTATAAAATGTTATTATTAATTATATTGTGAGACACCCATCTGAAGGGTGGTATAATTTAATCTCATAGACTCTTACAAAACCTGATTGCACCC
Source organism: Dromiciops gliroides (assembly GCF_019393635.1). Classification (NCBI taxonomy): domain Eukaryota; kingdom Metazoa; phylum Chordata; class Mammalia; order Microbiotheria; family Microbiotheriidae; genus Dromiciops; species Dromiciops gliroides. The sequence goes on from NC_057861.1 coordinate 636,937,899, forward strand.
ACATTGCTAAATTCAGTCTCCCTTCCTCTCTCTCAACCCATCTTTACAAGATTTACTGGAAGGGAGAAGATGGTGAGGATCTATGAGTTAGCAAAACCCTACATTGAAACTAAAAGAGAGGGATAGGGCAAGACTAATTCCCTAGAAGAACTGAAATGGCCCATAGAAAGAGCTAAGAACTACCATACCTATACCCCCTTTTCATCTCTAGAAAAACTAGGGAAAGCTACACTGGATGCAGGTAGGTGGTACAGTGGATAGAACTCTGGGTTTAGAAGACCTGAGTTCAAATTTGTCCTCAGACATTTAAGAGCTGTGTAACTCTGGGCAAGTCACTTAACCTCTGTCTACCTTGCCTTCCTGAAATTTAAAAAGGGGATGATAATGCTTACCTCCCAGAGCTGTTGGGAGGATCAAATGAAATAATATCTGTAAATCATGAGCAACACTGCCTGATAGATGGCAGGTGCATTATATGTGCTTGTTTCCTAAACCTTCTTTCATAAAGTTAAGGGGAAAAAACCAGTTTCCTCAACCAGTCCTCATATAACAGGATCTTGAGGCATTTTAACAATCTGGCTAAGCTCCTTTGAATTTAATAAATGATCTTCATGAAGGATGGCATGCCCCTGAAGATAATGGTGTGATAAGGCTAAAGCCAGCCAGGTTATCACCTCCCCACACTGGATCGTGTCAACACTCAATGCCAAAATCACATTGGCTGCCATATTATGTTCTTGACTTATATATAGCTTGTAGTCCACTAAAATCCTCAGCTCTTCTTTGGATTACCTGTTATAGAATCATGCCTCCCCCCTCAAATACTTATGAAGTTAATTTCTGAACCTAAGTGCAATTCATCTCTATTACATTAATTCAACCCAATGTCTAGGCTGTTAAGATTTTTTTCAGTCCTGATTATGTCATCCAATGTGTTAGCTACCCCTTCTATCTTTGTTTAATCTGAAAATTTTATAAACATGCCATCTTAGATGTGTTAGATGGTGGGTGTGAAGATGAAATGCCAAAGTGTTCACATTACCAGTCAATGAGAACAGTGAGACCCTTACAAGAGAAGAACTTGTCACACTTGTATGTCTCTCACTTTTCAACGCCTTGTTCTAGGATTCTAAAGGATATATATGGCTCATATTTCATTTCTCTGACAGTTTTTAAGTATCCATTTAAATTGAAAGGGGATAGGGTAGGGGGACCAAACATAAAAATGTAGACTAGAGTTTCTTAAACTGGGAATTAAAAGGTGAAAAAACCCCACTACATCCTTATTTTCACTAACCTCTATTGGAAATTAAGCACTTCTTTTAATTATGAATGTAGATAACTATCCTTCAAGGAGGATATGTATCCCAAGCATGTGAAGACTTCCCTGGCAGAATGAGGAGACGAAAACAGTTTGTTCCAAAGGCCATGAAGATAGCTGAAGCAGGCACTGTGAAGCACTTAGAGGTTGGTGAAATGCACCAAGCTCACCCACTGCATTCCAGGCCATCACCAGTCACCTTGACTTTTGTTCTGCCACTGGACTTCGAAGACTCAGGGAGAGTGAGGCGGATGACTTTGTGCAACTTTGCCTCACTTAAATCCAATTCATGCCCAAGTCAAGACATTCTTGGTCTTCCAAAATGAAGGACAAACAACAACAAGTAATCAACATTCTTCGAGGCTTCACCAGTCTGCCAAAAGGGTCAAATGCAGGGAAAAAAAGCTAAGACCTCCCTGGAGGACACAAAAGTAAAGTACAAAAGGACTAGAGAGCAAAAGACCTATTTCTAGGTCTCAGCTGTGCCATTTATTATAGCTGTGTCACCTTGATCAAATGCCCTAAGTGGTATAGCTGATAGCACAGGGTTGGGAGTCAGGAAGACCTAAGTTCAAATCCCCACCTCAGACATTAGCTGTGTGACCTTGGGCAAGTCACTTAACTTTTTTTTCTCTATCAATGGATAATAATAGCATCTTCCAGGATTGTTGTGATAACCAAATGAGGTGATCATTGTAAAGGGCTTTAACATAGTGTCTGGCACATAGTAAGTGTTATGCAAATGTTTTTGCTGCTGTTGCTAATACTAATACTAATACTACCCCCTAATCTGAGCCTCAGCTTCTTTATCAGTAAAATGGGGATTAGAATTCTATCCTTTATCTTGTTTCTGCTTCATTACAAATAAAGATCTAATGAAGCAACATTCACAGAAATGCTTTATAACAACAAAAACAACATAAATATAAGCTAAGGACTATAATTAATGAGAAAGATTACTGAATTCAAGACTGATGGAGCTTAAAATGCTTCTGGATGTGACCTCAACATTAGCACAGGTCTAGCAGAGACACCAATTTTTCCTTGCCTGTATTTCAGAGGTTACCTAGGCATGAAAGTTAATAGTTGGTCATTTCCTGGGGAGTGTGTTTATTTTTAAAAAGCATGAAGTTGGTGTCATTGGGTTAAATAGACTTAAGAATGGCTCTCAGGCCACCAAGAACCAAACTTCACAGCAAGAGCAAAGAATTATACTGTTTACCACAAAATCCTGAATACCTGACCACAGCCACATCCTCAGTTCCCTACACAAGATTGTGCTAGATGACCTCTTTCAAGTCTAAGATTGCATCCATGTTCAAGTAGAAAGGCCCCCACTGGAACCCTTTTGTAGTCTTAACATAAATCTCATGGTAGATGGCAGGGGATAAATATGAGAAGGTCATGGAAGAAATATGAGATAAGGGGGCCACCTGCCTTTTTCTCCCAAGATAAGCACCTAACTCATTCATGTAGGCATGTATATAGGCATTCAACCAACATATATTAAGTACCCTTGGGATTTTGTTATTATATCATATTGCATTATAAAGAATATCCTTGATACTAGAGGAGAAACAAGAATTTTTAAAGTAAAGTTTCTAGTCAAGTGGTGTAGACAAAGCATGTATATAAATGAATATACTACAAATTAGAACTTAAGCACAAGTATAGAAAACAACTGTCATGGATAAAGCACCGGTCCTGGATTCAGGAGGACCTGAGTTCAAATCTGGCCTCAGACACTTGACACTTACTAGCTGTGTGACCCTGGACAAGTCACTTAACCCTCACTGCCCCACAAAAATAAAGAGAAAGAAAGGAAGAGAAAAGGAAAGGAAGAGAAAAGGAAAGGAAAGGAAAGGAAAGGAAAGGAAAGGAAAGGAAAGGAAAGGAAAGGAAAGGAAAGGAAAGGAAAGGAAAGGAAAGGAAAGGAAAGGAAAGGAAAGGAAAGGAAAGGAAAGGAAAGGAAAGGAAAGGAAAGGAAAGGAAAGGAAAGGAAAGGAAAGGAAAGGAAAGGAAAGGAAAGGAAAGGAAAGAAAAGAAAAGAAAAGAAAAGAAAAGAAAAGAAAAGAAAAGAAAAGAAAAGAAAAGAACTGTCATTCTGCCATATGCCTTGGGTGAATACTCAGGTTTCTGTTTCTTCCAGTTATTTGGCTATGTGAGCACAACAACCTTCTGCTCCCTTGACTGACTGCTCTACCTCTACATACCTATCTTATGATTGGGCATTTAGGCTTTTTGATCCAACATATATTTTGACTTGACCTCAGTATAGCACCCTGATGAATCTCTCTGATCATTAATTGAACTGAACCTATTCCCAAAAGCTAGTTTTCCCTCTCTCCTGGGCTCATTAATTGACTTTGATCCAAAGAACATAAGATTTAGGGATGATCTACAATAGTCTCATCATTTTTACAGTTGAGGAAACTGAGGACCAAGGAAAAGGAAATAACTTATCCAAGGCCAAATAGCTCATTAGCAGCAGAATCAAGGTTAGAATTCTAATTCTAAGACTCTTTCCACAACCCTATTCTACCTCATCGAATAATATTACTCCTATTTCCCATTGGAGGTTAAAGAAATAAACATAAAAGTGATATTAAATCACTTCCCATCAGGCTGGAAATCATTCCACCTCCTTGATGCAATCTTTGCCAAAAGTGCCAGCAAAGCCTCAAATGACTCATGGGAAAAGTATTTAGAACTACCTTACAAGAAAATTAATTTAAAGGAAATGAAATCACCTGAGGAATGTGGGATACTTGTCTTATGTTGCCTTCTCATTATCAACAAATTTAATTCCATTCAATTTATTAAGAACTTTTGGTGTTTGGATCACTGAGCTAGGTGCTGTGGGGAAAAAAAAAAGGTAAGACAGCATTCCTGCCCTCATGGAACTTATAGTCTAGGAGGGAGATAAGACCCAAATACATAACTAAAAAATATAATTCTACATGGTAAGAGCATTACAGGCCTGTAAACCAAAGTGCTATGTTGTCTTAATGTAGGTTGGGTAAGATTTATGAACACCACAGCACAACACAGGAATTAACAGAAAGTAAAGGAAGTCAGCTTTATTGAAAGGAAATATTCATAATTAGAAGAGATGATCAGAAAGGATAAGGTCAGGTCAGATGGAGTCCTGGATAGAACACAGTGTCAAAGGCAATAAGTTAAGTGAGTTTTTCCAAGAATTCTTATTTGGGTGAAGTAGGATCAAGCATGAGGGGTTGGGGGGGAAGCCTGGACCTGTTATGCAGGTCAAGTTTCAAGAACTGCTGCTGATTCATGCTTTGCATGGGGAAATTGGTGACTGGTAGAAATTCAAACTCCCAAGGTCTGAGCTTAATGGTGGGGCATCATTATAAAAGGGAATAGTCAGGGAGGATCACATGGAGGAGGCCTTCACTGAAAGGGTCTTCAGGAGATAGGTAGGAATTCAACAAGCCAAGAGAGAGGGAGGACATTCCAAGCAATAGAGAACAATGAGCAAAAGCATACAGATGGAAAAGTCAAGGGTATGATGGAGGACCAGGAAGTCCAGTTTGACTGAAGCATGGAATGGATAAAGAGTCATATTGAGGCAAAGAAAGGAAGTGTGATGCCCAACTTAAAATTTTCTTAAATTTTTAGTGCTGACATTCAGGGCCTGATTGTTCTGTTGATTGTCCGGATTAAATTGATGGGGAAAAGGTCAATAATGGGGATTACACTTAAAAGTATCTCATGTGCCTACCTTTCTTTTTTCTTCTGGAGAGTTGGTTTGTAAACCATTTACTATCAATATCATGCCCCTGATAAAGACTTACATTTCTTTAGCCCTTTGGAGTTTGAAAAAACCTTTCACACAACAACTCTGGTGAAGTTGTTTAGCATAAAGATTTCCACATCCATTTTACCAAAAAGAAAAAGAAACAAAACTTTCATAAAGCTAAGTCAACTTGCCCATTATAACAAAGGTGAGACTCAACCCCAGATGCCCTGACTCAAAACATTTCAACCCAACCAAGGAGTCCTTCAGACATCTTAGGAAATTTAGAAAAGAATGGGGATATTAGATTCTAGCCATTCCCCAGAAGGTTTCCCCAAAAGAGACAGAGAGAAAGACAGAGACAGAGACAGAGAAGGAGAGGGAGACACAGAGAGAGAGGTTCTTTAAAAGGAGAGGAGTAGGATAGGAAAACTACCCGAAATTACCTGAAATTTTGAACAAGGAATAAAGACAGGAGAGGGGCCCATATTCTGAAATAACACTAATTGTGACTATGCTAGGTCTCTATTTGCTTTCATCTCTAGCTCCAGCTTTTGTTTTCAAGCAGCCATTTATGCATCAAAACCTACCCCAGCCCTGACACAAATGGAGGCTAACCTTGAATTATCTGTAGCAGGCCCTGCTTTCATTATTTATTAGGAGGATCAATTAGAATATTCTGTTTGCAGAAGAATATAATCCAGCATGTACTTCAAGCACTAACAGCTAAATATATGCTTATTTTAAAATCAATCTAAAAGTCAAGGTTTCCCTTTTAAAGTCTTGCTAGAAAGGGAAAAAAGGGGAGAAAAGGGGTGTTGAGAGCTGCCACCTGCTGAATCCTCAGATCTCAAGGAAGCAGTGATGTATTTTAAAGCACCTCAAATGAAAAAGGATGGCAAGAGACAAACAACTGATAAGATCCCAAGATTCAAGGGAATCCCAAACAGTCACACCACAATGCGACCCATCACACCACAATGCGACCCTCCACTCCATCCCATCCAATTAGCCAAAGCTATGCTTCCAAACTGGCAGGTGAGTAGGCTGTGGTGAAAGCACATTCTGAGAAGCAATCAGGCAAGTTCCAAGATGAGATCAATGGCTAGCTAAGGTTTACAAGGTACCCTCCTCATAGCCACAATGTAAGTGAGGGTAGCAGGATAATAATCCCCACTTTACAGAAAAAGAGACAGAGTCAGAGAGTGACTCAGATTGGAACCAGCTGGGACACAAGATCAACTAAGCTGGGAAAGGACTTGGATCTAAACAGCTACCTTGAGAAGTGAAGTCTTGGTGGAAGACTCAAGGGCCTATTTCTATAAAGCTTTGAACCAACTTTGAGAAATATGGGACTTGATTTAGATTCCAGAAGATCATAAGGCTTCAGATGCTTGAAGTTCTCGGAGAACATGTCCAAAGCCTCCTGTACATGATGACTGCAGAGAAAAAGAGCCTGAAGGGAAAGTTCCTAAAAAGAATTGATTCTTATTGAGAAGAGCAGGACACTCTGCTCAAAGAGAAAACTGGACCTATTTCTGGAAGAAGAGGAGGATACCATCTTGAAGCGAGAGAATAATCTTCTAACACAGATATAAGAGTTTAAAAAAACAGAAAGAAGAAAGGATACAAGGACAGAAACTACTTCAAGAACAAGATCAAAAACTGTGTGAGATTCTGTGTGCTATCATACAGCATTGACAGTCATTCAGTACTCAGCAGAGAGGAGCTGAACCAGTTCAGAAATCACCTGGCAGATCTGGTGTAAACAAAGGCAAGCCAATGGGAGGAATTTGTCAGTACAAAGAAGTAGATCCTACTCTGGGCTTACTCCTGGATCACACCCCAGAAACAAATTTTGAGAGAGATGTGGTACATAAGGATGAAGAGACCTTTTGTCTGTCATTGAAGAATATAACAACAGCTCTCCCCCCCAAAAAAAAAAATCTTTTTTTTTTTTTACAGCTAGAAATGGAGAACGAAGAGAATGGAGCTGAGTATGAAGAGTTGTGCTCTCAAATCAGAGAACTCTGGGAATAGTTGCAAGTATCTATTCAGGAGAGAGAAGCCCTGGCCGTGTTCATGGCCGGATGAAAGGCCAAGATCAGATAAGTGAGAAAAGCTTCAGATTGGAGCCGATTGAGGAACCGTGGTGGAAATCTCTGGAAAGAAGAAAAGCAATGAACCAAGCTCCAAAAAACACTCTCTAAACTGGAAGAGGAGGTGAAAGCACAGATTGGAATGTGGGAAAAGGAACATTCCAAGGCTTTTATGGTGAATAGCCAGAAATTCATAGAATACAAGATGGAAAAGTGGGAGATGTTTCATCTGAAGAAAGAGAAAGAAAAGCAGGAGCAACAACTAAAGAAGAACCAGCAAATGGGTACAGAGATGTTATACCACAGCAGATCCAAAATACCCTGCAAGAAGCAAGGACTGGGGCATAACCCATCAGCCAAAGCCTGCAAAAATAACAGATACAATCCATGACGTTATTCTCCTCTGCCTGCAGCTTGGAAACTGAACCCTGGGTCTTGCCAGTGCAGCTGTTGGGCTGAACGGGTGGAGAAGGATGAAGGCTCCACAGACCTGCCAGATTTCTGGGCTTTTCTAGGAATGTGCTCCACCACCCTCACACCCTCCCCTGCCCTTCCTGATCTGCTTTTTATTCTCTTCCAACAGTAAAAATCATTGGGTGTTTCCAACTTTGATATCTTCATGTCCTCCCAGAATTTACTTCTTCATACTGCCTAGACTTCACTACAAAGTTCCTTTTTTCATTTTTTTTTTAACATTCTTTTTGTTCATACTGGACAAGAAAAAATTTAAATCAATGACCTGATCGAAAGACCTCATTATAGGCTTATGCATTCCTAGGGATTGAGCTTTAATGATTAATAATTATTCTATTTATATAAATATATATGCATATATATTCATATACTTAACATGTTCTGCCTTTAAATAAATAATTGAAAGCATAAAATGGGGAAGAGCAGCTAGGTGGCACAATGGATAGAGCACCAGCCCTGGAGTCAGAAGGACATGAGTTCAAATCCAGCTTTATTTGATGCTAGAGGTAATAGGGAGCCTCTGGAATTTCTTTTTTTGTTTGTTTGTTTTTTGTTTTTGTTTTTTGCAGGGCAATGAGGGTCAAGTGACTTGCCCAGGGTCACACAGCTAGTAAGTGTCAAGTGTCTGAAGCCAAATTTGAACTCAGGTCCTTCTGAATCCAGGGCCGGTGCTTTATCCACTGTGCTACCTAGCTGCTCCCAAATCCAGCTTTAGACACTTGACACTTACTACCTGTGTGATCCTTGGCAAGTCACTTAACCCCGACTGCCTCACAAAAAAGGGGCCACATTGGCATGACTCATTTCCATCATTTTTCCACTACACGGAGCTTTCTCAGAGAGGACCTCCAACAATTCCCACTCTTCATGAAGTCTAGAAAGTGGCTGTTTCAGAGGCTACATAGTAAAGGAGAGTGTGGTAAGATGAAAGTTACTCTGTTCAAATAAATATCTCATCCTGGCATTCAAGGCCCTTGATACCTGGTTCTCATTACCCATCCATCTTCACAGAATCCCAAACTCCCACAAGAGCCCAACCCACACCTAAAGAAGAATCCCTTCCACATTACATCCAACAAACAATCACCTGGCCTCTGTTTGAAGACTTCTAAGAGGAAGTGGAGAGGGCAGGGACCGAACCTAAAGCTTGATGCCTGCCAACCTTGCTCCCTGCTACTGATCTACAGCCATGCCCCCTTCAGCTCTGTGAAGAATTAATTGTTATTTGAGGTTTTTATGCCTCAGCACGCACTGGCCTGGGGCTCCGCAAACTGCACGGTACTCCACCCACTGGTTGTAGTCTTTGCCAGGGCTCTGGCACCTCACGTCATCACCACTCTCAGACGCCTACATGGGCCTGGCAAAATTATAATGATTGGAAGCCTAGTGAGGGCAGTCATGTGACTGTCAGGGCGGCCATCCCATTGGCTGGGGCTGTGTGGGGTGTTTCTAGGTTTGGGGGAGGAGTATTGGGCATTCTAGGTGAAAGCTGGAAAGCGACAGGCGTTCTACTGTGTATTTTTAGCTGATTCCTGGGAGGTGACATTTTTTTCAGGTATTATAATTTCCCTTTCCCCATTTTTATTTCCTTTCCCTTGATCCTACTGATCCTGTTTGTGTTGTTTTTTTTTTTAAGTTCGTTCTTGTTAAAATAAATCTTGTTCTGTTTTGAGGGAGGCTGCCGGTCTCCTTCCTTGCCCCAATATTGTGGCGAGTTAAGCTAGCACTCCCCAATTAAAAATTGGTCCCCACAGCTCCAACTATTCAAATTCCAACTCTGCTATGTGTGACATTGAATAAGTCTCTTACCTTTATGTACTTCAGTTTCCTTACCTGTAAAATGAAGAGGGTTGGCTGAAATGATATCTGCTTCTAGATCATGAGGGCCTACTGCCCAACACAAACTGTTCACTCTTAGAAGGCCAGCTCATCCTCATAATAACATACTATATCCCATCATGAGTAAAAACTCAGGCTAAGCCCTTTGTATATGGTGTCCTCTCAATCTCTTCTTTTCTCAGTGTGGTACAGAGCAAAAAACACTGGTCTTGCCGTCTGAATCCCTGTCCTAAGTCCATCCCTGTATGTCTCTGGACAATTCACATCTTGAACTAGTCACTTAACTGCTCTGTGCCTCAGTTTCTCCATCTATCAAGTGATGGAGTTGAGCTGGATGATCTTTTAAGATTTCTTCTAGATTTAAAATCCTATAATTATTTGGGCTACGAAAGAGGAAAAAAGGGAAAGGCTTCCATCCCAAGATTTCCATTTTTGGAAAAGAAAGATCCTTACTGCTTACCCTTGTATGAATGAAGGAAAATCTAGGGAACCATCTGTTTTCTGCTTTCTGGACAATTTCATCACATACCTCATGGGTCTCTGGTTATATAGATGGTTTCTAAGGTTACTATCAAACCTCCATCTCTTTAAATTGAGGAAAATGTAGCATACCTGCAGAGTGAACCACAGGACCCCTAGACTGGGAGTTCTTAACCTTTTTTTGTATTATAGACCCCTTTGGCAGTTTGGGGAAGCCTGTGGACTTTTTCTAGGAATGATGTTTTTAAATACATAAAATAAAATGCATAGTATTTGAAGAGAAACAAATTATATTGAAATACAGTTATTAAATTATATTTTAAAAAACAAGCTCATAGACTCCAGGTTAAGACCCCCAGTCTAAGCCAAAGCTTCTTAAACTGTGGCTCACGACCCCATATGGGGTCACATAACTCAATGTGGGGTCATGAAAAATTTGGCAACAGTAAAAGGTTATGTATACCTATTTTATATACCTATACACCTGTAGGTTCTCAGGCAAAAAGGGGTTGCAAGAGGAAAAAGTTTAAGAAGCCCTGGTCTAAGCCAATACTTTCTATCCTTTCTGGAAAACTGCTTCCCAAATCATATCTTCTGCCACCTCCCAGAAGCACACAGTCACTGCTTGGCAAGGGCAGCTAACTGAGCCTGGAGTCAGGAAGGCCCATTGTCCTGAGTTCAAGTCTTGCTTCCCTCAGACACTTACTAGCTATGAGACCTTGGGCAAGTCACTTAACCCTGTCTCCCTCAGTTTCTTCATCCGTAAAATGAGCTAAAGAAGGAAATGCCAAGCAACTCCAGCATCTCTGGCAAGAAGTCCCTTAAAAGAGTCAGATATGACTGAGAAACAACTGAACTTCTTGGCAAGCCATGGTCCAGCAACAGCAGTAGGTCAATGTATTTCCCAAGGTTATATACAAGTGGATAGAAAGTAATCTTTGTTCCCAAATCTCAACCACAATCAAATACTTCAGTGCCTTTTCCTGGAAGAGTGAATGTTGCCTGCATCCTGGCTTCTCAACTTGACGGATGATCGCATCCCCATTAGCAGTGTGGTGGCAAGTTCTGTCAGCCAGCAATTGTTTCATTGTTAAACAATGACAGGGTCTTCCTGGAGACCAGCCTAGCTTCAGTGCCCATCAGAGGATCAGGATTTCAGCCTAGGATTTACATTAACAATAGGAGACAAACAAACAGTTGTTTGAGATTGAGTGTTGAGGACCTGAATCCTTCACAATTGGTTTCACCGAGGCCCCTCACATAACCTCTTGGACTACAGAACAACAACACCTTTCAGAATAAATTCAGTGGAACAGAATTTCACGCCAGGATTCATCTCCTTTTCACAAAGTGAGTCAGCTTCCAGGGATCAAAACCTAACTTTTAATAAGGTTGCAGCCTATGAAACGTCAATAGTCACCACCACACTCTGCTATTTCACAAAACATTCAATGCTCAGCCCATTTCATGCCATCTTTTAATAGTAAAGAACACGCAAACACAGAGCTAGACCATGGGTTTCTGGTATTTCTTGCCTCTTTGCCTCCCCTTCTCCCTTTCCCTTAAGCTATTTTCTTCTTTCATTTCTAAGCTTTTTTTCTGGGTAAAAGAGAGAGCTAACAAGATCAGAAGATAGCCTTCTATAGGGTTATTCTTACCTCAAATAATATCGCTGTAAGTTCATGCACACACACCATTAAATGGTGTTATTTTCTAATCTCTTGTTCTTCAGTGGGAAAAAAGTTATTTCACCAAGATCTATAGCGGCAGCAGCCCATATGGCAGGGTGCGAAGAGAGACCTCTATATCAAGAATCTACCACTTTGGGCAGCACCCAAGCTTCATCCCTCCCCCGCCTTCCCTAAAGCCGCTGTAAGCAATTTAGGGTCAAACCCCATTACAAACAGAACATCCTCATTCTGAGGGCCCTAGGAATTAAGCAAAAGGAGAAATACCAGCTTTGCGAAGGCAACTGTCTGGTGGCCAAATGATATCATCACTTACCATGACTCAGCAGCCCCTCATCAAATTAGGCTGAGTTGGGGATTAAATAATCCATAGATTGATGGACCCCACAAGCCAGGAGGAAAATCTGTTCTCTGAACCCCCTTCTTCTCCCCCTTCCCTCGTCATGGGTCTTTCATTATGCTTCTGTGTCTCAGACCCATTCTGACAAGCTGTCAAGGCATTTTTATAAAAAGAATTCTCAGCTAGGTTTTGGACAAACCCTTTTACTCCATTTCCTAGAGTTACTGTGCAATTTTTAGACCAAACTGTAGAAATGGAGGTGCCATAGGAGACATAATTCCTGCATCTCTGAAATCAAATTAGAAACTTAGGGAAGTCTCACCTTCTAACCTGGCATCTCTTTCAATAGAGGTTGATTCTCCTAGGAATGTTCCACCCAGATGTCTCCACCTGTAGCCTCTGTATTCTTCCCATATGAATGCTCTCAAAGAATTTGCTTAGAATGGCTCCTGACAATCTAGCCATTTTTAAAGACCTTATAATACTTGTGATGACTAAAAGTCCAACAAGTTCAGAGAATACCTAATATATGTTCTTGCAACATCAGGAGGAAGGAAAGGGTAAAGAATAATTCGCATTTCAGGGGACTGGAAGAGAACCTAGAGATCATCTAATCCAACCAAGAACTGAACAAGAATCTCTAAAATGTCCCTAACAAGTGACCATAGCCACTGCCTAAAGACAGGCATCCTTGGAAGAATGGAGAGCAAACAACTTTCTAAGAAAGCTCATTCCATATTAGCTCAAGTTCTGAGGAACTTTTTTTTCCCTTTCATCAAACCTAAATTTCCCTCTTGGAATTATCCATATATTCAATCAAAATAAGACCTAGAGAAAATAGTGATTTGTCAACACTATGTCAGATGTTTAGTAACAAAACCAAGATCAAGATTCCAATCTTCTGATGTCTGGTTGTAGGCATAATAGCCTCTTCCTACACTTTGGAATTTTTTTTTAGTTATTTCATTTTTCACCAAGTTTCCTTTACCATTACCTTGCATCTAGTCTTTGTTTAATAAATTCTTGCTGGATTGGATCAAATTGAACTATGCTGCTATATGTTATTACTTTCTGGCCAAATACTCAGTATTTCCTTTCCACAAAAACACTTTCATTTTTTCCAAATTTAGTACACTAATAAAGGGTATGATGATATACCCTAATTTTGCCATTTTGAAATAAAAGGGTGGACCATAAGTGTTTTCCAGTAGGTGCATGTACCATGGTTACACAACATTAGCTCTATGGGTGTCAGAACTATCCAGTATTTTCCCTTTTCACTAATAACTGCCATTCTGTAATCCTTTCTCCCACAGGTTTTCCACTGCTTAATTCTCTTCCCCTGGTATCCCAGGTTTGCCATTCTACCTTTATGCTTTCTAACACTGTCTTTGGTTATGGGGATCCTCCTTTTTAGACCTGTGACTTTAAGTTAATCAATCACCAAATATTTATTTATTTATTGTAGGGCAATGAGGGTTAAGTGACACAGCTAATAAGTGTCAAGTGTCTGAGGCTACATTTGAACTCGGGTCCTCTTGAATCCAGGGTCAGTGCTTTACCCACTGTGCCACCTAACTGCCCCTATCATCAAATATATAAACAGTACCTACAATGTGACAGGCACAGTTAGGTGCTCGGTATTCCAGGACAAAAATGAAACTATCCCTCCCCTCAAGGACCTTACAATATATGCATATATTGTTGTTTTCAGTCATGTCCAATGCAAAAAATATACAAAAGGTAATTTTGGTAGTGAGAACACTAGCAGTTAGGGGCATCATTTATAAGATGGTATTTGAGTTGAGTCTTTTTTTTTGGTGAGGCAATTGGGGTTAAGTGACTTGCCTAGGGTCACACAGCCAGTAAGTGTTAAGTGTCTGAGGCCAGATTTGAACTCAGGTCCTCCTGAGTCCAGGTCCTGTGCTCTATCGACTGTGCCACCTAGCTGCCCCTTGAGTTTAGTCTTGAAGGAAACTAAATATTATCTAAGAGGTGGAAATGAAGAAAACTTCAGGTATGAGAAACAACCAGGGCAAGGGTGCAAAGACAAGAAATGGAGGGTCGTGTATGAGGAACAGTAAGAAAGCAAGTTTGACTAGCTCTAGAATGTGTGAAGGAGAGTACTATGTAAAAAGGCTAAAACTGTGGGTTATGAAGAGCTTGAAATAGTCAACAGAAGAATTTGCATTCTATCCTACAGATAAAAGGAAACAAATAGAGCTTATTGAAAGAGAAGGTGAGGTAGTCAGATCTGCTGGTTAGAAAAATCACTTTGGTAATTATGAAAAGGTTGGATTGAAGTGGAGGAAAATGTGAGACAGGGAGGAAAATAAGGAAACTATTGTCATATTCCAAGTGAGAGGTCAAAAGGGATTCAACTCAGGTGGTAGATATAGAGGTGAAAAGGAGACACATGTAAGAGATGCTGTAGTGTGAGAAGTGGCCATATTTGGAAATTTAGTAGATATGTGGGATAGCAAAGACTCATGGAAGACACCAGTATTGAAAACCTGGCTGGCTAAAAAGATGATGATACCCTCAAAAGAAATAAATCAGTAAGTTTAGAAGCAAGATGGGTTTGGGGGAAGAGAAGATGATGAGTTCTATTTTGGACATGTGACATTCAAGATGCCTAGGTAACATGCAGTTCAAAATATCTACTAGAGTTGCTGGTGGAATTCAGGGAAGAAACTGGGTACAAAGATATAGATCTGGAAAGAATCTGCCTAAAAACGATCATTAAAATCTTCATGGAAGTTGATGTGGTCACCCAGCGAGAGAATATAGGGAGAAAAGAGAAAGGACTGCAAAATAGAGCCTCAGAATACATCTAAAACAAAGGGTCATGGTATGAATGATGATATAGCAAAGGAGACTGTGAAGGCATAGTTTGATGAGTAGGAGGAGAGCCAAGAGAGAATAATATCATAAAATCCCAGAGAGAAAAAGGAATATCCAGGAGGAGAGAGTAGTCAACAGTGTCAAATGTTGCTATGGTGTCAAAAAGAATGAGGACCAAGACAAGACCATTAGACTGATCAATTAAGAGGTCATTTGATAAATCTGAAGAGAACAGTTTCTTTTGGATGATGAGGTTGGTAAACAGACTGTAAAAAAAAATACTATTTCTACACTGTCAAGGAAGTTTGCTTTCCTCTACTGAGTCCTGCTGATGAATGAAAAGTGACAGATATTCTCAGCAACCAGAAGAGCCTAGGGCCATACATTATCAAAGGTTGAATCCTATTGTAATCTGCCTAACCTAGTCTCTCTCTGTGGTTCACTCCCCATCACCCACAGACAGATGACCAGTGAAAATAACAGAAACACAACTTGCAAAGGAGAATCCAAAATGTAAAAGGAAAAAACACAAAAGCTTAGACAAGAGAAACTACAATGACAGGAATCCCAAAACACTACAAATAGAAGAGCTCCCCTGGATTATAGAGTTAATCCAAGTCTACCACCTAGAAATAAGAAAGTCTGGGCTCTCCAGAACAAACTGGCTTATCTTTCTGTATCAAAATCAATGATTCCTCTGTAACGATTGGAATGACGCCACCTGCTGGATACTTACTGTAGAAGAGTTCTGCCCATGAAGCGAAGGTCTTTGAGGGCAAGACCAGGAGTCTTTTCTTTGGCGGGAGGAAGTGACGCGGACTAGTGGGAGGAGGAAAGAAGAGACTGGCGCTGACTCTGGGGCTCTTTCCTCTGGACTCTGGCGGAGAAGGGAGCTAGAAATGTGCTCTCCCTTTAATAGATAGGAATCTAGGCCTTTCTCTCTCTCTTTACCAAATTCTTATTCTCCTTAATAAATGCTTAAAAGTCTAACTCTTGCTAAAGCTTGTAATTGATTGGCGACCACTCATTAGATATTTTAGACAGTTTAGCTAGAATTTTAACCCTTAACAGATGGCTGACCACGAAGAGGAAAGCTAAACCTCAGTCTTCTTCTGATCTTCTGGTTGGGTAAGAAATTTCCCCTCCCTCTCCCTTTAACTGCTAAGTACTGGCGCACTGGCTGTGTTTTCCTTTAAATTTTTTCGAATGGACCTTTTAAACTCCCTAATTATCCTATTTTTGATTTTAGTCTGTTTAACCAGACAAATGGGAGATAAGATCATGTTAATGCTTTGTTTTTGTGGATTTTCTATTTTTCTTTTTATTTTTGTTAAAAGAGCCAGCAACTTACTCACACAAGGAAATATCTCTCCCTCTCCCAACCATGCTTTTTCAGAGAAACCTGAAGAGATTCCCGCAGCTTTTCCCAGTTCTAACAGTAATTGTTGCTTTAATTTTGCATGCCTGGAGGCAATGACCCACCCTCTAGAAGCTTTTAATCCCTAGCACCTGGAGGCAAAGTGGGGGAAGAGGAATCCAGGCCTGAGTTCAAAATCAAGTCTGATTCAAATTGCTCTGGTCCCTCCCCTCCTCTCCAGACCCCACCCTCTACTCCTCCTATGGCCAAGCCCATAGCTTCCCCTGCCTGGGAAGTCCAGAGATCTGATGCGCATGCTCAACTTTTTCTACCTGCATTTGCAGCTTCAGGCTCAGCCCATCCCCGGCTTGGCTGTGCTTTTGAGACAATCTTAGAAAACTCTTTAAATTCCAGATATGCTCGTTTTGTTCATAATTTTGCTAACCTGCTTTTGTCTTTAATTAGTAATCTTATAAAGCATTTGTATGGTGAAAAGCCCGACAGACAATATAGAGGGGTTAAAGAAGAAAAACTTAAGCTGAATAAGAATGACAATCAACATAGTTCAAGACTCTGCTTCTTTTGCCATGGAAGGGTATATATTTTACAGAAATGTAGAAGTCAGCAGCAAGGTATTGATATGAGTATTGGGGATTTTAGATATCGGAATCAAAAGTGTTCTGAATTCACTCAGAGTAATAGTATCAGTTCAGAGGTTACATAGGATTTCTGTGCTATTATATATACATTTTGAAATTAATGGTATGGGTTTATTTTCATAGAGATTTTCATGCTTTTGAGATTGTGTCTTATACTTAGTTTCTAAAACAAGGAGAATATTTGTAAAAGCTTTTTATAGTCATGCGATCAAGTTTATATTTTGTAATACTCTTATTAATATTAAGTTCATATTCATTTAGATTTCCCTAGTTTGAATTTCATTGTCTTTTATTGTTCCATGTGTATTTTTTTTCTATTTATTCATCTCTCTAAATTTTGAAACATTACAAGATGGTTTTGATTTCATAATACAATGTTAATTCTTGGAATATTGTGCTCCCATATTCTGAGTTGTTTTTGTTATTTTTTCTCAACTGATTATTTGATCAAACTCTTTAAAGCATTTCCTTGGCAAATTGGTTGCCAAGGCAAGTGTAAATTGATTCTAGAAGTATTATTTTTGATAAGTATATTCCAAAAAAAAAAAAAAAAAGAGGGGAACGTTTGTAAAAGTTTTCTTGTTTCAAAAAAAAAGTTTTCTTTGAGATTCTGTTGTGCTTTAACTTGTATTTAAATATGTTCTGATTTTTCACAAAAGTAATTGTATACTAAGTAAAAAAACGGGTATTATTTGAAATTGTTGCGTAATTATATATTGTGTTCTGAGTCAAGATGTATTCACATTTTTTGCAATCATTTATTATCCTCAATTTTAAATCCATATGAGACTTGGATTATGGGAACTTATCATTTAAGACATTAATTGCCTTTATTCTGAGTTATCAGATGCCAGTTGGCCAAGATGCCATCCAATCACAAGAGGAATACATGCAAGAGCAGACACTGAACTGTCACATGAGGGGAGACATGCATGAAGTCAAGGTATGGCCGAGGGAACGGCTTTTGACAAATGTTGAGGTTGGATTCTCTTGGTTTAATATTTTATTCTCTTTTTCCCCACAATATTGTACAGATGGCTGGAAGTATTCATTCCACCCATCTCACTTCTACACCTGGCTTCTATGCTCCCTCCTATATGCCTGATGCCATGGACCATCTCAATCCCATGCATCTGATTAAGTCTGACTCAGTTTCCTCCAATATGTTCGGTGGCATGGACATATATTCCATCCACCTATTTTAAGCCTGGCATACTGTATGGGCAGTACATATTGCTCAAGTGTGGGAATGCTCATATCCCATCATTTCTCTGTTCTTTTATGGTAACCCCCATAATTATCTCAGGTGTCATGATAAATACAGTGTTGAATTTGGCCTTGACACCTGTTACCAATTATATTAGATTTTTTAATTTCTCATAATGGCATGAGGATAATTAGGCAGATGATGCAAAAAGTGATGAAACAAAGATAAAAAATTATTTTTAATAATTAATATCGCAGCAATTGTCTTCTCAATTACCCTCCATAAGGGGGGGACTATAGTAATATTATAATTTTAAAGAATGGTTCAATTTTTGTTTTATTATATGTTTCATGTGTAACAACTAAGATTCTGAATTCCCTTAGACATGTTTTTGAGAACTTTCATTGTTTGATTTGATTATTGACAAAGCTATTTTAAAGTTGTGTTAAGCTCAATGTTGTAGGAAATTTTCCTGGCTGATTACCAGCATCCACACATCAACCCCTGAAAAGACTTCCATTCCACGACTACACCTAGAGGACATCTGAGAAAAGACTTTCAGAGACTTTAAATGAACAGTTTTGATTTGTTGTTTTTGTTGTTTTTTTTCTCTCTGTTATAATATACACCATCTGTAACATGTATTCTCTGCAGAGGCCCTCCCTTTGCAAGACTAATGTCAAAGCGTCGGTTCATGAGGACAAAAAAAAAAAAATCGCCCCTCTGGACAAAACTTTCCTCTCTTCCTTTTCTATATTGTTGTTCACATATTATTAGTTAGCAATAGTTATTATATTGTTTTTACTGTTCCGTCAAGGAAACATTTTGTTTCTTGAGGAACAACAGGGGGGACTGTAATGATTGGAATGACGCCACCTGCTGGATACTTACTGTAGAAGAGTTCTGCCCATGAAGTGAAGGTCTTTGAGGGCAAGACCAGGAGTCTTTTCTTTGGCGGGAGGAAGTGACGCGGACTAGTGGGAGGAGGAAGGAAGAGACTGGCGCTGACTCTGGGGCTCTTTCCTCTGGACTCTGGCGGAGAAGGGAGCTAGAAATGTGCTCTCCCTTTAATAGATAGGAATCTAGGCCTTTCTCTCTCTCTTTACCAAATTCTTATTCTCCTTAATAAATGCTTAAAAGTCTAACTCTTGCTAAAGCTTGTAATTGATTGGCGACCACTCATTAGATATTTTAGACAGTTTAGCTAGAATTTTAACCCTTAACACCTCTAAGAGTTTTCAACCATTCTTGGGGGTGAGGCAGTACATTGGACAGCTGCCCAATGATAAAATCTCTTGCCTCAATTGACTGATCACTGTCTGCAGTGACAGTTCATTTTGTGATTATATTGGGGAAGAGAGTAGCTACCCTTCCCCTTGCAGGACTTTGCCTAACCTGGCACACTCCTCTCCTATACATTTCTGCACGGGATGCATTCAGTCAGCAAAATAGAGTATAAAACATTTATCCACAGGTTGTAGAATGATTCTTCTCTTGCTAAGTTCCTGCTAGCTGAAGGTATGGTTCTAGAAACAATTCCTAACATTTCCCATTTGAGTGAATTTAGTGCCTTCATCTACTTTTTCTAACCAATTAGTTTTCTTTACTATCCCTACCCACCTGGTCACAGTTCATCCTGGCCTAAACCACTTCTCTCAGGTTCCTATTACCTTGACTGTATCAATTCTCTGGTTCTTTGCAGTAATAGTAATATTAATAATAGCAGACATTCATATGCCAATATGAAATATTTATAAACTATTTTGCATTTCATCATCTCAACAGCCCTCTCTTTAAATACTACAGTTATTAGTGATGTCCCTATGCGTTCTCCCCAAGGCTGTCTTCGACCCTCTTTTCTTCTCTCTATATACCTTTTATCAATAATCTCTTTAGTTCCCATGGGTTCAGTTTTCATTTCTATGTAAATTACTCCCAGATCCACTACCAGTCTTGAGTTCTAGTCCTACATCACCCATTACCTGTTGGGCATCACCAAGTGGATAATCCCATCAGCATCTAAAACTGAACATGTCTCGAATAGAGTTCATTCTCTTGCCCTGCTAATTCTGCTCCCTCTCCAAACTTTCTGCTATTTGTTGAGGGCACCATCATCCTTCCAGTCACCCAGATTCAAAATCTTCAAACCATTTTCAATTCTCCCTTCTTCTCCATAACAACCAGTTGCTATTTCTTGTTGCTTCTACTTAAAGACCTCCAAGAAGGGAGAACTCACCCATCTCTCAAGGCAGCCCATTGAACTTTTGGTCAGCAATAATTGTTAGATTTTTCCTGACATCAAACCTAAATTTGCTTTGCAACATATACCCTCTGCAGACAAGGAGAATAAATCTAATCTTTTATTCAAATGATAGCTAACATATCACGTGTTAACATGAAAACTAAAATATCACATTGGCCCTCCCTACCCCTCCTGGGTTTGTTTGTTTTTTTTTTTTTTTCTTCTCCAGGCAAAACACACCCATTTCCTCATATCACATGGATGCAAGACCCTTTATCATACTGGTTTCCTTGAATACTCTGAAGCTTAACAATTTCATAAAACTGTGGTGCCCAGAATGGAACACAATACTTCAGATGACATCTGTCAAAGTCAGAGTGCAATAAAACTATCTTCCTATTCCTAGGAGCTTATGGATAAAAAAGAAATTTTAAAAAACAGGCTTAGAAAAGCCAAGTGATTTGCCAATTGTCATACAGCTAAAAAGTGTTAGAGGCAAGTTTCAAACCCAGGTCTTGGTCAAGTCCCTTGTTCTTTGCACTGCACTTTGTTGCCAGTAAAATTAGCAACACAAAGCCTGAGTTTTCTTAATTTTCCACAAGATGACTTTGGAGCACTGCAGGAAGGAAGGTAGAATCACAAAGCACATAATTAGGTTGTGGGGATGTTTTATCCCAAGAAATCCCAAGAAGCGATTTGGCAAGAATAAATATGACTTTAAAACCTTCTGCTGCAATATTGACCCAGGATCCCAGGGGACAAGAAGGAAGGGAGGTCTGTGATCTGGGTCTAGAATATGGATGGAATCAGTAATTGACTCACTAACAATCCAGCTTTTATCACGTTATTTTGCACTTGTTCAGACATTTGTCCATAATTGTTCTCTCGTGGCTTCGCATGTGTGTGCTTTGTCTCTCCATCAAGATAAGCTTCTGTAGCACAGAGGTTGCTCTAACTCTAACTTCCCCTAGAAGAGAGAGTGCTGGGAAACATAGAAAGAACTCAATAAGTGGCTATGGAATGAATGAATTCTAATAAATCCTCAGAATCACATTCCACCTCTTCTCTAAAGTGCTTCCATACATGTAATCTTTTCTATTCCTACAAAAATCCCTCTATGATACACAAAAGGATTTGTCTACCTTGGTTTCCTCTCCAGAACAATACAGGAGCTGTTTTCAGGATTGCTAACATAAAGGTGTTGAGGGAGGGGAGCCCTTCAGTTTCCCCTTTTCCAACAGTTTCCTGCCAAAAACCTTGGGTTCTTTTACATCTGGCCAAGAGGCAGTGTCAATAAAAACTAACCTCTATTCTCATTCCCCCCCCCCCCTCTCTCTCACACACACACACACACACACACACACACACACACACACGCCTTCCTTGACAGATAAAGGCATTTAAGTAAACATAGCACTAAAAACTACACATATGAAATCAGAAAATTTCTAGCTTTAATACAAACATGTAAATTTGCCCCAAAATAGCCTCTATAAATTGCAAATCTACCCTTTAACACTGACCCTAAACACACATGGAAGATTGAACAGGATTATATCTTAACAGAATTCAGATCCTAGGCACCACTCCTATAGTTTCTGCATTTTGAGCTCTGTGGCAGGTTTGATCCTGGTATTGGGGTACACCTAATATAGAGGACAGAAAAGACTCAGGAAGTGACTCTCCTATCTGAACAGATGGCTAACCCTGCCTGTAAAGAGCCCCCTTTTCTCAGATCTATTTTTCTGGCAGAGGTTTGACACAGTCACTTCAGGTGTAACATTACCGTATCACCACATACAGAAGTAAGGATATATTCAAGGTGCCAACAGTATTCATTCTCTAAGGTCTTTTTCTAACATTACAAGTTCTGTTTCTAAAATTCCTTTCTGCTATGGCATTCACTGTTATAGCATTCCATGATGCCTTCCTGATATAACATTTAGTATTCTAAGGTCCTTCCCTATTCTAACATTCTCTGATTCTCTATTTAAATCTTAAGAAACTGAATCAAGCAGATGGTCGGTGGCCATGTGACTAATCTTTATCGGAATCTGGCTGAAGAAACCAGGTTTCTTAAGGATTTACCCACTCAACATTGTTTCAATAAGACCTAAAGGAAGCAAGCAGACCAGTTCATCCATCAACAAGTGTTTACTGAACACTTACCACACATGCTTTATTAACCGCCCTATTTTGTGAGGGACACAAGGAAAAGACGTGGCCCCTGTCCTCATAGAAATTATACTTCTTTGAAAGAAAAGCCTGCACCCACAAAATAGAAGGAAGAGGTGCAAAGGGGACAGTCAAGGTGGCTATAGAGAAAGCATTTTGCCAACCTTAAAACACTATAGAAATGCAGGCTCTTGTTATCAGAAGACAGTTTTACCTTGGTTTCTTCTGTGGACTCCATGAAGTTTCAAAGAGTTTCAATGTCAGGGTATATGAAAGATTTGTGACTTCAAAGCAGTTATGCCTCTTCCCTGTCCTGGACTGTTTGGCCATTTTTACAGTATTTTCAACTCGATTGTTATTCTTTATCTTTCCTCATCTTTCTGCACTAGCACCAGTGACATCTGTTTCAGACAGGGATCATTTTTATCAACAAAGCAGTTTCACTACAAGGATATATACTGTGGCTTCCAGGCAGCTACAGCTTCCCTGAAAGGATAAAGCTAACTGGGTCTTTTGGTCAATACTAGATTGAAAGCTCTATACTTCCTTTGGGATAAAGGGGCAGAGAAAAAAAAAGGGATGTGGGAGGATGTCATCGGGTTGCCCTTTTCTTTGCTCCTAATGCCCTGGAACTGGGCACCCCTGTGTTAGAATTGCCCAGGCTTTAAGAAATGTCTGAACTGAGGGGATGGGAATTTCTCCATCCTTATCTTAGCTCCACGTAGCCCTGGGACAGCTGAATCAATCTACAGGCATTTCCATTTCCCCATCTGAAAAATACAGATAGTACCTCTTTCTTTTTCTCCTATCCACAGAAGTCTTTTGCCATATGAGACTTGATTTAGGATTACAGAGCCTTCCCAAAATGACCAGTGTTGAACAAATGTCATTAGTGAGATTAGATATGTCCTGACATTTTGTTCAACTTTAACGAAACGAAGAAATGTGGTGGAGGGAGTTGGGTGTCAAAGGGGGCAGAGAGAAGGCAGGACAGGTGGGGAGAATAGGTAGAATGGAGAGGGCACTAAACTTTCAGTCAGGAGTCCTTTGGTTCTAGTTCTAGACCTTCAGAAAAATCATTTCTACCTCTCTAGGCTTCAGTTTCTTCATCAGTAAAACATGGGGGTTAGCCTAGATCTCTAAGGACCCTTCTTACTCTAACAGTTATGAAAATGTAATGGCAGCTCTGAGTGTATCCCCCAAAGTAACATGGGGAAAGGAGTCATAATACATAGTTACGGTATATTATGGTACTACCATGACTGGGATTACATTTGTTTATAGACTGAAATCCCAGTGACAGTGCCATTTTCCTAGTCGATCTGCCAGACCATCCTGTCGTTACGGATTGTGAGTACCTTGGAGGTCAGATCACAATACAACTGAATCATATTTGCGACCATAGCATATGTCAACATGGTATTTTGTTAAGAAAACCAATAAAGAGGATTGCTGGCTGCAGTGCAGCATGCACTACATAATAAAGCCAGGGTAATAGTTTCCAGAAACAAACAATTAAACAGTTTATGAGAAAAACTCTATCTGTAATTGTGGGGCCTCAGCACAGCTGCTTTCTAAGGGGGAGGCAGTTGGAAACTATTGAGTACAGATATTAAAGTACAGTATGTATTTAGCAATATGGCACCTAAATGCATCATACCAGACCTATCGGGGAAATAAACAACATCCAAGTGTATTGTTGTGAGACAAATACTCAATACTTCATTTAATGTATGGTTTGCAGTTAGTGGTTAATCTAAGACAATGGAGAGGGAGCCACGTTTCACGTGGCTATTAAGGAAATGCAGAATTGATTGTAAGAATGATTGAGGATTTTTAAAGGGCACAATTCCCAGGCTAGGGATACCCCTTGCTGCTTTTTTTTTTTCCTTTTAAATTTGTCTGTAATCTATTCAGACAAATTCTTTTATCATGTTGATTTCCTCTCCTCATTATGACCAATGTGATTAATTGCTTAGCTTTCTCATCCTCCTTACCCTACTCAGTGATCTCATTTTTCATGTTTAAAATGGCCTTAGACCGTATTGAGATACATCTTTCCCCACCCTTTAAGCTCCTCTGTTTTATGGCCACGAGTTTCAAGTGATTCTGTCCACTGAACACGTATGTCACAAAGAGACCTTCACTGCTAACTGAGAAATGCAAGTGAGCAGCCCAGCATCTTCATTTCATAGTTTAAAAGCCAGTTAATTCATTTCCTAACCCTACAGGTGAGCATAAAGCCCAGAATCATTGAATCTCAGACTGAGAAGGAACCTCAGAGATCATCTGGTCCAAGAAATCAATGCCTCCTCCAATGCTCCCTACAAGGGGTCATCTGCCCCTCTGTATGAAAACCTCTAGTGAAAGCAACTTCATTCCACATACTTTTTCTTCATGAGATGCCTTGAATCTCAGAATCAGAAAAAACACAGGCTATTCATCAAATGAAATACTAGCTGTAAAACACTTCGCAGTCCTTAAAGCATACAGAAATGGTAGCTACTACTATTCATTCTCCCTCCACCAGGATTTCCCAAAACAGTTCAGGTCAATACTGTCCGTCAGCAATCTAGTCTTGAGAACTTCAGCCAGTTGAAGATACGATCTTGTAAATAGGAAAAAAAAATGTTAATAAAAAGAGACAACAATACTTCTGAAACTTTCTGGTCACAGAATGAAGTGGAAAAGCCACTTAGAGGAAAAATATATTATATATCTAACCACAGATGTTTCCTTTCATCAGTTTCAAATGTTAATATTGAAGTTCAGGGATTTCAAGCAGTCCCAACTACAGCATGCTTTACCATAGCAAAACATCTACTCAAGAGGGAAGAATTTAGTAACTGGACCTCTCTGCAAACAGTCTAAATTGCTGTGCATTCTTGGGCTGGACCCAAACCAGACAGCCTCAGGGAAAAAAAAAAACATGAGGAAAAATTAGATTAAAATTTCATTCCTTCTCACAACCAACCTACCACTTTTTTTTTTTAATTTTTTTTCCTTTCTTCCCTCCCCACCCAGACACTCTTCAGGATTATGACAAATAGGACTCCTCTTTAGCACAGTGTGGAGCAAGAATGAAGCCCGGCTGTTTTCGCACTACTCAGGGACCTGATGACATTTCAAACTCCTGAAAGGAGGTTTAAAATACAGATTACCAACCCAAACCTGGAGTGCTTTATAATTATTTGTATGTCATTCCCACATAATCAGTGTCACTCCTACTCTGGCAAAGCTTCATTTCTTGCAAGATACAACGTGTTCTGCTATCCCTCCAAGCCAAATTACAAGCAGTACCTCCATGCAGTCCCAGTCACCTGCGGAATTTTTCAAGGAATGCCTATTGTTAAGGCGAATTTCTCCACATCCAGAGGTTGGCTGGAAATTGGCCCTTTTCAATGAAGACATGCATACACACACATGCACATGTACTTCAAAGGAAACAGACCCTACCTACAGTGCATATTCATTTCAAAATGAAGAAGGAAGGTGGGGCAGTGAAGCCACTTCCAACCTGGCTCCTGCATGACTCATTTGTCAGGGCATGGAACCTAAAATAATGCCCATCAGGTGGGGAGCTCGTCCCTCTGCAGAGGCAATCCCTTAGGCTTGTGAAGCTCAGTGCCCTTCATCAATTCTTAATGCGGCCACAAGTACATCAAGTGTCATCTTCTTGGCTTCTCTTCTGCAGTGCCTTCCCTACACAACAGAGACTCCCAGCAAATTAAAATTCCCTTCCCTCTCCCTCCTCCCCTCCACAACTTCCCTCAGTTTTTGAAACATAACGGCCACCCAAATGAAATAATGAGGGAAACTCATTTTAATGCTGTGGAGGGAATCGTTTTATTGCTAAGGCAGCAAATAGAACTAATTGAATCCACCAGAAATACAGAAAAGAGGGTGAGGGGAAGGAGCAGTCAAATGGATGCAATGGGTACGACACAATACACATGCATGTGGATGCATGCGTGTACACACACACACACACACACACACAAACAGCAAGCTAGATTCTGAATATTCATGGAACGGAAATTGTAAAACCATGAATGCAAAATAGCTTCCAAAATGGCAAGACTGCCAAGGGCTAGGCATGCAAAATGCACTGAGAGGAATCCAGCCTCCTCTGCTGGCACACACTCCACGCTTTTCAAAAGCAATGCCATATTGGGGTGGGCAGATAATAGTTGGGAAGGTTCAAGTCCAAAGGCATACTCACATCTCAATTGGATTTGTTTTTGTGTTTTGATGCTTTCTTTTTCACTTGATGCCCCCAAAAAACATTCATTTTAAAACCTATGATTTGCAAGAGTGGCATGACTTAATAGACATGAGTATGGGAAAATGCTGGAGCACTAGACTTGGAAGTCAAACACCTGTATTCTAGTCCTAGATAGGCCACTAAGTCATTACATAACCTTACCAAGTCACTTCCCTTCTGTGGGCCTCAGTTTCCTACTCTGTAAAATGAAAGTGTTGGACTAAATGATCTTTAAGGTTCCCTCCAAGAATGAACATTCTATGTTCCAAATCCACTTCCAGTTCCAAAAATTCTATGTTCTAGCTTCTAAAATTCCTTTCAGTTTTGAAATCTTGCAACTCCTTGTAGATGCTAAAAGAGAAGAATCAACAAAAACCACTGGACAGTCACTCAATCTTCCCAGTCCCTGTGTTATGGTTAGCCATAAGAATATTCACAGCATGCATTTTACATACCAAGAAGATTTCAATTTCATGGTGTGCTGGATCTTAAAAATGCCCTCTTTAATCCTGTTTTTATCCTAAAGTAGTATAAAACTTTAATATTTCCTAATGGAGTGTACATTTACTCATATCTAACAATATCACTACAATTTATGAGCAATAAAAGTCAAGCAATAGCCAGTGAGATAAGCTTGAAGCTTTGGTTACAAAGTTCAATCAGTTAACCTAGGACAGCAATAGCTTCTCCAGAATGAGTAATGATGCAGAATAATATTTAGATGGAGATAAACCCTTTTTGCATAGAAAATTGCATTATGATTTGCTGGATTTCAGCTATTCTCGGCTGGATATGTTAGTTTACCAATAAGGTGATTGCTTCATGCATTTTTATCATGAGGCTTTGATTCCAAGATTTCCAGAGGATTCTGTACTGAAAGAGACCTGTAATGTTTGTATAATGTGCAATGCTCTCCCAGAGCCGCAGGTGTGGGGGTGGGAAGAAAAGGGGCTCGGTGCCAGGTTCGAAGCTGTCTACATGCTTTTCATTCACGCAGTGGCTGGTGTTTTGCGTTTCACTTAGAAAGGAAACTTCAGAATGGGAACAAGTTCTTTAAAGAAATTGCATTGAAAATAAACACCACATCAATATCTACTAATGGTGCATGGTGTGCATATTCCTTTAAGAAGGAGGAAGTAGCAGGGTACCACCAACGATGGCATGTTCACATCACAGGTAAGCCCTTCTGTTTGTGCACATCCACAAAAGCTCAGCATCAAGGAAATACCAGGCACATCCATCCGGGTGCAATTCCCACTGGCCGAGTGACTAATCACTATCACGGAAAGAGCATTAGGAAGAAAACATGTTTTTGCCCACAAAGAATCTGTGCCTCTTATTGATACCAATGAATCCCTATATTTTGCTGACTTCCCATTTTCCCTGGCGTTCGAGTTCAGCCACTCTGATGATTCCTACTTTCCTTTGTTGTTTTTCAGTCAGTTATAGTCCTGATTCTTTGTGATCTCATTTGGGGTTGTCTTGGCAGAGATACTGGAGTGGTTTGCCATTTCCTTCTGTAGCTCATTTTACAGATGAGGAAACTGAGGCAAACAGGGTTAAATGACTTGCCCACGGTTACACAGCCAGTAAGTATAAGTAAGGCCGGATTCAAACTCAGGAAGATGACTGTTCCTGACTCTGGGCCAGGCACTCTATCCACTATAGTGCCACCTAGCTGCCCCTACTGTCCCTGGGACACGGTTAAAATAGAAATACTTTTTCAAGCTCAGACAGCTGGCAAGCAAGTCAATTCAACAAACGTGTACTAAGCACCTTTCTGTGTGACTCTGGACAAATCACAACTTCTCTGGACCTCAAGAATCCTAATTCTAAAACTGAAGAATTTGGACTAGGTCTCTTCCAGCTCTAAACTTAAAATCCTACAATCAACTGTGTGTAGAGTGCTGTATTACGACTGTGTGTAAAGAAGGTGATACAAAGTTCAAAAGAGATGCAATCCCCGCCTCCGTGGACTTCCCTCTCTGGGCCCTACCAGACACCAGCACTGACAGCTATGCTACAAGATCATGAATTGAGAACTGGGAGAGATATTAATGATCCTCTACTCAGGGAGTTCTTAACCTGGGGTCCTTGGACTTATTTATAATATGAATATTAATAAAATTATACTTTAGTATAATTTATTTCTTTTGGGATACTATGCATTTTGTTATTAATAACACTATTCTGAGAAGACATCCAAGGCTTCACCACACTGTAAAAGGAATCCATGACAAAACAAAATGTTTTTAAGAATCCAAGGTCTAATCTAATCTTCTCCTTTCAGAGATGAACAAAATAAGGCCTAGCAAACTTGTGGGTTGTCCAAGGTCAGAGGCAGAACAGTAATTTGAACCCAATTCCTCTGATGACTTCAAAGCCAACTTGATAATAATAAATTTTATGTATAATCAAATAATATTTATTGTTTTAGATTTATCAGATTAAATTATGAATATTTCTAGGAATAGCCAGAATTTAAAGAGAGCTTTAATATTTGCAAAGCACTCTGTACATATTATCCCATTTTAACCTCACAACAACCCTGGGAGGTAGACACTATCATTATTATCCCCATTTTACATATGAGGAAATGGAGGCAGGAAAAGATTAAATGACTTGTCCCAAAATGACATAGCCAATAAGTGTCTGAAGCTAGATTTTAATTGAAATCTGCTTGACCCTAGGTCTAGCACTCTCCCCCCACTGCTGCCTCGAAAAAACAAACAACCCCAAACAAGCAACTTTCCACTACTCAATGCTCAGGAGTGCACTGGAGAGGTACAAAGTGTTATGTGAAGCCTGGGGGATATTGGTACTAAGTGGGTATTGGGAAAGTCTTCCTGGAAAAGTTAGCATTTGAGATCTTGTAACAGGAAGGGGAATGGACTAGAACTAGATGACTTCTTAGCGTCAGTTCTGTGAGTGAGATCCACCACAATGCCAAAGGATCCTCGTTCCCCAGGGTAAAGAAAGAAGGAAGGTCTGAGACAAACATATGGTGTCTTGTCTCCTTGCTGTTGGTTATAGCTGGTGGTGTCTTGGGACTGGCCAGATATAGTAGGCCATATGCATTGGTGTAGGAGAGCTCATCAATCAGGACTGCAGGGTCCCAGGGTGGTACTTGCAAAGCCAAGTGGATTAAGTCTAAGAACAATGGATGGAAACTACAGGAAGATGGAATGTAGGACAATATTAACAAGAATTTTTCAATGATTAGAGCTTCTGTTCCATTAGGGAACAGGCTACCTAAAAACTAGTGAGGTCCCTGACATTGGGAAGGGCATGGATAAAGTTATCATTTTCAGTTCAAATGAATTCCAGAAACTGTTAAGTGTCCAGCATGTGTGAGGCACTGTAGCTGAGGCTGGAGCTCTGACAACAATAGAACCTTATACTCAGAGCCAGCAGTGATCTTCCTTATGGCCACTGATTCCAAACTTCTTATTTTGCAGATGGGTAAACTGAGGCCCTGGGTGATTTGCCCAAGGTTAGCCCAAATGGTAGAGCTACTCCAAATGCAACCCTCTTTTTCCCACTGTATGAGGTTGCCTCTTTTTAAAATTCTTTCTTAAGACTAGGCCTTCCTATCTCATCAAAGGTGGAAGTGCTGAGGTTACTCAAGGTCAGAGTCAAGTATGAGTTGATAGACAGTATGTGAAGTTATGATATGACTTGATCAATCAATAAACATTTGTTTAGCACCTACTATGTACTGGGCACTGTGCTAAGTGTTAGCTATAAATACTGGCTTTGACCACCTAGCCTGCAGTCAAGTTTCTTAATCTCTCTGGGCCTCAGTTTCCTTATCTGTTAAAAAAAAAAGAAAGAAAAAGGAAGGTTGGTGCTATTGTACCTGTTTAACAGATGAGGAAACTGAGGCAGGCAGAGGTTAAATGAATTCCCAGGGTCACACAACTAGTAAATATCTAGGGCTGGGTTTGAACTCAAGTATTCCTTACTCCAGGCCTAGAGCTCTATACACCATCTAGCTGCCCCTAAAGTATGGGAAGGTGAGGGAGGGAGAATGGGAATAAGCATTTATAAAGTGTCTCCTTGTGTCAGGCACTGCACTAAGTGCTTTACAAATATTTTCTCATTTGATCCTCACAACAACCCTGCAAGGTCTGTATTATTATTATCATCTCTATTTTACAGTTGAGGAAATTAAGGCAAAGATAGGTTGATTTGCCCAAGGTCACACAGTTAGTAGAATGTCTGAGGCTATATTTGAACTCAGGTCTTCATGACTCCACCTAGCTGTCTCAGGCAATATGAATGTGGGAAAATACATGTCATGATCAGGAGACAGAAAATAGGTCAGTTTGGACCGAGCCCAGATTTCATAAAGGGGAATATGTAAGGAGAACTCTGAAAAGGGAAGTAAACACCAAACACAAAGGGAGAAAGACTCCATCTTTCACAAATCCTCCAAGCTCACTGTTGCTGGGCTTATTCAGAATTCCATGTATGTATACTCCTTGATTTTGTTCCTCATCAAGTTTTATCCATCACAGACCACCACACTCTCAAATAAGTCTGAACAGTGTTCTATTATGTGGTAGTAATGGAGGTGGGAAGAGGGATCATTCTTTTCTCTGTGGAAGGCCATATTCCTATAATCGCTACCTAAAAGTTGGTATTTCAGACCAGAGTGTCAAGGGCTGTAATAGCAGAGAGACAAGGTAAGGGAGAGCCTAACCCATTTACTGATGAGAGCCAGTATGCTATAGTAGAAAGCATGCTAGATTGGGGTCAGATAACATGGATTCCAACTTTTTCTCTGCTGCTTCCTTTCTAGTTGATCTAAGGAATTCACTCTCTAGATCTATAAAAAAGAGATAATGGATAGAGTATGTTTTGGTCTTAGGAGACTTGGGTTCAAATTCCAGTTCTTCCATTGGCTAGTTGTATGACTTTGGACACACAACTTCCTTGGACCTCAGTATCCTCGTCTGTAAAATTAGGGGATTCGACTATTTGATCTTCAAGCTCCCTTCCAGTTCTAAAATCATAGCATCCTAGAAATTCTAGGACACCCCAACTAATGCAAACAATGAATCCCCTGAAGTCATTGAATGTATTTCCAATTACAGTATTCTAAATAATAATTATGTAAAACACAATAATTGACTCCAGCCCAATGGAAATACATGAATTCAAATACTGTGACCACTTCAGGGGGTTTAATTATTTGCACTAATGGGAGCCTGCCTAATCTAAAACCCCTTATTTTATAGATGTGGAAACTGAGCCCCAAAGAGCATATGCCTGGTTCAGAAGAATAGCTCATACATTGGGCGACAGAATCAAAATCCAATCTTGACAGGCTGGAATACTGAGCCAAAAATAACAAGTTGAAATGTAACAAGGTTAATGCAAAGACCAGCATTTAGGTTCAAATGAACAAAACCTGGGAGGTTTATGCAGTAAAGCTGAATATAAAACAATAGTGTTATATAGTTAACTAAAGAATAAAATAGCAATCTAACACAATAGGCTACATTATAATTTCCACAATGAAAGAATGTAAAAGTCTCACTTTATAATTCCCTTGACAGTCAGCTCAGTCAACAAGCCATCATCAAGCACCTACCATGAAGCAGGCAGGCGCTGGGCTAAGCACTGAGGATACAAAGAAAGGCAAAAGACAATTCTTGCCCTTGTAACAATTGGAATGACTCCACCTGCTGGAGATTTACTATAGAAAATCTCCGCCATGAGATGAAGGTCTTTGAGGGTAAGACCATGCATCTTTTCTTTGGCGTCAAGAAGTGACGTTTGCTTGTAGGAGGAAGAAGGGGGAACCTGGTGCTCTGACTCGCTCTGTTTCCTGTGGACTCTGGCAGAGAGCAGAGTGAGAAATGCACTCTCCCTTTAATAGTTAGATGAATGTAGGCCTTTCTCTCTCTCTTTACCAAATTCTTATTCTCCTTAATAAATGCTTAAAAGTCTAACTCTTATTAAAAATTATAATTTATTGGCGACCACTCCTTAGATATTTTAGACAGACTAGCTAGAATTTTAGCCCTTAACACCCTCAAGGAGCTTATCGTCTAGTGGTCAGACCTAATCTGGAATATTGTGTTGACTTCTGGGTGCCATATTTTGAGAGAGAGAGAGAAAGTGCGAGTGTGCAAGAGAACATGAGCATAACACACTAGAATATATCCAGAGTAAAACAACCAAGATGGTAGGGGAACCTAAAAATCAAATCATTCAATTCATAACATTTATGTAGAACCTAGTATATGTGGAACACTTGTAGAGAGTGGGAGACATCCTAAAATATTTTAATGTCTCAAATCTCATTGAGTTAATCCTCTAAAAGGGATGTTTATATACATATGTGTGTGTGTGTATGTATAGACAATTACAGTACACATAATGATCTATTGAAAGCTGAAGATATTTAGCCTGAAGAAAAGAAGTCTGGGGTTGGAGTAGGGGAGTGGGGTCAGGGAAGATACAATAACTGTCTTTAAAATGATGTGAAAGAAGGAATGGACCTGTTCTCTCTGGTTCCAGGAAAGCCTATGGTAACCATACAAAGAGGAACAATTTGGATCAATATGTGAAAGAGCTTTTCAACAATAAGAGCTGCGCAACAATGAGTCTAGAAAATTCCTTCTAGTCTTAAAAAATAATGTTCTAAATCATAAAAATAAAAATAATAATATAATAATATTCCCCAATATCTAAACCATTTCCCAGCAAAATATCTCATCTCTCTTTCCTTTGAAATTCAACTGGTTTTATGGCTGAAACTCCTATGGATTCTTCTGTCCCACAAACCTCCTTCCTCAGTTTCTCCCATTTTTTTTCTGAAATTCACAGCTGAACAACTCTGTGATTTAGGCCTCAGCACAAAAAACATTTAGGGATAGTATTTTGTTCATCTCTATGTTCCTTTCTGTTTGTGTGCTTTTGACAGGCAATTTTTAAAAATATATTATAGCCATTAAGGAATTACATTAGTAGTACTTAAAAATCAAACTCTTGGTAAGGTAAATTCCTTCATCTATGCACAAAAAAAGGAGAGGGGAGAATGGAAGAGTCCAATGTTTAAAGTAATAAAAAAAATTTTATGATCCATTTTCGGTGCTCAGATGTAAAATCAGATGGAAAAAATGCATATAATGAATTTCACAACACTTACTAAAGTCTTGCATGAAAATGGAGGAATACAGAAGATACAAAAATAGAAATATCTTAGATTCAAATTCTTCTCACAAAACACAAATGATAAACTTGTTATGAGTCACTCCCCCAACCACCACCACCAAGTTAAAAGTGACAGGTTCTGGACAGAAACCAATGAGGGGGTGGCAACATGGTATAGTAGGAAGAACACCCAATCTGGAGTCAGGAAATAGGAATCTGAATCCTGCTTGCCACTTACTAATTGTCAGTAAGTCAGTCAACAACCGCTTATCAAGTGCTTCCTATGTATCAGGGACTGTAAGTACAATTATAGGACCAGGAAAAATTCATTTAACTTCTCTGACCTTTACTTTCCTCTTTTGAAAATTGGGGATAACAGTATTCACACTATCTCTTTCACAGGGCTATTGTGAGGATCAAATTAGATTAGGTATGTAAAGGGCTTTGTAAGTTATAATTGTAAGGCTCTTTCTGGTCCCATTCCAGGTCTGTTCTAAAGTCCTTTTCTAGTCTAATATTCTATGTTCTAAGACACCTTATGGCTCTACCTTTCCAGTGTCTTTATACCCTATGCCCCACCCCAACTCCCACTTCCTCTGTGATGAGTAACATGGGCCTCTTTGCTGATTCTCAAACAAAACACTCCATCTCCCAATTTGGAACATTTTTTCTGTGTGTCCCCCATTCCTGGAAGTCTGTCTCTCTCCATCTCTTCCTCCTGCCTTCCCTGAAATACCAGCTAAAATTTCAACTTCAATCAGAAGCATTTCTATAATCCCTTTTAATTCTAGTGTCATCTCTGTCGATTATTTCCCATTTATCCTGTATGTAGTTTGTTTGTAATTAGTAGTTTGCATGTTATCTCACCCAGTAACTGTGAGCTCCCTGAGAACATGATTGTATTTTACGTTTCTTTCTATGGCCAGCACTTAACAGTGGGCCTGACTCATAGTAGATACCTAATAAATGTTTATTCACTGACTGATTCTAACATTCTGTATTCTACTTCAATTAAAATGTTTCAGGTTTATTTTATTTTTGTTTGTTTAGACCATTCAGAAAAAGGATTTAGGCCAAAGCTTCTTAAAATGTGGGTTGCGACCCCATATGGGGTTGTGTAACTGAATGTGGCAGTCATGAAAAATTTGGCAACACTCAAAGATTATGTATACCTATGTTATACACCTATATGCCTGGGGTCATGTAAAAATTTCTCTGGTGAAAAGGGGTCGCAAGTGGAAAAAGTTTAAGAAGCCCTGGTTTAGACAACAGATGACAATGAAAATTCAACCTTGACGGGCTAGGATAGGAGGCTAAAAACAGCAAATTAAAATGTAATAAGGATAAATGCAAAGACCTATATTTATATTTAGGTTCAACTGATCAATTACGCAAGGACAGGATGGGGGAAATATGACTTGATAGGCAGCAGTTCCCTGTCATAACAGATAGACCCAGGACTTGAAATCAGGAAGACCCAAGTTCAAAACCTGCCTCAGACATTTACTTGTTATATATCTCTGTGTCAGCCTTAGTATCATTATCTTTATAATGGGGATATAGTAATTGTACCTACTTCTCAGGGTTGCTGTAAAGATCTTATGAGTTAACATATGTGAAACACTTCATAAGTTTTGAAACGTTTAATAAATGCTAGCTATTCTTATTATTATGGGTAGCTAGGTGGTGCAGTAGATAGAGTTCAGTCCTTGGACCTGACTTCAAATCTGGCCTCAGACACTTCCTAGCTGTGTGACCCTGGGAAAGTCACTTAATCCTGTTTGCTTCAGTTTCCTCATCTGTAAAAATGAACTGGAAAGGGAATGAAGTAAATAAAAGAAACATCATGAAGATAATCATAACTTATGCACTGATATCCATTAGCAGATAATCTATTGCAATGAAAAAAAACTTCTTGCCTTTCTTTATATCAATAGCACTTAGCACAGTGCAAAAAAATGCCTAATGACTAACTGACTGACAAACATCTATGAAGAGCTTGACAACATCCTCCAGACCAAGTCAGCACATACATTGGTACTTGGGCAAAGAGAAGGATAGAAAAAAAAGTTAGAAAATATGGTTCATATTTTAAAAATTAAAACAGTAAAGGGACTTCCTACTACTCAGAAACTTCACATTTGTATGTCAAGAATGCTTTCTTCAAATAGCAGTTAGAAGGGGCAGCTAGATGGTGCAGTGGATAGAGCACCGGCCCTGGAGTCAGGAGTACCTGAGTTCAAATCCAACCTCAGACACTTAACACTTACTAGCTGTGTGACCCTGGGAAAGTCACTTAACCCCAATTGCCTCACTAAAAAAAAAAAAAAAGCAGTTAGAAAGTGCTAGATGTAGGAAAGACCAAACAACACAAAAAAGGAAACTGACTACATTATAGCAGATGGGAAGTGACTACATATTGATTTGATTTGATTATTTCATATTATTTTATTTTATTTTGGTTTGGGCATGTAATTTCATCAATGTGAGGAACATCTGCTGTGGAAACTCCATCCTATTAATGTAGACTAGCAATTTCTCTGCAATTTATGGTCTTAAGATTCTAAATTTCCTGGGACTTCAGAAGACTAAGTGACTTGCCCTTAGTAATACAGCTCATTATATGTCAGAAGCAGGATCTGAATCCAGGTCCTTCTGAATCCAAGCCTAATATTCTATCCACTACTCCACTGTGCTTTTCTCTTACTAATACATAGTAATATCAAAATTAATTTACATACAGTTACAGCAAAGATCAAAAACTAAATCAAATTAGAAGAAAGGATAATGTTGGGTAAATGCCACTGAATGTGACTGCAACAACTAACCTGACCTATTTGAATAAAACACCCATGCTAAAAAATGGAAACAGAAAAAGGCAAAAATAGAGACCAAAACTAATGTCACAATATGGAAGAAAAAAGAGAGCCCCCAAACCACTTTACTCACCAGGGCTCATATGGAAAAGGAACTCACTATAAATGATTGACTCCTCCAAATGTTGACTGCTTGCAAAGATATTGTATTGATTCCATCAAAAACCAAAACATAACAGGGTCTCCTTAATGAATTCTATTATGGCTCTAAAAAGAATATCATATTATTAATTCAAATAAGAATAACCAAATGAGTGAAAAAAATTTCTTTTGCCCAGACTATAGAATGCAGTTGGATGTCTAGTTTACAAACTTAGTAAATCAATACATATGTCTAGATTAGACTCTGCAGATAGACAATGAATTGGGCTCAGCATTGAAAAGGAAAAAGAACAGGAGAATTGCATTTGAAAAACCATGGAGTACTTTTAACAATCCTAAAATCATCCTGACTACAAAAGACTTTTTTCATAGAAAATATAATTGTCTAAATATTCTCTCTATTAGTGATAGTTGGTTATAACTCTTGGAATACTATAACCTCCAAAGGATGTTTCAGGTAACCCAGAAGTCAGTAGAGAAATGGCTGAGGGCAAGCAGGCTGCAGCTTTTTTTCCAATGAATACCTTTGCACCAAAAAAGCAGCATAAAGAATATGATGACTGGAAATGTACATTAGCCATTCATGTAGCAAGAGGTAACACAAATCTTGACTGTTGCTTTGTGGTAGATCCATGGAAGAACATGGGCAAGAAAGAAATGGTTTGAAGAAGCATCACTGAGTTTCAATCTGTCCCCAATGGAAGGGATACCTATATAAGTGAGATTGCTGACCCAATGAAGTATTCAAGTAATAATCATGGCAGCTTATATGTATATAATGATAGAACTTTTTTTCAGAGTGCTTTATATAAATCATTTAATTTAGGTTGCTGACAGAGAGGGTCATAGAAGCACTGAATCAGAGAATATTAGCTAGCACAGGAAGGGACCCTAGGAGGTCATCTCGTTGAGCTCCATAATTTTACATATGGGAATAATGTGGACTGAAGACATGAAATGATTTGTCTCAACCAAAGTCACATATGGTTAATGATGTAACAATGACAAAAGCTAGGTCTTTTGATTTTTTGTTCAGAGATTTACAGCAGATAGGAGGTAAATGAGGGAAAGGCAGAAAAGTATTTAAGTGTAAATAGTTTCAACAATAGGCAGTGATATATAGTAGAAAGAGCATAGGATCTGATATCAGGAAACCTGAGTACAGGTCTTGCCTCTGCCTAACTTCTCTAGGCATCAGTTACCTAAAATGGGAGTCAGGCTGAGCTAGGTAACCTCTAAAGAGTCTTTCAGTACAGAAGTCTTGTCTTTTCCCATCTCAACGATTTTGTTCAAACCATCCCCCATGCCTGGAATAGACATTCCCCTCCCCTTTTAGCTCTATCTAATAAAGGCCTATAACCTTGGGAAATTCATGTCACCTCAATGCATCTATCTTCTCATATATGATATAGGAACAATTCTTTCACCATGTAGCTTACAGAGTCGTAGTGAAGATCAAATGCAAGAACGCACATCAATAGTTCTGTAGCCAGAAGGCAAGAATCTAAATATAAGCTACTATTGTAATTATTTTTCTCCAAAATGGAAGTAAATTTCCCTTGTAGGTTCATGAATCACATATTTGCCTTAACATATAACTAAGATCAAGAACTCTACCAAATAGCTTGTCTATTTTTTATTAAATTTTATTTTTAATTAACAAAAATCTATTTTTTTCTCCGACTATGCTTTTTGGTTACAATGATTTTAGTGTTTTCCCCTGTACTTTTACAGCTCACATCCACAATATACTAAGAATTTCTACCCTTAACTTCTAATACTGAAGTGCCCCATGCCTAAGTATTTTTGCTTTACACAGCTTACTGGATATGTTTATGGGATCTACTGACATATTTTCACTTCCAAAAGTATATGCAAACTAAGCAGGTATGCTCATTGTCAGAAAACAATATGGGAAAAGTTTTATGATAACAATTAACCAGTCTATGGGTCTTCATATAAAAAAGGCTTTTTAAAAAATCCCTATCAAATGAAACAGCAGGAAAGCAAATGAAGTCATATCTAATCCAAAAATCTCCTCCCTAGGAGATCTGATTAACATGAAGAGAGAGAAATGCAATGTGGGCAAGGGATTTGGAAATACATGGCCTTTATCACTTTGGCAGACTCACAATGTCACCAGTATATCACGTCCATCAATACACAATCATGCCATGCGCAGATCAGTTGAAGGAAGAAGGGCAGTCTAGCTTGGAGTAGAGAAGATTAAGGGTAGGAGGGAAAGGGTAGCTAGATGCCTTCGAATGCCTGAAGATCTGCAGACTTACAAGTGTTCTTCATCTCAGAGATTAGAACCAGGAACAATGGATGGAAACTATGGAGAAGTAGTTCTCAATTCAAACTAAAGAACTTCCTAACCATAAAATTGCTCTCAGTGGTCTTCATTCCTCTCCAGGTTTCATGATTCTTCATACTTTCACTATAATGCCCTCAAGATGGGTACCTTTTCTTTGCACATGCCCTTTTTCATCTTTCTTTTATGAGTTTTTTTCCCTATTAAAATACAAGCTCCTTGAGGGCAAGGACTGTCTTTCTGTTTGTATTTTCTGTATTAAGTACACAGCACAGAATTTGAAGCCAGGTCTTATAAAGGAGGAGGCTGCATATGATGGCATATATCATCAAACGAGATAATTACAAAGCACTTAACACAGTGCCTGATACTAACATCCAACAGCTAAGTGGCTCAGTGGATAAAGTACTAAGGATCAAGTCAGGAAGATCTGAGTTCAAATCCGGTCCGGCCTCAAACATTTACTAACCATGTGACCTGGGGCAAGTCACTTAACTTCGATTTGTCTTATCTCTAAAATGGGGTTGTTATGAGTATCAAATGAAATAATAACTAAAGCACTTAGACTGTTCTTGGCATATAATAAGCATTATATGTATGTGTTAATGTTATTATTGTTATTGTGGTAAGTTCTATATAAATGTTGACTATTATTATGTTTACATATGTGGTTATTTATTCCAACTTTAAGATTCTATGAGCTCAGGGCAGCTAGGTGGCACAGTGGATAAAGCACCGACCCTGGATTCAGGAGTACCTGAGTTCTAATCCGGCCTCAGACATTTGACACTTACTAGCTGTATGACCCTCGGCAAGTCACTTAACTGCGATTGCCCTGCAAAAATAAAGATTCTATGATCCTAGCCTGAAAGTGGGAAAGGGGAAGGAGGGAATCAAATACAGCCTTGTGCTATAAGGGAAACAATTTAGCACTCCAACAATGTTGTCATTGAGATTACTTGGATAACCATTTCCCCAGGATGATCACTAACTTCCACCCCTTGAAAGTAATAACTATTCCCTTAAAAAATTGTCCACTTTGAGATATAACATAAAACTTCCAAAAGTGATGGAAAAGTGACTTAAACAGATTACAATACTAAATAACATTTTTTTTGAAAACAGGTAATAAAATGGGCTGCTGCCTATTTATATGCCACCAGTGAAATTATACTGTCCACATTTAATGCTCTGAAAAGCTTGATAGTATGTGCTTCTTACCTGGACTTGGTGCTAAAATCTCAGTCATTCATTCATACTCTTACCCTTCTCAATTCATTGAGAACCACTTCAAGCAAAAATCATTCGAAAGAAATTACTTCTGTGTATTACACCAGAAGCAGTGAAAAATGTCCCACATGAGGCTCTCCAGCCCCAAAGCAATATTTTTTTTTGCTGAAGTGCAAGATATAATAACTCAGGGAAAAGAAGTCCCCATGACAACGAGAAGGAAAAGGAAATGAGTGAAAAGCAAAAGATTCAAGTCTCTTACAATATAAGGTGTCACTAATTTGTACTTGGGAATCTGTCTTTAGTATCAGCAACACTTGAAAGTCACTTCCTCTCTATAGCTGTTGTCACTGTCCCCATGGTGTGGTCCAGTTGAACTTCCCATTATCAAAATGAAGACAGAGTTTTAATGTAGACACTTGAAACTCGGATAGCGCTTGAAGGCAGCGCTGCATAAGGAAAAGATCATTGGGGCATGGGTATATGGAACTTGGTTCTAGGCTAATCTGTTCTCTACTTGTCTCTCTAAAGTTTCTTTGAGCCTTATTACTCTATGTTCTAAGGCCAAATGTGGACCTTCTAATTGATATAGAACCTTCAACTGCTGCTATTTTCTAAGCTACCTTCCCATTCTGACATTCTATGTCCTAAGGTCCCTTTGATAACGTGGACCTTCTAAGCCATATGGTATCTTCTACTGCTGACATTCCAGATTCCAAGATGTCTTCAACTCTGAAATTTGATGTATGAACTGTAACTTTCAGCGCTAACATGAAGTTTCATCTTGAATTGTTTTCCCATGGTTTTCCAAATCAGAGGTGGATGGCTATACTATGGAGCCAACAGAAATGCTTGTATTGTCAGGATTTAAATGTACATATATTCATATTGTAGGGCCTATAATATTAAAATGGCAAAAACTGAATTTATAATTTTGATGTGTGGGGTTTGGATTTCTTTTTAGGGCTTCAATAAAACACTTGAATGATCTGAAGTCCTGAAAGCGTGTCACAATTCCAAACACACTGAGTACCAAGTGGCATAATTCAACATTGCAAATACTGGCTGTCTAAATGAAATAAATATGATTTAATGAACCTCATTCTCCCAGGGCATAAGCTATGTCACAGAAGTGAGGTACTCTGGAAAGCTGTATTAACCATTAACTCTTTTGATATAAAAGCGTTAGCATCTACTACCGAGTTTCTTATTTTCTCCTAGGCTGAAAGATCAGACAATCATAGAATTTAAGATGAGGAAAGGGCCTTACAACAAAATGCTGGTGTTGGAAGGAATCTTAATTAATCAACAAATAAATAAACGAAATAAACATTTTTAAAGCATCTACTATGTACTAGGCACTGTGCTAAGTGATGAGGATACAAAAAGAAGCAAAAGACAGTCCCTTCCCCCCAAGGAGCTTACAATCCAATGGGAGAGAAAACATGCAAACAAATCTATACAAAGCAAGTTATTTACAGGATACATAGCAAACAATTAACAGAGGGAAGGTACTAATAGGGGCTGAGAAAGACTTCCTGTAAAAGATGGGATTTCTGCTGGAACTTAAAGGAAGCAGTAGGCAGAACTAAGTAGGGAAAGCATTCCAGGCATGGAGGACAGCAGGAGAAAATGCCCAAGACTGAGTATCTTGTTCATGGAAAAGCCAGGAGGCCATTGTCACTAGATCAGAGTATATGGCAGGGAGTAAGGTAATTTTGTATTTGATCATTGAGGCAAAATGGAACCACTGAAGCTTGTTGAATGGGGAGGTGAATATAGTGGATAGGGTAGAAATGAGGGTAGAAGGGGGAGTAGAGAGGTTGACAAGATCGTTAGGCTTGGAAGGGCCCTTAAAAACAGAATCTTAAGACTATAGCTCATAAGTTGGGTGGGACCTTGTAAATTATCCAGCCAATCCTCTCAATTTACAGATGGGGAAACTGAGGCCCAGAGGTCTTAAGTGACTCACCCAAAGCTACACAGGTAGTAAGTGGTTGAGTCAGAATTTGAACCTAGGTCTTCCGGTTCCAATCCAGTACACTCTTCCTTTTATCATGTATCTTCTCATTCAAAAGAGATGTAAAAACAAAATACTAAATATAGCTATCAGTGACTTCTTTAGGAACTGAAGCCATTTTACATCTCCTCTATTTTCTTTGTTTGTTTTGTTTTGTTTTATTTTGTTTTGTGGGGCAATGAGGGTTAAGTGACTTGCCTAGGGTCACACAGCTAGTAAGTGTCAAGTGTCTGAGGCTGGCTTTGAACTCAGGTCCTCCTGAATCCAGGGCTGGTGTTTTATCCACTGTGCCACCTAGCTGCCCCAGCATCTCCTCTATTTTCATTCATTCACTACTATCTTCATTTATTCACTCAACAAATATTTTTTCAATAGTTTCCCACATTGGGGAAGCTTTCAATAGTTCCCACTTTGGGTGAATCTGGTCCTCCCTATGTTTAAACATTTGGAAAAATGATATTTTAGTAAAG
The DNA here is from genome assembly GCF_019393635.1 of Dromiciops gliroides. Taxonomy (NCBI): domain Eukaryota; kingdom Metazoa; phylum Chordata; class Mammalia; order Microbiotheria; family Microbiotheriidae; genus Dromiciops; species Dromiciops gliroides. The sequence continues at coordinate 636,980,824 of NC_057861.1, forward strand.
AAAATGTTTAAAAGTAGCCCAATCTTAACCTACCATGGCCCATGGTTAACAACTGCTTTCTGTGATGAGGGCAAGTGACTTTCTTATGAGCAATGTGTCATGTGGCAAAGGGACAATGAAAAGAACTACTCGTTAATAATAAATTCAATGATGTGGTTGAAGATTAGATTTCAATTCAATTTAACAGATATTGCTTAAGCACCTCCTAAGGTCAGAGCATGGTAGTAGATGCTAAGGAACATAAAAAATTAAATTAAACAAGACAGTGTGTGTTAGCTAGAAAGAGCAACGAATAGAGCTTGGAGCTGGCAGTCAGTAAGATGGGAGCTCAAATCTGACCTTATATAGTTATTAGCTGTGTGGCCCTGAGAAAGTCCCTTAATCTCTAGCTGCCTCAGTTTCCTCAAATACAAAATGGGGGTAATAGCAGCATGTACCTCAGAGAGGTATTGTGAAAATCAAACGAGGTAATATTTATAAAGTGCTTGGCACAGTACTTCATAAATGCCTGTTCCCCCTTCCCCTCTTCTAGGTGCTTAAATTCTACAGAGAATATATAAATGAATCAGACTTCCATGTGCTCTGGGCATGAGAGAATTCAGTTGTGACACCAAATGTGCGAGAGGGAACCCTTGAATCTCTTGGGTCAATACTAAAGGTACTAATAGAACATATGCAGACCATCAAACTAGCTCCATGACCTTAGATAAGGCACTAACATCTCACATACTTTCTGTAAAAGTACGGGGGGGTGGGGCAGGGAGTGGAGAAGGGAAGGAGGGGCATTGGCAGGTACAGTAGCAAGTGGCTCATCTGGTGTCTATTGCTTAAATCATGTGTCCCCTTGAAATCACCTCATCTCTCTTAGCTTCCTTATCTTTAAAAAAATGAAGTGGCTGGACTAAGAGAAATATAGCCTCCCTCCCAGATCTCAATCTTATGATTCCTATGAGTCCTATAATCTTTTGAGGTCCCTTTAATGTCTAACATGTTCCCTTTTAGCTCAGACATTGCATGTTCAAAGTTCTCATCCAACTCAGACATTTCAAGAATCCATGCTGACTCTAGACACTAAAAATCCTACAATCAGGATAGTATGTTAGGCTTTCTATGGACAATTAAATGCCCTCAAGGGAAGACCCAATTGAACTGGAATGTGTGCAAAAGTCAGACCCAGCATCAGCCACCTCCTTTGGCCCAGAAAGATCATTTTCCAGGTCCCTTCAATTTAACTTCCCAAGGATTTGTATCAACTAACAGAAGGAAAATGAGTAGCCAAAATCTCATAATCCCACCTGGATCTAGAAAATTAGAAGGCTGGTACCTGAAGGCATATGTGGATTGGGTACATGCCTGCCCACCTGCCAAGTTTTGTCTCTGGTCAGAATTGCTAAGCTAGAGATAAATTTCCCTAAAAAGGCCAAAAAGTTGGAATTGTGAAAAAACCTGTGTCAGCCATAATCATGATGACTAACATTAATAATGGTGGAAGTTCACATCTCTCTTTCCACACTCCTGGGAGGAAAGATGGACATATATTGCTATCCCCATCTTACAGATGAGAAAACTAAGGCACAGAGAGGTTGACTGACTTACTGAAGGGCACACAGCTCTTAAGTAGCAGAGCCAGGACAAGACTAGAACATTGGTCTTCTGATTCTACACTCCACTAAACTCCAATGTCTCTCTTCTAAGCATCCCATTCTTCTGGCTTCCTCTGTATCAATAGTAGCATTATTCCTATTCTAGGGCAATGTAAACACTTTTCAGATGAGATGCCATTCACTCCCACAGGAGTCACAGGAAAGAAAACAGAAGACAAACAACCCCCTTCCCAATGTTCCATCAGATGCTATCCAGAAGTCCAAGGTACCTCCCCAAAAGTTGGTCAGCTTCACTCCTTATTGACTAAGTGAGAACAACAGAGCTCCTCTGACCATTCTCTGTACTAGATAAATAATGGGCAAAATAGTTATAATAAAACCACCATGCCTCATTTCTCTCAGGAGTTGGGTGGGGAATCAAGATGGAAATTTATGGGGGCAGCTAGGTGGCGCAGTGGGTAGAGCACCGGCCCTGGAGTCAGGAGTACCTGAGTTCAAATCCGGCCTCAGACATTTGACACTTACTAGCTGTGTGACCCTGGGCAAGTCACTTAACCCCAATTGCCTCAAAAAAAAATGGTAATTTATGGTTTTCCAAATGTTTTCATTTGCATTATAAGATCTCCTTAAAACAATCCCATTGGGTGGACAGATCACTGCAGTATAGGATGTGTGTGCACACTGAACTGAGTCTGAAGGCCTGGATTCAAGTCCCGCCACAACCACTAACCCATTGTATGGCTTTAGGCAAGCCACTGGAGCTCTTGGAGACTTCAGTTTCCTCATTTGCAAAATGAAAAGGTTGGACTTGGTTATTTCTCCAGTATTTTTACAGCTCTAATAACCATGAATATGAAGGTTCTCATCACCATTTAGTCAAAGGGGCAACCTTGGATCTAGGTAATGAAGTGAATTCCCCGAGGTCACACACACACAGCAAATGGGAGAGCAATGACTTCATTCCTGATCACCTGATTCTACAGGTCCAGACCTCTCTGTACCATACCCAGCTGCCTCTGGATAAAGAAACATCAAATGGGAAAGAAAACTATTTGCATTATTATGAGGCACATATAGCAACAGTTTAAAATTTTTATAGTGTTGATAGCTGTCTCTCCAGAATGGAGGCTCTTAACATGGAAGCCAAGAACACCACCCCCAAGGAATGTGTGTATAGATTTCAGGAGGCTAAGAATTTTTTTTTAATTCTGATTATTGAATTTCAATATAATTGGTTTCCTTTATAATTCTATGTATTTTATTTTATGCACTTGGGGGGGGGGAGGAATGGTCCTAGGCATCATCATCAAATTGCTAGAGAGGTCCATAATCCAAAAAAAATGCTAAGAACCCCTGCTCTAGAGGCATCCCCAAATGAATACAGTTGTTTTTTCTTCCCCAAATAGAAATATACCAGCGGTTATGTAATATACTAGAATTTTATGACCAGGACGCACAGTGTCTAAACATACTGTAGACAGTAAAAGCTTTGCAGTTGTTGTTAGGATTGGGTGAAAGTTGGGTGATTTAAAGTAGTCTGGCCACAAAATGGACATGGGGAATTAAAAAACTCCCTTCTACCTTCCAACTTCTTTCTAATTCAGTGTGAATACTCCTAGGAGACATCCTCATGAGTTCTGTCAAGAAAAAGGAAAAAAAAAAGCTCCAATATGAATCTGAATTTGGACTATAATCCCCAGGCAACCATGATCAGACTATCAGAAGGGAAAAGTCAGGACCACTGTTCTCCTCCAAAAAATACCTTATAATCACTTTGAATCTATTCTGTCTATGCTTATAGAGGTTCATGTCTCTCCCATTCATCCATAAACTCCTTGACAGCAGGTACCTTGTTATCATTTATTCATTTTAATCTTTATAATTCCAGTACTTAACACAGTATCTGGTACTTAATAAGTACCTGTTGGTTCATTGATTGACAGAGATGGACTTGCTAAAACAGGAGTTCTAAAGGTCCATGGATAGACTCTGGGGGGGATGGGCGGGGAGGGGTGGCCATGATCTTAGATGGGGAAAAAAAATTACAATTTTATTTTATTGCTTAATACATTCTTCACTTATGTTTCTTTTTTAATTATTCTGAGAAGAGTCTTTTACCAGAACATCAAAGAGGACCAGAACACAAAAATGGTTAAGAACCGCTGCTCTAAAATCTCTTCCCCCTCTAATATTTTATGATATGGATTGTACTAGATTGCTCCAAAGATCACTCTACCTCTCTGATTCCATGATTTTGTGATTCATCAAAAAACAAAAAGGAAAGATGAAGGCATCTGGGTGGCACCATGGATAGAGTCCCCGGCTTGGAGTCAAGAAGGCTCATTTCCCTGAGTTCAAATCCAGCCTCATACACCTACTAGCCTTACTATGTGACCCCAGGAAAGTTACTTAACCCTGTTTACCTCAGTTCCTTGTGCATAAAATGAGCTGGAGAAAAAAAAGGCAAACCACTCCAGCATTTTTGCCAAGAAAACCTCAAAATAGAGTCACTACTGAAACAACTGAACAGCAACAAAAGGAAAGATGGAGGGTTTTTTTTTTTCTAATCCAGTCCCCTCAATTCAAATGAATCAACACTTATTAACCACCTACTGTGAGCAAAGCACTATATTAGTAATAAAAATATACCTATTTTTTACAATGAAACCTAAGCCCAAAACAGCACTCTAAGAAGTTGATAAGAGTGAGAATAATCTGTAAAGGGGGGAGAGAGTTGTGGTGGGCTCAGGAAAGGCTTATTGAGAAGGCAACATGAATACAGTCTTACAGGAAAGGAATAAGTTCAAGGGAGGATTTGAGCTAAATCTTAAAGATAGACAAGGAAGCCAGGAACCAAAGAGGAGGGAGTACGTGTATGGAGCATTCTGTATAAGAAACAACAAAGCCAGTGTCTGGATTGTAGACTATATGGCTGGAAGTAAGAGTAAGAAGGGGAAGCTAGGTGGCACCATAGGGTCTCAGGCCTGCAATCAGGAAGATTCTTTTTCCTGAATTCAAATCTGGCCTCAGATACTAGCTGGGTGACCTTGGGCGAGTCACTTAATCCTGTTTGCCTCAGTTTCCTCATCTGTAAAATGAGCTGGAAAAGGAAATGGCAGACCACTCCCGTATCTTTGCCAGAAAACCACAAACGGGATCGCAAAAGAGTAGGGCATGACTGAAAATGCCTGAACAATAATAAAGTATAAGAAGACAAAAAAAGATAGGAAAGGGCCAAGTTGTGAAAGATTTGAGATATCAAAGGATTTTATATTTGATCTCTTTTTTTTTTTTGGTAAGGCAATTGGAGTTAAGTGACTTGCCCAGAGTCACACAGCTAGTAAGTGTTAAGTGTCTGAGGCTGGATTTGAACTCAGGTACTCCTGAATCCAGGGCTCAAAGATCTCAAAGATAATAGGAAGCCACTAGATTTTGCTGAGGTAGAAGGGGAGAGAGATAATTAATATAGAATACAGACCAAGAGTGTTTGTGGGAAAAGTGTATAGGCAGGTACATCGGAGCCAGAATTCAGAGGACATTGAATGCCAAGCTAAATGTATTTATGTAAATATGTACATAAAAATAAATATGTATGTTGTTTCCCAGACAATGGGGAACTACTTAAAGTTTTTAAGAAGGGAAGGGACATAATTAGACCAGACTAGATTTAAAAGAACTAGATTCTAATACTAGCTCAGCTACTACTAACTGGCTATAGGGTGAAGGGCATATTACTTAAAGGCTTGGAGGCACAGGTTCCTGGCTCTATAAAATAGGGAGGATGTTAATAATAATAATAATAATAAACAATAACATGTTTATAGAGCACTTCAAAGTTTTCAAAGTGCTTTATATACAGTACCTCATTTGAACCTTAAAACTACCCCCATGAAATTGGCACAACAGGTATTTTGCAGGTAGGAAAATTGGCTGAAGAGGTTAAGTACTTTGCTCATGATTTGGTATTGTTGGAGCCAGGTTTGCCTTGCCTTCCTAACTAGGCTTTTGTGAGAACTAAATAAAGTCAAAATACTGAGTAGTAATAAATTTAAAAAAAAAAAAAAAAAAGGAAAAAAGTGGATATGCAGAATCTGAGGGTTGCTAGCCCTGAGGTCTGATGAGTGGCCCAATGGGTGGTCACCAGATAAAGACATTGAAAAACCTGACTAGTTAAGAGCTATTACAGCAGCCTCCAGAGGAGGCCTAGGGAACATGTCTATCTGCCTACTCCCTTCCATTAGAACTACCTCTGGCCCACACATATCTGAAATACAGAATGTTAGTCTCTCATTTATTATTAATAAGCACCAGAATCCATTGAAATGTAAGGAATTCTGAGGCTGTCATTTCGCTGCAGTTGGGATCACCTGAATTAAGTTAAAAAGAAGCCTTAGCTTCACTCTGAATTGTCATGCCACAGAGAAGAGTGATCCTGAAGAGTACAAAGGGAGCAACATTATTTATTTTTCTTTCAGAAACAGGAATGAAGCCATTAAATGTTGTTTTCATGAAATAAGCTAAAATTTTAGATAATAAGAGAATTGTTGAAAGAAAGAGAGGAAGGAAGTAAAGGGAGAATGGGAGGAAGGGAGGGAGGGGAAGGAAAGAAGGAAGGGAGGAAGGAAGGAAGGGAGGGAGGACTTTGGACTTAGAGGTCAAAAGACTTGGAACCTTCCCTGAAAAAAAAAAAAAAGAATTGTTCAATCTCTATTCTCCCCAAGGTATCTCTCAGGTAGGACATTGTACAAATATATGATTTTACATCATACTTTACTCTCCCTTCTTTGCGTGCTACATCACATATTAAATGGTAATAAGGCTCTAGAACTATACAAATGGAAGGAATCTAAGAGGTCACCTACTCCAACCCCTTCATTCTACAGATAAGAGCCAGAGAAGGAAGGTAACTTGCTCAATATCAAAAAGCTGTTCCATACCTTACACACGTATAGTACTGTACAGTTACAAAGTACTTTCTCCTGTATCATCTCATTTGATCTGTTTGTGAACTCTTTGAAAAAAATAACTGAACTTGGGGTCAGAGAGGTCCTGCTTCAAGTCTTATTTCCACCTTTTGCTGTGGAACCTAGTACAAACCATTTAATTCTCTGAGCCTCAATTTCCTTCTTCATCTGTAAAAGGTAGAAGGTAATTCTCTTTTTTACATGATGGTTTTTTTTTCAAATGTGTATTCCCCACATTCCTCCATCCAGATTGTAGCCTCCTTTGTAACAAAGAAAAATAATTAAGGGGGAAAAATCTGATACAGAAACCATATCTATCAACATATATGACCCTGGGCAAATCACTTAATCCTGTTTTCCCCAGTTTCCTCATCTGTAAAATGAATTGGAGAAGGAAAGTGGCAAAATACTTCAGCATCTTTGCCAAGAAAACCCAAAATGTAGTCATGCAGAGCTGGACACAACTGAACAACAACAAATAAAACAGAAAATATTAAGAAATATTTCTCTGTACATCTCTCCAAGCTAGAAATTCCTATATATTAGATTAATGATAAATAAAATTGCTTCTGGTAGACAGAAGACAGAGTAGAGGATTATTCTTTTTTTTTTCCTGACACCTAGAAGATGCCCATCTCTCTGATTTGTGGGAGAAGGTATGTTTCATTATCTGTTCTGTAAAATCATCATTAATTATTCAGTTCCGCAGAGTTTGACTTCTTTTAGGAATCTTCTCATTTACATTGTTGTAGCCTGGATGTGTCTTGGTTCAGTCTGAATCAGTTTATACAAATCTTCCCATATTTCTCAGAAATCATACTTGAAATAATAATTATTATGGTACTACCTACCTACAGGGTTATTCTGAGGAAAATGCTTTGTAAACCATAAAATACCACAAAAATACAAGTTGTCTTTAGTTAGTGGGCTGGAGAACTAAGCAGAAATCATGAAAACAATGTATTCCATGTTAGGAGAATCACTTCCACCTACCTTTACAATAGCAGTTCACAAGCTTTTCATCCTCAGGACCCCTTTAGACTCTTAAAAATTACTGAGGAGGGGCAGCTAGATGGCACAGTGGATAGAGCACCGGCCCTGGAGTCAGGAGTACCTGAGTTCAAATCCGGCCTCAGACACTTAACACTTACTAGCTGTGTGACCCTGGGCAAGTCACTTAACCCCAATTGCCTCACTAAAAAAAAAAAAACTACTGAGGACCCCCAAAGACCTTTTTATATGTCATATCTGTCAATATTTACTGTATTACTATGATCCAAGACAACCCCAAAGGACTTTTGATGAAACATATCATCCACCTCCAAAGAAAGAACTGATATTAATGGAACACAGACTTCACAGAAGCATGCTATTTTTCACTTTCTTTCTTTTTTTCTTTTATTCAAGTTTTCTTGTACAAAATTACTAATATGGTAATGTTTTACATAATTGTACATGTATAACCCATATCTGATTGCTTACTACCTAAGGTGAAGGGAAAGAAGGATAAAAATTAGAACTCAAAACTATAAATAAAAATGTTTATTACTTTAAAAATTACTGTATTAGAAATTAAATCATCTTGGTATCATTATGAAAATTGTTCTAACCTGACAGAACCCCTGAAAGGGTCTCAGGGAAGCCCAGGTATCCCTAGAACACACTTTGAGAATCACTGTTTTACAGAGGCAGGCTTCCTGGAACCAATGGAATATATAAGTGATGAGAAGTCACTGTAAATCAGGCAAATAAAAATTTGTTGGAGATGCAGACCAGGAGTTCAAAAAGAAGAAAGGTCAGCAATTGAGATACAGATTTGGGAAGCAAGAGCATACATCTGGAGTCATCGGAATGAATGAGTTTCTCAGGCAGAGACTGTTGAGAGAGGACAGAGAAAAGGGTCAAGAACAGACTTCTGGGAAAGACTCTCATTCAATGGCTGGAACAAGATAGGGAACCCATGAAAGAGAAAGGAAAGGACTGACAGAGAAAGCAGAAGGAGAAAGAGGAGAGTATGCTATGGGAGAAGAAACTAGGAAGAGGTGGTCAACTATGCCAGTAATTGCACTCATCAAGGTCTTTTGAGAACTGAAAATGGCACTGGAATGGGCAATTGGGAGGTTACTAGTAATCTAGGACTGCTTCAATTTAGCAGAAGGTATTGGAGCCTTAGTACAAGGGTTTGGAAAAAGTATGGATAAGGAGGAAGTATCACTACCACAATACTTACTGCCACCACTAATCCCTAACTTTCATATATACTAATACTTTTAATCTCCATATTCACTAATTTTTTATTATAGTTGCTGATGCATTTTCTGTCTTAGAATGTGTTCTTTCATGAATTTTAGCAGTAAAGGGGAGAAGAATGATGGCATGGTAGGCCTGGCCTGATGGGTTAGAAGAGTAATAAGAAGTACATTTTTAAGGGATTGGCAAGACATGGTATACCTGTAGGCAGATGGGAAGTAGGAGATGAAAAATGCATGGGGAAAAAAAGTAGATAACAACTAGAGAAAGCAGAAAAGAATGGGAGCAAGGGAACATATGGAGAGACAAGCCTTAATAATTCCTCTTTGGATTTCACTCTTGACACTCCAGAATTTGTCCACCATGCCACAGTAGCCTCCTCACCCTAGAAGTTGACTCAGCCCCCAGACTTCTCAACCTGGAAGTATAATCCACTCCAAGGCCCCTGCCCATGATTGGCTGCTTTGTCCCAGAACCTCCATTTTAAGGGAAGCATTAGTGCCAGCCAAGTCCTCATTCTTTCCTGAGCTCCAAACCTTACTTTTTCTGGCAGTGCCCTACACAGGTGTACACACACACACACACACACACACACACACACACACTCTTCACCCCATTAAAATTTCTCCTTGAAATCAGGTACTGTGTTTATTTCTGCTTGTATTTGTAGTCCCAACATTTAGCACAGTGCCTGACATATAGTCAACACTTAATCAATGCTTATTGACTTGAATTGACTTAAGGAACAGCAGGTATATCTCATCTTTAGCAACTAGAGAGAAAGGAGGGGGGTGAAATGGGGTGATGATGCAGAGAAGACTTTGGGAATGGATGGAGGGTGCTGAGGAAGTTCACTTTTTATGCTATGAATCTTCTCCATGAAATAGGAGGCTGAGTCCTTTGCTGTTAAGTATTGGGTGAAGAATAGGCAGCTAGGTGGCTCCACGAATAGAGCTATGGGCCTGGAGTCAGGAGGATTTGAATTCAAATCTGTGACCCTAGGCTTAATCACTTAATCTCTATTTGCCTCAATCCACTGGATTAAATGACAAACCTTTCCAAGAAAACCCCACAGACAGCACTTTGATGCTATTATGGTCACTGAACAAAAACACTGGGCATAGAGGTGAGGTTGGTATTCAGCAGACACTAGAGCAGACACAGTGAGATAAGGTGTAAACAAAGGTAGAGGAAAAAGAACCATGAGGCCTTGTAGATATAGGTCATGGCAAAGAAGCAGGAATGGAAAGGAAAATGAGCACAGGTACTGGCCTTAAAAGATAAGAGGAAATGACTCCTTTCATTTCTCTTAAATTGCTTCTAAGGTTTTTAGGGCCCTCAAGAGATAGCAATATTATTCCTACTTTACAGATAAGGAAACTGAGACCCAAAAAATTGAAGTCCATCAGGTTATACAGGGGTCCTGGTGAAATGTTTTACCATGATGATTAAAGTTCCACTCAGGCAGCTGTTCTTGATGACACTTCTCACTTTTTCAGTTTAAAGCCAGAATTTATGTTTTATAAAATCCCATTCCTTCACAGCACATACCAAAATGAATGCCTGCTGTTCCCCTCCCTCATCTGATCTCATGGCTTCATTATAAGCCTCCTATGTACTTAAATATATTCATATTTGTATCATATTTATAATGGTATTTCCCCAGCAGACTATAAAACTCCATAAGTGGTCTGCTTTATCTTTGTATCTTCCCTAGCACCTAACACTGTGTATTCTATTGTGTAGTCTACACATTTGTTATTGTTTAGTCATATCCGACTCTTTATGACCCCTTTTTGGGGGGTTTCGTGGCAGAGATACTGGAGTGGTTTGCCATTTCTTTCTCCAGTTCATTTTACAGCTGAGGAAACTGAGGCAAACAGGGTTAAGTGACTTGCCCAGGGTCACACAGCTAGTGTCTGAGGCCAGATTTAAACTCACATCTTCCTGACTCCAGTGCTCTATCTACTACGCCACCTAGCTACCCCATTCTATACATATTACGTAATTTATAAATGTTTTGAAGTTGATTAAAAATAACATTGAATGAAATATTCCCTCTTTATGTCTATACACATAGTGGGGATTTTATAAATAATTTAAAGTTAGTTAAAAATAAGACTGAATTTTGGTTCCCCCTGATGTCTATAATGCCTTTAGGCCTGGATTCCTAAAGATAACAGAAGGGTCAAAATCTGTTTCAGTCCTAAATATTCAGTAGTATTCTGCTGTTGTTTCCATACCTCATAATGACTTGAAATGGTGAATGTTACCAGGATTTTTTTCCTTTCTTTCTTTTTAAAGACTACACAGCCTAGAGCACCTCTCATGCATCAGCTCCTATGGGTAGGTAAGGGGCAGCTGAGTCACCGGCTTTCTGTAAACGCCAACTCACAGCAGGACACAGAAAATCAATACATCTTTCTTTAAGTTATCTGAAGTGCTGAGGATACAGGATATACTCAAAAGGTCTTTAAGCAACACTACAGCAGATACAAGTTACCAGGAGTATCACACATCATTAGAAGATGTGGATTTATCTCCCAAATAATTCTCATAGCTGTACAACTAGAAAGGAAAGTGCTTTGTAAACCTAGAAGTGTTGTATAAATGGGAGATATTATGACTACTACTATTATGATTACTTTACAGAGCTATTGATATTATATATACATTCAAAAATGCTGTTCTCCTTATGTCTAGGTAGAAATGGGGGGTAGCAGCATGAAGGATAACTCTTCTAACAGCGAGGGATTTTGTAGGCATGGCAATTTCATACAAGCATATTAGAACTGGAAGGAACTTTAGAACAAAGAACATAAAATGTGAAACCTGGAAGACACCTAAGAGGTCCCTTGTTTAACAAATGAAGAAATAGCCCCAAAAAAGGAAGTAACTAGGGCAGCTAGGTGGCAAAGTGGATAAAGCACTGGCCCTGGATTCAGGAGGACTTGAGTTCAAATCTGGCCTCAGACACTTGACACTTACTAGCTATGTGACCCTGGGCAAGTCACTAAACCCCCACTGCCCTGCAGGAAAAAAAAAGGAAGTAACTGGTTCAAGGTCACACAGCGAGTAAAGGTAAAACAGAAACTTAAACCCAGGGCTGCCATGAGTCCAGTGATCTTAGGACTTTCTCTTCTATGCTGGTAAAGGTAGGAAGAGAGACTGAGAAAAACCAAAAGTTTAAGGGAGGCATTCTTAACCTTTTGGTTTGTTTAACAGCCCTCTTATAAGAATAATGTTTCTAAATGCACAAAGTAAAATATATAAAGTTACAAAGGGAAATGATTTTATTGAAATACAATTATCGGGGCGGCTAGGTGGCGCAGTGGATAGAGCACCGGCCCTGGAGTCAGGAGTACCTGAGTTCAAATCTGACCTCAGACACTTAACACTTACTAGCCATGTGACCCTGGGCAAGTCACTTAACCCCAATTGCCTAACTAAAAAAAAAAAAAATACAATTATCAAGTTTTTTTAAAAAGTTAAAAAAAAACCTTGGTCCCAATTCATGGGGATCAACAAACTACAGCCCAAGGGGCAAATCCAACCCACTATCATCTGTTTTTGTACAGCCCACATGTTCAGAATGGTTTTGACGTTCTTAAATACAGTTGAGCAGGCCAGAGCTGGCACACAGGCCCGAGTTTGCTGACCCATGGTCTCGAGTTATATTGGCACTAACTGAAATTGACAGTGACAATTTAGCCACTCTGGGTGAATATTACATCCCAACTTTACAGATGAGGTGTCTTGGGCCTTGAGAGTTGAAGTGCCTTACCCCAAGTCATACAGGTGATAAGTGGAGGAGCCTGGTCTCCTGACTCCTATTTCAGGGCTCTTTCTGCTATAGTGTGTAATGCAGTTATCACTGGGACTTCAGCAGTTGAAAATCATGATAGCCATAACAGCCCCACATGAGGTAACTCATCTCCGCCTAGAATGTTTAAAAAGACAAACACTCTTGTTATACTATAATTAAGAAAACATAAACCAAGGCATTAAAGAGCATGATCCCTTTGGAACAGCACAGGGGCCAACATTATTAAGGTCCCCTGTAGGGAGACTATAGCCAAGGAAGAAACTAATACAAGGGAGATGCATCTTTTCTATGGAAAAGATTTCAAATAGTTCCTAGAAAACTCTCTGAACAGTCACAGACCCAATGGGATTAACCTAGCTCATTTCCCATTCAAAATATCCCATGCTTAACACTTCCTGAATTGTCCCACTCTCACCCCACCCCAAGAAGCTAGTTGTTAGACAGTTGCTAAGGGAAATCAGCACGCTTGCCTGCCCACTCCCCTTCCACCAGGTTGGGCACACACAAAAACTCTACCCCTGGACCACACACCTGAAATAGAGAGAGTTAGTCTCTCACATCATGCTTGTTGGCAGATGGTTATTAATAAGTACCATCATCCTTTGAAATGTAAAGATTTCTGAGGCCTTCACGAACTCCGATTGTGATCACTTGGGTAAAGTTAAAAAGAAGCCTTGGCTTCCCTCTGAATCCCCATGCCTTAAAAGAAGAATAGTCCTTGAACAATTAAAAGGCAGTAAAATGATTTTTCTTGCATAAAAGAGAAGATCGTGTTGAATATTGTTTTCATAAAATAAAATTAGATAGGGAGCAGCTAGTTGGAGCTGTAGATAAAGCACCAGCCCAGGACTCAGGGGGACTGAAGTTCAAACCCGGCCTCAGATACTTGACACTTACTAGCTGTGTGACCCTGGGCAAATCACTTAACCTTATTGCCCCGCAAAAAATAAATAGATAGGTAGATACATAGGTAGATAGATAAAATAGAATAAAATAAAATAAAATTAGATAAAACACATGAAAGGAAAAAATCAGGATTGGTGTAGTATTCAAGGTTGGACTAAATGATTAACAGTCAATGTCCTCAGGTCCCTTGAAGTTCTAAGACTCTACATTCAGAGGTTCATACCTGCTCTACTCTTCTATGTTTTAAGGTACCTTCCAAATTTGACAACCTGTGGTTATAACTCTAAGCAGTCTTTTGGATTTTTTGAATAGCAAGGAAGACAGGAGTCTCCTGAAGGCAGGTAGATAACAGCAGCAAGAATGGGTAGATTGCAGGGCAGCTAGGTGGCACAGTGTATAGAGCACCGGCCCTGGAGTCAGGAGTACCTGAGTTCAAATCCTGCCTCAGACACTTAATTCTTACTAGCTCTGTGACCCTGGGCAAGTCACTTAACCTCAATTGCCTCGCCAAAAAAAAAAAAAAAGAATTGGTAGATTGCAATATCATCAAATGCCATGAACTTCAATGGAAGAACAGTTGCTCAATGATTAAATCAGGAAGGACCTAGAAAGAGCAGTGAGGAGCCAATGATTCCTCCTCCCTCTCCCTTAGAGGAGTCACCAGAACAGGTAAGTGTGATAAGGAATGGGTTGTCAAGGAAAAGCCAGGTTTTGGTGTCAGGAGATGGAAAGAGTGTCAAAGAAACAGTTTGAGGGATTTTGTAAGAAGTCCAGAGGACAAAAGCACAGCCAATATGGAGTGGACAGGACTGAAACACACAAGGGTGAGAGTTTGGGAGGATGCAGCAGAAGAGAGGGACTTTGGGGTTAGGCACATGGTAGTTCGGAACCTTAGGAGTTAAAGCAAAAGGAGGTAAAAATGTGCTAATCTTTATAAAAGACTTGTCCCAATAGAGAAATGCTTGTCCCCAAGGTTTAATTTGAATGCTGGGATGAAAGAGCCTAGCCTACGCTATGTAAAACCCACTTCAGGTGATTATAACTAATTCAGGGAGGGGCAGAACCCACTTCAAGTTACTTTAACAGGGGAGGAGAAAAGCCCACTTCAGGTGACTAGAATGAGAGAGGAGGGGAAAGCCCACTTCAGTCAACTATAAAGGAGAGGTTTATGGCAGAAGGGTCCTGGAGGCTGAAGGAGGCCTCTAATGATTGCTTCTCTCAGGAAGAACTCCATTATCTTATTTGAGGATCCAATGAGATAATGGACATAAAAGTATTTTGAAAGGTGTTAAGTGCCACAAAAATGTATTGTCATCATCACCAGGAAGGGTATTGGAAACAAAACAGAAAACGTTATCAGACCTTCCTGCCATGTACCCAGAATACTGTGTGAATTTCTGTTTCCCACACCTCAAGAAAGATGGAACAGAATTGCATAATCAAAAGAAGACAGGAGCTTCTTTACCTAGATAGAATAAAATTAGTGGACATGCTAAGAATGAGCCCTGTGGGAGGCCATCTCCAGTCATCCTGATAGGTATCTTGCCACTGTACCAAGATAGCTCTGAAAGAGAGTGTGAGGCTGGTGACCTTGCACAACCTTCCCTCACTTAAATCCAATTCAGTGCAAGTCATGACATCACCTCAATGGATGAAGGACAAACAATGACAACAACAACAAAATAAAATTAAGATAAAAACTAAAAGTCATCAGAATGAAAAGATGTGAGTAAAAAAATTTAACTTATCCTAATCTGTAAATTTCATAACTGTGGACTATATGAAAAATTATATCTGGGTCGTAAGTCCTGCTGCGGTCACCATTTAAATGTAAAAATATTTTAACTAACTGGGCCTTATCTGTGGAGTTTTGGCTGGCTTCTGACTGCTTTTAATATGATATGGGCCATTTGAGGGGGCAGCTAGGTGGCGCACTGGATAGAGCACAGGCCCTGGATTCAGAAGGACCTGAGTTTGAATCTGACCTTAGACACTTGACACTTACTAGCTGTGTGACCCTGGGCAAGTCACTTAACCCCAATTGCCTCCCCCCCCCAAAAAATGGGCTGTTTAAAAATTCCCCCACTGCTTCTCCCAAATTGATAAGCAAATGCCTCTTTTAATTTTAATAATCAAAGCAGGGTTTATTTATATGAAACAAACTGAGGGATAAAGGCAACAACAGTAAAACATAACCTCTCAGCATCTCTGTAGCGTCCTCCTCCACCGTCTAACTGCAAGCCCCTTCTCTTTCCATACTGTTTCTCTGGCATCCTTCCCTTCATCTCCTTAGCATCCTCCTCCTCTCCATACCATTTCCTTAGTCCTCTCTGCGTCTTCTTAGCCTCCTCTGTACTTACTGACCTTGTTCTAGCGTCTCCCCGGTATATAAAAGGCCTCTCTCCTTGGGAACCCTGGGGCCAAGCCCCCATACTCATCAAGCTAATTGGTTAGCCACCCTACGGCTGCGGCCGGGGTCTCGAGGGGCCCCTGAATACCATGCTCAGGGCTCGAGGAGGCCATGCCCCCTGCTGCGCACCCAGGGCCTGGGGCCGACAGGGGCAAGCCTGGGATCTGCAGGGCAGATCCCCTCAGGGCAGAGGGAGCTGGGGCTTTTCCACAGCCATCCAGCCCTGCCAGTGCCCCCTAAAGCTTCAAGGCCCACAGGGCTTCTCAGCTCAGCTGCTGAAGTGGAGGGGGAGGGGCACCAGCCCATCTCACACGGAGAAGAACTCTGAGGGCCTAAGGCTTTTTAATCTCAGCCCAAAAGCAGGGTCCCCAAATCACAATAAATTCCCACAGATGAAAGCTGAGAAAGCATGGTATCTCAGGGATAGGATGGGTGGGATGAACACACATTGGTGGCAGTCATAATGACTTCATGAAGCCTCAGAGCACCATTGACTGTGGATATAGGACAGAAGACCAAAGACAGGTGTAAGCATGGGTCAGGCTGATAACGGAGAAAGAACCAAGGGTTTAGCAAGTCCAAAGTAGGGGCAGGAAAAGTATGTCCAGGAATGGAAGATAAATGCAAAACCAGGAATCTGAATCAGGAAGGTAAGTCAGAGTCCATATACATGAGTATGGGCAAACAGCAACTCAGAAACCAGGATGGAAGGTGTTAAAACCAGAGAAAATAGTAATGTAAAAAACCATTGGCTTGGGGCAGCTAGATGGCACAGTGGATGAAGCACCAGCCTTGGATTCGGGAGGACCTGAGTTCAAATCCAGCCTCAGACACGACAATTATTAGCTATGTGACCCTGGGCAAATCATTTAACCCTCAAAAAAAAAAAAACATAGGTTCATATAGGCAGCTGGTGGCACAGTGGATAGGGTGCTGAGCTTGGAGTCAGGAAGACCTGAGTTCAAATTGAAGCCTCTGAGCAAATCACTTAACCTCAGTTTCCTCAACTATAAAATGGGGATAATAACAGCAGTTACCTCAGGAAACTACTGAGAACATCAAATGAGACATCTGTAAAAGTGCTTGGCACATAGTTGGTCCTATGTAAATATTTTTCTTTCCCCTAGAGAGCTAGCAAAGGACTCAGAGGTCACATAATCCAAAATCCTCATCTTACTGATGTTCCAGAGATGTGTAGTGACTCGCTCGGGGTCACATAGCAAGAATAAGAACCAGGATTTGAACACAGGTCATTTAATTCCAGATCCATCACTTGATTTTGACTGCATAACTCTGCTTTCAGAATATTGGGGACCACTGAGTCTTCACGAGCAATAAGAGCCAAGTAAAAGAAGAGCAAGCTCAAGATACCAAGAGGGACTCTTGATGAGTAAGACAGCTCAGCCATGCCTTGTACCCTGATCTTTAATATAAGACCAAAGCATTTGATATAGAGAAGGAAAAGAAAGAACTTAGGACCATCTCATTCAGCCCTTCTCATTTTACAAAGAAGGAAACTGAGACCCAAAGAGGAAAAGAGCCTTGCCCAACATCACAGGGATAGTTAACAGAGACAGGATTTCAAAACCTAGACCTGATGCTCTTTCCCCTGCACACCACACAATGTTTGTAAAAGCAGGACTCAATCCCAACACCCAAAGTACCCTGCAGGTGATTGGAAACATCTGGCTGAAAAGCCGGCTGTGAACAGGAGGAAACAAAAGACTTTGTCAGAAATACTGGAATGTTTTTCACTAAGTCATATGGTACTGGCACCTGAAATACTTCTTGAAGTTTTAAAGAGAGAGTTTTTGGGCAGCTAGGTGGTCCAGTGGATAAAGCAACGGTCCTGGATTCAGGAAGACCTGAGTTCAAATCCGGCCTCAGACACTTGACACTTACTAGCTGTGTGACCCTGGGCAAGTCACTTAACTCTCAGTGGCCCATGGAAAAAAAAATTAAATAAAGAGAGTCTTAAAACAAATAAAAATGAAGGAGCATGGGATATTGGGGAAAAGATCCATCCTCAGAATCATAAAAACTTGGGTTCCAGTCCCAGCTCTGATGCATATTGTTTGTGTGACTCTGGGCAAGTCATTTATCCTTTCAATGTCCCAAGCCGCAGCCCAAAAGTATAAGTTACAGGGCAGTTAGCGACCTGCACCGGTGGAAGAAGAAATGTGTTTCAGGAAAGTGGGGAGAGCTTGTATAAAAGCACAGAGGGAGGGGATGAAATACTGAGTTCAGAGAACAACTGGTTGTCCAGTTTGGCTAGAAAGTACAAAGTGTGAAGGGGAGGAATATGGAATATCTGCAAAGAGGAGTGAGAAAGAGAAGGCATACTCCTGAAGGCTTTCAATGATTGGCTAAAGGATATTTTACCCTAGAGGAAATAGGAAGTGCTGTGGTCTAACCTGACTGGAAGTTTAAGTTGGTAGCCTATGAAGGCGACATATGAGAGAGAGGAGAGCCTGAAAGTAGGGGAACCAAATAGGAGATAATCATTCAGGGAAGAGTTGACCAGAGCCTGGATTAAAGTGGAAGCTACATGAATTGAGAGAAAATGATGAACATGCAAACTTTTGTGCCAGTTGAGTCACCAAGACTTGGCAACGGATTGGATATGGAGAGAAAGGGAAGTCAACAATGACTCCTTAGGATATGAACCTTGAGATTACTGGAAGGATCAGAGCTTTAGAGCTAGAAGGAACCTAAGACATCATCTAGTCTACTGCAGTACCCTCAACAGAAATAGGGAAATTTGGGGAGTGGGTGGGCTTGGGAGTGGAAAGAGTGAATTCCATTTTGAATACATGGAGTTTGAGATGATGATGATGATAGGGCATACATTTGGAGCCAGTTGGCACCATGAGACCCAATTTCAGAATAGAAATTAGGGCTAGACAAATAGCTTTGGGACTCATCTGTTTAGAAATATTATGATGCTCACCATGGGACGTGACAAACTGTATGAGGGAGAGAGTATGGAGACACGAAAGATGAAACACTGAGGGGGAAGAAAAAACCATGGAAGATATCCACACTATGTGAGCAGGAGAGAAATGATCATCCAGCAAAGGAGACTAAAAGGTTGTACAGGTAGGAGAACCAAGAGAGATCAATGTCATAAAACCCAAAGGAAGAGAATGTAACAAAAAGGAAGGAGTGGTTGACAGTATCAAAATTTTCAGAAAGGTCAAGGCACACAGAAACTCTAAATCAATCAACAAGTATTTAGTAAGCGGTATGAGCCAAGCACTAAATTATCAATTAAGATACCATCAGCAATCTTGGAGAGAGGAGTTATCAGTACTGTTGGAGTCAGAATACAGAGTGAGAAGGACTGAGAAGTGAGAGAGATGTGAGAAAGTTGAGGCAATGAGTGTAATAACATATTTAAGAGTCTGGCTATGAAAAGGAGAAAAGATAGGGGACAATAATTTAAGGAAAGGAGGGAAGAGAATTTGGGGGGCGGGGTTAGTTTGTTTCTAAGGATGGAAGAAATGATGACATCCTTAAATGCTTGTAGGCAGCCGGGAATAAGCCAGTAGATCTGGAAATATTAAAGATGAGAGAATAATGGAGAACAAAAGCAAGCAGGAGAGGGTAGGACACAAATAAAGAGATTAGTGTTAACAACAAAGGTCACTTTTTCCTCAGAGGCTGAAGCAAAAGAAGAAAATGGGGATAGCATGGCATACTGGTGAGATCACTAGACTTGGAGTCAGGAAGACCTCGGACACTTACTTGCTATATGACTCTGGGCAAGTGGCTTACTCTTTGTTTCCCTCCGTTTCCTCATATGTCAAATGAAAATAATAATAGCACCTACCTCCCAGGAGTGTTGTGAGGAGCAAACAAGATAATATAAAGTGTTTTGCAAACCCTAAAGAAATACATAAATGTTAGCTAAATGATGACAGAACTTAGAATCAGAAGTAACCTCAATTGACAGATTGGGCCAGAGACAGGAAGTGAGTTGCTCAAAGTCACACAGCTAAGAAGCAGCAGAACTGGGATTCACGTCCAGTCATCTGTGTTGTGAGCAAATAATTATCGATAATGGATTTCTTGGGGGACACAGGGACCCAGTCTTAGTCAGCTATCTCTTTGCTCCCACTTGCCCTTTTGAGACAGCACAAGAGCCCATGGGTGGATCAATAGAAATGGAGCTAGAAGCCACCCCTATTTGAAAGTGCCTTTGTCTTCGCGGGGGGGGGGGGGGGGGGTTGTCTTTGCACTAGGCCCTGATGTCAGCTAGGTACAGCTCATTTTAATATGAACCACGCTCAGGTTATGTCAACCAATGAAACTGAATGATGCTAGCCAATTGGCTTTGATCAGTGTGTAAGAGCCACCTCTATTGGAAGAGGAAAAAAGACTAAGATCACAAGGTGACCACCATTCTGGGACACAAGCTTGGTGAGGAAGGCTGCCTGATACCAGAGCTCTGTCCTCTTTAGGTACTATAGAGTTTCTGAACTCTGCCAAGGGCTATGTGCTCTGTCTTAGAGACAATATGGTGCTGGAGGGGGGGGGCGGGGTTCAGCTTGTGTTAAATGCGGTCAGTGCTCTCTTTTGAGCCATAGAGGTGTTCTTGAACTAGCCTTGTGCCCTCTCCTTGCTTTCCTGAGACTCCATGCTGGGTATGTAACTAGTAAGGAAGTCAGTCAGACACGTGGTCAACACTTTAGTAATATGGGATCTTAATTAATAATAAATGCTTGCTGCCAAAACTGGTGCAATAGCCTTTAATTTATGAGTAGCAATATTTTAGAAAACCCCAGGCTAGTTCCCCAATAATTTAGATGGAAAAAGGCTAGTCTCCCCAATATTTTAAATGACACAGTATTAACACCTAAATGAAGATATATAAAAATGCTACTATGCTATATTGCATATGTGTTTTTTTGCAAGGCAATGAGGGTTAAGTGACTTGCCCAGGATCACACAGCTAGTGTCAAGTGTCTGAGACTGGATTTGAAGTCAGTTCCTCCTGAATCCAGGGCCACTGCTTTATCCACTGTGCCACCTAGTTTCCCCCAGGAGATGTTAAAAAAAAAAAAGAAAGAAAGAGATATACATATAGCTGATGCAGTTGATGCACACATTGCCAGAGCTAGCTCAGCATTTAGGAGGCTCCAAAACAAAGTGTAGGAGAGAAGAGGTATTAGATTGCCTACCAAACTGAAGGTCTACAGAGCCATTGTGTTGACCTCACTGTTGTATGCCTGTAAAACCCAAATAGTATACCAGCAACACGTCAGGAAACTGAATCACTTCCATTTGAATTGTCTTAGGAAGATTCTGAAGATCACCTGACAAGATAAGGTACTGGACAGTGAGCTCATCTCTCAAGCTGAACTGCCAAGCATTCAAACTCTTCTGCAGAAATCACAACTCTGATGGGCTGGTCCCATCGTTAGAATGCCAAACATGTTTACCTAAAAGACAATTTTCTGGAGAACTCACGAGGCATGTGGTCACACAGCATGTCAGAAGAAATGTTACAAGGACACTCTCCAGGTCTTTCTGAAGAACTTTGGAATCAATTGTGGGACATTGAAGACACTGGCAAAGGAGCGCACAGCAGGGTTTGCCCACATCAGAGAAAGTGCTGTGTTCTATGAGAAAAGCAGAATTGCAGTAGTTCAAAAGAAATGAGATTCGCAAATTTAGAGACATCTCCACTCCAAATGTTCATATGGACCATTTGTGCCCAACCTGTGCTAGAGCCTTCCAAGTTCCTATTGGTCTGATCAACCACTGTACCTTGAGTCCAACATAGTGATGTCATTTTGTTCCTCTTTGAGAAGAAAGGACAACAACCAACCAACTAGACAAAAGGCAGCATGGCATACTAAACAGAGATCTGGCCCAGGAGGCAGGAAGATCTAAGTTCCAGTACCCCTTTTACCAATTCTAGCCATTTCATTTAACCTCTGGTAAGTCACTTAACATCTCAGTGCCACTAAGTAACTTTCTTAACACTGTTAAGTTCAAAAACAGGTGCTGATCTGATATGATGGAGGAAATTCCTGACCAGAGACTCTAACACTGATGAAATCACTAGTGTGTGTGTGTGTATGTATGTATATGCATATATATGCACACATATTGTGCATGTGTGAATACAAATATGTGTGTATAAAATATACACATTTTAAAAGGGTCTGTTCCCATGTAACAAGAAAAGAAACACAGAGTATCAAAGCAACTACAGCTCTATGGGGGGGGGGAAATTTTTGACAGTTTAAAATTAAAATCATGATGCATTTTATAAACATCCTGGATGTTTCTTGTCAAATTACTTGGCGAGTAACTGTTCCTTAAGTTACCAGTTGCTGAATGTTTTCCCTCTACCTTTAGGATAATGCTCATTAAAGTGAATTGATTTGGAGGAATTCAATATTGTGGGCAAATAGAAACATGGTGGTCTGTGTTCACATGGAGCCAATAATGAAGACCATGCCTATTTCTAAAACTCAGTGATTGATTAATCTTCTATGGAGGAAATGAAGAGATTTGAGATGTGAAGGAGAGGAGACAGAATTCACAATGGATGGCCTTTTCTTCTGGAAATTGGGAAGTAAGATCCTCTGCTGGGAAGGAAGAGGTATAAGAAAAGATGAGAAGATTTAGAACAGCTACTGTGGACAAGTTACTAATGAATCAGGGTAAAACAAAAGAAATACAAAACAGAAGTAAGAGTCCAGGTGAGATTATATCACATGAATTTGTAGTGAATCAAGTCAACATAACTGTGTAACTTTCTTTAGTAGAGTTCAGCAGGACAAGAGTAGAAACAGAGAAATAAATGATGGGGGAGTACCCTAAGGTTTAGCATTTGGCAAAGCATGACCAGGAATAGGACAAAGGAAAAGGGTTGTGAATAGGTAAACTGATTAAACAGTTTAACTTGACTAGAGTCATCACTGAAAGGAAGACAGTGAAGACAAAACATTATTGATAGAATAGGAGAAAAAGAAAGAGTGGAAAACCTGAAGGTGAAAATGAATAATAGATTAAGGCGTGAAACAGGAAGAGATAGAAGGATAGGCATTTCAGGGCAATTTCAGAAATCAAGATAATGATTTATAACAGCTCTTTTTATGGTGACAAAGAATTGGAAATTGAAGGGATGCCCATCAATTGGATAATGGCTTAACAAATTGTGGTATGTTATTGTAATGGCATACTATTGTGCTATAAGAAATGATGAAAAGGATAGTTTCAGAAAAACCTAGAAAATTTATATGAACTAATACAAAGTGAAGTGAGAAGAACATTGTACATAGTAAGAACAATATTACAACAATGATCAATGTGAAAGACTTACTCATATCAATACAATGATCTAAGGCTTTCCAAAGGATTTATGATGAAAAATGCTATCTTCCTCCAGAGAGAGAACTGATGAACACTGAGTGCAAAATTTCTAAGCTATTGAGGACAGCAGTAACCCAGGATCTAGATATTTAAATTATCATCACTCATACAATCCATTTTAGATGTGACTCAGGCAAAGGTGGGGATGTAGATAATTATGTGCATAAATAAGATGTCTTAAAGAGCAAATAAGAAACTTATGGAGCTTGTAAGACAGAAAATATAGACCTTGTGCATTTTTTAAATTTTCCTTCCTTTATTTTTTGAATAATATTTTATTTTTCCACAATTACATGGCAAAAACAACTTTAACACTCTTTTTTTTATTCTGAGTTCCAAATCTCTCCCTCCTTCCCATTCCCCCTTTCTGAGATGGTAAGCAACTTGATATAGGTTATACATGTGCAATCATGTGAAACATATTTCCACGTTAGTCGTGTTGTGAAAGAAAACAGACAAAAAAGACTGAGTTTTTGCATTTAAAGAGGGCTAAAATATAAATTCATGAGTGAAGAATAAGTAACAAGTTAATAAAGACACAGCAGGATATTACTTATTAAAGATCAGCATCATGAAAGGTAAATGGATTTTCATTCAAAATATGCCTCAGTACCATTGTTAGTGAATACTAGAATAGATGGATAGACAGATGGCTTGCTTTAATGTTTAATTTCTTATGTTATTATGTTCATTTCAGGATCTCAAAGAATCATGAAATCATAGATGTCAGAGCTGGAAGAAGCCTTGGAACACAGAGTTTCAGATTGAACAAGTTGCTACCTGTTCATTTGATGGATGAGGGGATGAAGAAGGGAAGAGACATGTCCAAGGCCACATAGTTTAAAGTGCAAGAAATCCTAACTAGTGATATAAAACCCCCACAAAATAATTTTGCTTGTTCATTCAACAAATATTTTTATGAATTAGTCAATTAGCATTAAATGTCTACTATGTCCCAAGCATTGTATTGGCTGTTAGAGCAAGTATCAAGAAATAAATAAGCGTCACTCAAATAGAATTTACATTCTAATGGCGTGGGCAACAAATACATATATAATTACGTACAGAGTAGATATGAAGGGAATAAATATCAATACAGTTATCCCTTCCACATGGTGACTTTCCCCATTGTGGTTAAATGGGAATTTGGGGGGAGTTTTGCAGAAGCTGCAGACAACACAGAAAAAGTTTGGAAACTCAGAAATGTATGTATATTATGTGCATGTGTGTATATGTGTGTGTTATTGTCTATGCATAGTATTGTATAATATCAACATAATTTATCTTTTAATACCATAATAATTCAGACTTCTCTGGTACAAATCTCGGACCAAAAAAATCTTACGCAGATTTTTCAGATCACTGTGTCTCTAATACCTGTTATATGGAAGGGATAACTATATATAACTATATATGTATGTGTATATATGTATATATACACATATACATGTATTTGTGGATATATATGTGTTTGTGTGTGGAGACACACACACACACACACATACAAAAGTTAAATTCAAAGTACTTTTGGAGGGGAAACACTAGCGATTGGAGGGATAAGAAAAGGCCCCATGCAGAAAACAGTGCTAGACATTCTGAGACTGAAGTAAAAAGGAATAGTATTCCATACAAATGGGACAGCCAATATACAGACATGAAGAAAAGACTTGGAAGGTCATGAGTAAGGAACAGAGAGGGAAGACCAGTTTAGCTGGATCACAGAGCGCAAGAAGCGGAGATAATATCCGATGAGGCTAGGATAGACTGTGGCCTGGCTATGTAGGGTTTTTTTAGTGAGGCAATTGGGGTTAAGTGACTTGCCCAGGGTCACACAGCTAGTAAGTGTTAAGAGTCTGAGGTCAAATTTGAACTCAGGTACTCCTGACTCCAGGGCTGGTCCTCTATCCACTGCACCACCTAACTGCCCCACTATGTAGGGTTTTAAAAAATAAACTGAGAAGTTGTCACACTAGAAGCAATAGAAAGCCATTGATGTTGATTGAGCAAAGGAGTCACATGGTTATAGCTGCATTTAAGGAAAAACTTTGGCATCAGTGTACCCATTAGGAGGTTGTAACAATAATCTAGGCAAGGGGTGATAAGGGCCTGACCTAAGGTAATATCTGAGTGAGTGCCAAGAAGAGTTCACAAATGACAGTTGTCAAAATACAAAGTAATATTTGGCAACTAATTGGACATTTGTGGTCAAAGGAGTGAAGATCTGAGGTTAATGCCATTGTTACAAACCTGCAAAACTGAAATGAAGGTCTCTAGGATTGAAATAGGAAAGTTTGAAAGAGGGAAGGGGATGGAAGGAAAGATAATGAATTAAGTTTTGGACATAATGAGTTTGAGATGTCTCTAGCACATCTAATCTGAAATAAATGTGCAATGTTGGTGATTTATACTAGAGTGATGCAAAAATTGATGACAGTATCGGCCCTCAAGACACTTATAATTGAGTAGCACAATGAAATATACAAATTGTACAAATTAGAATATAAGTATATAATGAATATGAAGAACTATGAGATCAGAAATTAGCTAGAAGAATTAGGGATGGATTCATAAAGTAAGTAGCATTTGAACTAGCCCTTCAACGACAGGTTGTTTAACAGTTGAAAATAAGGTTTCAGGGGAGAGGAGGGAAGAAAAGGCATATTTTTAAAGTAATAGCCATGCAAGTCTTTAGGTTTCTTGGTGACTATAACTTTCTATTAAAATTCCCAGGAAGTTTGGAGGAGCTTGTTATGCCACAAAAACCTTAAGAAATAAGTCAACCTTGGGGCCGCTAGGTGGAGCAGTGGATAAAGCACCAGCCCTGGATTTAGGAGAACCTGAGTTCAAATCTGACCTCAGACACTTGACATTTACTAGCTGTGTGACCCTGGGCAAGTCACTGAACCCTCATAGCCCCTCCCCCCCAAAAAAGGAGAAATAAGACAATCTTTAACAAAAACGTGGTTGAATAATTCCAAAAGATATATTATCTATTAGACAAAGGTAAAATCTTAGAAACTTCTTAAAGTATAACGCAAAGAATATTTTTATTCATTTAAATTCTCTCTGCTACTTACATTTAAATACTTGGTTCATTTGAGAAAAAAATAACACCATCACCATGATGTCTGGGTGATAAGAAAACACCATCGGGTACAGCCAGATCACAAGCTATGGAACTTTAAGTGTTTTTATGAGCAATATCACAGTCTCAAAAATGAGTCCATTTCAGTAGAAAAACTCCAGGATAAACATGTCTTTGGAATTCCAAATGCATCTGAGCCAGACTAGTAATGCCTCTGATGATCAAGAAAATGCAAGAGATTGAGCCTAAACCTCCCCACAGCTCTCCTAAAACAATCCATCTGTTTGGATATACCTGGAAAAACCTAAATCTTTCGCAAGACCTGCTAATGTTACAAGAGAGCAAATCCTGAAATCCAGTTCTGGTTTTTCTCTAGAGAGCTATTTTAAAACTGCTTCAGGTTTTGAAATCACCCATTCAAACATATTCTTGAAATACAGGACTGTCTTAAAATGAGAAACATATTGTAACTTTCTCTTCAATGGCTTTTAGTGCTGATGTTTTTAGAAGCCTATACTTCTTATACTGGAGGTTATCACAGAATTATAGTATTTGAGGATCTTATATGCTATTCAGGTTCAACAACCCTCTGTTAAAGAAGGGAGTGACTAGCCCAAGATCATTCAAGCTAGTTGCAGGCAAATCTAGCAGAACTCAGGTCCCCTAACATCCAATCCTGTGTTCCTTCCACCACTCCAAGACATTTTGTAGAATTAAGTTATTTTAGTGCTGTTAACAATGATTACTTGTGATTAATGAGATCAGTAAGAAATTTCCCACTTGCATAACTTCAAATGAAAAATAGATTCTCTTTGTTTTTCTGTTTTTCTGCTGCCGTGTTGTTCCTGATGACATCAAGGATTTTTTGGTTGCAAAAATATCTGAAGAATGTCTCTTCATGCTGCTGCCATTTGTAAAATCCCCACGTAATTGTAAGAAAACATATTAGAGCAGTGAAATAAAAATAACATACATAAACCACAACTCTGGCAAGGGGAGAGATGTCACCGTACCTGCCACTTTCTGGAATGATTTTAAAGTGTTTAAACAGGGTTCTGTCCTTAGTCCTGTACCATTCAGCATTTTTACCAATGACTTGAATGTTTATCAGATTTGTAGATGAGGGGCACCTAGGTGGTGCAGTGGATAGAGCACTGGCCCTGGAGTCAGGAGTACCTGAGTTTAAATGCAGCCTCAGACACTTAACCCCAATTGCCTCACTAAAAAAAAAAAAGAGAGAGAATGCTAGAATGGCTAGCTAATGCGTCAGAAAGAATTGGGGTCTGAAAGAGTTCTAAACAGTTTGGAATGAGGAGTTACATCAAATAAGAAGAAATTCATAAGATGATAAATTAGAGCAAGAAAGGACCTCACAGGCCACTGAGTCGAAGTCCCTCACTTGACTGCTATCTTAGGCTACATTTGCAGCATAATATTTGACACTTCTGTTCCTGGTCAGATTCCGTATGGAATACTGTGCACCCTTCTGGGTACCACATTTTACAAAAGGCACCAACCAGTTGGAACCCATATAAAGCTCTTTGCTTCAAGAACTGCTGTCAAACCACATCTCTCCCATCCTGTACTTGTGAAGTTTTTTTGGTTTTGTTTTTTAGTGAGGCAATTGAGGTTAAGTGACTTGCCCAGGGTCACACAGCTAGTAAGTGTTAAGTGTCTGAGGCAGGATTTGAACTCAGGTACTCCTGACTCCAGGGCCGGTGCTCTATCCACTGTGCCACTTAGCTGCCCCTGTGAAGTTGGTTTTTAACACAGATATGGACTTTTGTATTAAACCTCACTGGGAAACAACATGGCATAGTGGATAGGAAACTGAACTTAGAATCAGGAAGACCTGGGTTCAGCTATTGCCAGATACCTACTGGCTAAGGAATCCTGGGCAAGTCATTTAATTCTGTATCCCTCAGTTTCTATATCTGTAAAATGAAGGAGTTTTACTAGATGATCTTTATATCTACATTCTAGGATTCTAGGATCACAAAATCTAGGGTTTAATAGGACCACGAAGATCATCTAGCCCCCAACTCTTTCATTTTAGAGATGAAAAAAACTGAGTGCTATGATCCTGAAAATTTTAGGAGAATCCCTGCATGCCAGAGATGGAAGGGACCTTAAGGATCATGTAATCCAACCTTTTCAATATATATATAAGTAACGCCAGTCCCAAAGCCCATTCGCATTGGGGTCACATATAAAAGGGGGAAAATTATTTCCTCAAGGCTAACAGTAGAACTAGGTTGGTCAATTGGCATTCCCAAGTTTTTTGTACCATATCCATACTGCCTCTCTATGCACATAGAATGGGGGACCTCTGGTGGCCATATCCTTGAGACATGGAGGCATTGTAGGAGAATCTTAATCTTTCTACCATACCACCTAAGACATAAAGGGTCCATAAACTGTCACACTCCTGCCTCTCTACTTGGAGAGCTCACTCAGCAAAAGTCTGTGTCTGCCCTTGTTTCTCAAAAACAAAGATTCTTCTTAGGAGCAATAAGAGCAGGGGAAAAACACTGTGATATACACTAAGAACTCCTGGGAGAATCCCATGAAGCTACTGGAGTAAGATCAGAAGAAGAAAAATTCACATCCCTGCAGGTCTTTAACCCTTCCAAAGAGCTTTCTTCATAAAGCTATGAGCTAAGGAACATAAGTATCATTATCCCCATTTTATAGATGAGGAAACTGAGACCCAGAGAGGTCAGTAATAACTCACAATTCTAAGGTACTTTAAGGTTTTCCCCAAGGGCAATATTATACTCAGAATCACTCACTCCTATTGTTTTCTTTTCTTTTCTTTTCTTTTTTTTTTTTTTTGCAGGGCAATAGGGTTAAGTGACTTGCCCAGGGTCACACAGCTAGATGTCACGTGTCTGAGGCTAGATTTGAACTCAGGTCCTTCTGAATCTAGGGCTGGTGTTCTATCCACTGGGCCACCTAGATGCCCCTATTGTTTTCTATTATGTTGTTAATTTCATGCATTTTTTGAAAATTATGGAGCTAGTCTGGAAAGTGACATTTTAAGTCTAATCCTTTCATTTGATATAGAAGAAAACTGAAGCACACTGAGGGCAAATGTCTTTCAGAAGTGCATGCAGATGTTTTTATTTATAGATGAGGCCCAGAGAGGTAAGATGACTTGCCCTCAGTCACAGAGCTAGTAATATTAGAGACAGAACTCAGCTCCAGGGTTCCTGACTCCCAAGCAAACATTTTTTTCATTATACCACACAGGCTAGTTAGTCAGTGACAGCCTCAAGATCAAAATCTCTAAAACTCCATGATTTTATGATAATATCATTGATGTGGATGTTTCTAAAGCCAGCCTTCTCACAGTTCGTTGGATTTAGGTGTGAACTACAAACAGTGAAAATGACTCATTGGTTTGTCAAACCCTAGAACTGAAAGGGCTGTTATGGTCCAACCCCTATCTGAACCATCTATAATCATTCCCTATCATTCAGTAACTGAGTGGAAGTCAAAGAAAAGCAGGGAGATAGCAGTTATGGAGTAGTTTGTGGAAAGGCAACAGGATAATCTTATTCACAACAGCTCTTCCTTCCTTATTGTTCATTTGTGCCCTCATCTGTTCCCGGAACCAAAAAGAAAGTCTGTGTTTCAACTTCTAGAAGCCAGAAGCAACAGGTCTGTATTGGAAGATTTAGGCTTTGTCATTTGTGTTTCTTTGTTTTAGCACATCTTTATGAAAAGTCCTTAGCCTGTGTCAATCCAAGAAAATTTATTACATGGGACCATAGCTCTGGTACTCTAAGGTATCACATTCATGGCCACCACAGCAAGTGATCCCCCGCCAACAAAACACCCCATGTAAGACTGAATCAGATTAAGATGCAATTGGGAAATATTTAACAATATAAATAAAATAAAAATACAACATAGATGATGTTAATTTGTAGTTTTCCTAGTCAATATGTGATCTGAAGAGATCCTTTTCTATTTGAGTTTGACACCAGTGCTGTAAGGGACCTCCAAGGGTTTCCAGTACAATCCTTTCATTTTATACATGAGGACACTAAAATCCGGGAAGATGACTTGCCTAAAGTCACAGAGGTGGTATTAGAGGCTGTGTTGTTGTTTTTTAAACTCAGGGTAATTCTCTGTTTTCCTAAGGCTGTTACAACATTCAGTAGTACACCATCCCCTCATACAATGCCAAAGCAACAGAGGTTTAATGGAAAGAACACTGACTCTACATCAAGAGACATGAATTCCAGTCGTAGTTCTGCCATTAACTATCTGAGTGATCCTGAGAAAGACACTTGGCCTCAGTGGGCTTCAGTTTTCCCCTCTATTAAATGAAAGGATTAAACTCAAAATGTCACTTTCCAGACTAGCATTATACAGTGGAGTTTCTAAGGTCCTTCCCTTTCAGCTCCATAATTTTCAAAAAATGCATGAAATTAACAACATAATAGAAAACAATAGGAGTGAGTGATCCTGAGAATAAAAATAGTAGGGCTGTTCAGCAGGGTATGAAGGGGAAAAAAATACCCAGTTCCACAGAGATCAATCATTAATGTGTACTTGCTTCCCTTTTCTAAAATACAAAAACGAGAAACACTCCACAGAATTAACAGGTGATAGAAGTAAAACATAAAAACAGAGAAGAGGGTGGGGGAACTCAACCTATAATTAGGTGGCTCTCTAATTAGGTAAATGGTGCTGTAAGATTCCAAAAAGGATAAGAGGTGCAAGCGAAGAAACCATTACATTTACTATAAATACCACAACCTAATAGATTAGTGAACCAGACTGGAAACTTTAAGCCACAATTTCTATTCCTGGTTTCCCTGCAGACTTCCTTTTTCTCTCTAGGCCTCAGTTTCTTTATCTGCCAAGATAAGAATGATGCCCTTCAGTTCCCTTTCCTTTTATCATCCATTACACGGAAATGGAGGAAGAATGGATGGGAGGAGTTAATGTAACATTCACCATCAAATTCTGTATAGGGATGCCAGATTTCAGAATCCCTCTCTGAAAATGCTTAACACCATCAATTTCCATGCCAAAAAGCTCCAAGTATAGGGGGAAAAGACTCTTCAGAGAAATTACAGAATCAGAACGGGCTAGCAGAGGAAAGGTATAGAGCATGTCTGAAGTGCCCTTTCTTCATCGGGGACCAGCATATTAGGAGGCTATTAGCTATAAAGGGGTCCCAGTTTCAGAGCTGTCAATAATCTATAGTCATCATCCATCTTCAGGCCTATGTTTAAGACATCATCCTAGACACCAGAGAAACAACATCATAAACAAAGATTTCTGTAGGCCTTGCTCTATTGGTACAACACGACTGTTGCCCCCACAGTACACCAAGGAGAAGCTAAGCATCAGGAAATTTCAAAAGAATTCTGATAATATACTGGTACCAGAGACTATACAGCCTCCACTTCCAGCAAGCCAGAAGTGACAACTCTCCTTATTTCCATGGTCTGGGCATGGGAAAAAGTAGAAAAACCCTATCATACATAGAACAACCCTTCTTGAACAACTCCAAATCAGATTACAGGTCTTCACACTTTTAAACTTGGTTCTCAGACCAGTACATTACCTGTGGCAACTTTAAGCAGGCACAATGATACACTCACCTCCCCTCTCCTGGTTTCTACAATGTAACATGTATGTGGAAAGATTTGGTCTTTGTTTTGTCTTTCCCCCAAAGGGTCATTTGCCACTTGGCTAAAGTTCCCTGAAGTGGCCACAAACCACTCCCTATGTCTACAGACATATCCACACAACATCCAAAATGCCAAAGATCCCCATTCCAAAGTGCTTTGTTTTAAACTGCAGCTAGGGGAGTAAGAGAAAAAAGAAAGACAACAATCCACCCACACAGAAGATTGAAAGACTGTCAAGAAGAAATCAGTCACCTCCAGAACCAACTGGTAGTTCATTCAAACATCCCCAACTTCCAGGGGTCAGCCATCATAGCAGTTACTTCTTTGGCTGATGTCCTGCTAATCATCTTAATGTCTTCTTAATGATCGTCATATTCTGGAAACCACAGCTTCTGAATGTAGTAAATATTGTCTCTCCCCCACCCCAACCCCAGTTAAATTAAGGGTTTGCTGTTTTATGTTTTGATAGGAAGGGGATGTTTGAAGCCTCCGAAAATATTCCAATTAGTTCTCTCTGTTGAAACTGACAAGACATTAACAGACACATTTGCTGTTTCAGTTTAATGTACCAGAATGTTTGCACATCAGTGTACCCCTCACAAGTTTTTAAAACGTGCAGCATATTTTCTAAAGTGGAATAAATTGATCACAATTCAGACATATTTATCATGTATTTCCAAAGTTTGGTTGTATCTTTAAAAAAAAAAACTTTCACAATTCACAATTTAAAATGGGATAAGTGCCTGGGACAAATGCTTATTAGAACACCAAAGTCACCTGTCAAGAAATAAATGTTCCTTATTCACTTACTGCTTCTTTAAAAGGATAGCATCCCCTTAGCTGACAAGCCTGTGTTTGTATTTGACAATTGTAATTAATTATAGAAATGTAACAGAATTGGAGCCAGCCATTCAGATCTCCTGTTTACAGGGTGAGAAGAGAAGAACAAAGAAAAAGGCTATTTTCCTCCTTGGTTTCTATAATAGAAGGTGTTCTCTTGAATAGTATCAGCAATAAGAAAGAAGGGGTTATTAATTTATTTTACCTGAACTTAACTTTCTCATCTTCTCCTACCTATCTGTATCATTGGCTGCTACCAGCATAAAGTAATTTATATGGAGTCTCATATAACATGTACTTCCATCTGTTGGAAAGGAGCCCATGAAAGGGCACAGGTGCACAAATAAAAGCTCATAGGTACTATACTGTCATTCAGAAATTGGTGCACCCTAACGCAAAATAAATACAGCGTTTGTTCTGCACAAGAGGGAATGCCTCTGGGGTTGAAAACATCCTGGGTCTTTAACAACAGAAAGCCAGAACTAAACAGTACTCTCAATAGCATTTTCCATTTCCGATCGACCTAAAAACCTTGAGTTGTGCCTTCCCTTAACTCAGGTGCCTGTGTGTCTGGGGAAAATTTCGAAAGATCCTAGTGAATCTGGAAGCCTTCCTGCTTCTCCCGTCTTTTAAGATCTATTCCACAATAAGGCTTTGTCATTCATTAAACACTGAAAAGGGAAAGGAATGGAAAGCCAAGGGCAAGGGGGCCTTGGTTTCAGAGACACCTGCTGTCCACAGAGGCTCTAGGAACAGGGCAGGGGACT
The DNA here is from genome assembly GCF_019393635.1 of Dromiciops gliroides. Classification (NCBI taxonomy): domain Eukaryota; kingdom Metazoa; phylum Chordata; class Mammalia; order Microbiotheria; family Microbiotheriidae; genus Dromiciops; species Dromiciops gliroides. The sequence goes on from NC_057861.1 coordinate 637,014,519, forward strand.
CTGGCTTCCGAGGCAATACAGTCCCAGTACTAGCCAAGCTGGCGACCACAGCCCTCCGGGCTCTGCCCGAGCTGTTCACATCCCTGACCCTCGGAGAATTAAAGCTAGCCGAGATGAGAGTGGTGCTCTCCTCACCTCGCAGAAAAACTAAGCGATCTCTAATTTTCCAAACCTGGGGTTACCCAATGCCCCTTCTCCAGGGCAACCCAGTGGGGTTAAAGCTGCTTCTTAACAGAGGTTAAGGAATCACATTTCTCGGGCTCCTGGAAAGGGGGTGAGTCCTTAAGTTGGCGACTGCTCTTCAGACAGAGAAGGGTATGTTTCCTCTCCCCACAATCTCCCCCATCACCTTGTCAGCAGGCTTCCTTTGCTTCTTCAGTCTCGCCCCGTCTCACCCTGCCCTTGCCGATACCCCTAACCCCTACCTGTACCACTCCAGCCCTTTCTCGTAGTTCCTGTCGAAGAAGTGCGGCTCCACGCCCACTGCCCGCACGTCTGGGTGCACTCGGATCGCCTCCAGCAGAGCCCGGGTCCCTCCTTTCTTCACCCCGATGATCAGCGCCTGCGGGAGCTTCTTCTCCCCGTAGTCCGGGGTAGTGGTGCCAGGACCAGCGCCCCCCTTTTCCCCTCCTCCTCCACTGGTACTATTGCCCCCCCTCCGGCCAGTCAGCTCCTCGTCCGTGGTGCTGGACTCATGGGGGTCCCTCTCGAAGAGCCCGCTCTGCACCGTGATCATCTCGGTGGGGGCCAGGGGGGTCCGGATCCAGGAGTCCCGGTTGGCTGCCCCCTCTCCGCCGCTGCTCCCCAGTCCCCAGTTGTCTCCGGGAACCTGGGGGGAGTCTGGTGGCTCCCTCCGGCTCGCGTTGGCCAGCGCTCCCAGGGACGACGGCGGCGGCGGCGGCGGCGGCGGGCGCGAGGGGCCGAGCTGGACACGGGGAGGCAGAAGAGAGGGCAGCAGCGGTGGGCTGGGAGGGGGGCCGCCCGAGGGCTCCCCGGCGCCGGGCGGCTCCTGCAGCGCCAGCGGGAACTGCAGAGAACTGTAGCAGCTCATGAGGCTATAGCACAGGTAGGTGACGGACAGAGACAGGGTGCACATGAAGAGCAGCTTGCGCGCCGGGGGCCCCTTAGAAGAGGCAGTGGGCGGCGGCGGCGGCGGCGCGGGCCACTGGGCCATCGCGGTTCCCCGCTCGCGGCAGTGGCGGCGGCGGTGGTAGCAGCAGCGGCGGCGGCAGCAGCAGCCCCCGGCGCTGCCCGGACATGATTTCAGCCGCCGCCCCCGCCGCCGCCGCCGAGCCGCCCGGGTTGCATGGAGAGACGCCGATGCGCCCCCGGCCCCGGCTGCTCCTCCAGCCGCCGCCGCTGTCCCGCTGCACTTGGGGGGAGCCCCGCCGCATGGCCCTCCCGACGCTGCCCCCGGAGCCCGGCTGTTGGCCCCGGGCTTCCCCCACCACCCCCCCTCAGCCGCTGGGAAGGGGACTGAGGGGGGCGCGCGAAACTCCCTGCGCTGCCGGCGGCACCTGCTCCAGCCTCCGTCTCCAGCTCGGTGTCCTCCTCCTCCTCCTCCTCCTCAGCCGCCGCCGCCGCCGCTGCTTCAGCAGCCGCTGCCGCTGCCGCTGCCGCTGCCGCCGCCTCACACTGTTGCAGCCCTGAGTTCCTTCCCCGCTGCTAACTTTCTGCCGGGAGAGGAGCGAGGAGGGGAGGGGAAGAGGGGGGCAGGGCGCGCGCCCGCCCGCCACTGGGAGGCTTGGGGGGCGGATCACGCGCACCCCCGGGAAGGAGGAGAGGAAAGCAGAACGCGCGCCGGGAATAGGGCAGGGAGGAATGCACCGGGTGGGGAGGGGGCGTGCCTTGCGCGCCCTCACCTGAGGCGGCCCTAGGGTCTCTCTTCCCCGCCCTAGTCTTCCCCAGTCTAGATGCTTGTAGCTCTCGGTACCCTGTCCTTCGCTTGCTATGTCGCCAGGTCCCCAGGGCGCACACAGGGATCGCACGGGGCCCCGGCCCGTGCCACGGAGGCCTGGGAGCTCAGCGAGAGCGCGTCAAGGATTCGGTCTCTTCTCGCCAGGGGGCTCCCGGGCTTGGGCTCTCCCCCCAATCCTCCCGGACCGCACCCCTAAGGGATTTCTCTCCATTCCGTTGACATGTGTTTCCCTGCATGATTTCCCCCCCTGCTTCCATCCTGGTTTCTGTTCGCAAACTACCCTTCCTCCGCACTCATTGCTCTCCTCTCCTCACCCCACCCCCAACCCTGAAGGATGAAGACTTTACACAGCCCCTCCCCGCAGTAGGCCCCTAGCCCAGGGCTGGGCAATTTTGCTGTCCCAGTACTCTCGTGGGAGAGGGAACGTGTTGGTTATTCACCTCCCTAGGAATACCTAGGCTAGCTACAGGTGGTTATGTTTTCCTCCCCCATTACTAGGTATCTAAAGGATACTACAGTTGAACCATGTTATGAAGCAGCTTATTAACTGGCTTTCAGCTACACCATGGGTTGGATCACGTCCTGGGAAGCACAAGGATGACCATTAAAAGGCCAATTACAATATAGTTAGCCTGGATCCAATACTCTTGTTGTACCAGAGACGCCACGCACTAGGACAGCGACCTTTACTGGAAGAGAAAAGATCCTCAGAATGGAGAATCGGCCGGAAACAAGGACAATTCTTTTTTCTCTCATCTTTTTGAGGAACTAGAAAGAGATAGAGGGAGGTGCAGAGTCATGGTGCAAACTCCCCAGCGGTAGGGTCACCTTCCTGGGGGAGGGGCTCCCCATGGTAGCTTTATGCAAAGGGAACTCTCACAATTTGCCCACCAACCTGGCTGTCTAGGGGAGAGTGGCCTCCTGCGGAGCCCTTTTCAAAAGTCAGCTGAGCCCGGGTATTTCATGGGGCTGTCTTTTGCCTAGCATGGCAATGCAGCTGGCATCTCCAGCTCTGTTTGATCATATAATAGGTCCAACAGTTGAAAGAAAAACGTATATAATGTCTAAATATTAACTAGATACCTGGTGCCAAGGAAAAAAAAACGTTAATCAAATAAGATGAAGAACGTGGACTTTTCCCATAGTGAACAAAAGCTCAATGCTGCTCTCAGCTGGACATGTGTTCTTTCTCTGCAGCTTCGGTTCAGATAAAGATTATTCCTTTATAATATATTTTTTATGGTACACTGGAGACCTCTGAAATGCAGAGTCTGGTGTCCTGTAAATCATTTCCTGTAACTAGGGATTCTTTTTCAAACACCACACAACTGCATTACAGTACGTTAATGTTAAAGGGCCAATTTGAGCTGGCAACAGCACAGACTGGCCCCACTTTTACCTAGCCCTGTGCCTAGTCATGCACCTAAGACATTAAGATTCCCTGATTGCAAGGCAAAGGAATTCGAATCAAGTGAACAAGCATTTATTAATGGCTTACTATGTGTCAAGCAGTGTGCTAAATACTGGAGAAGCCAAGAAAAGGGGCGGGGTCAGCCCCTGCCCTCAAGGAGGATGCGTTCTAGGGGGGTATACAATTGCCAAAAACTATGTGCATACAAAATATATACAAAGTAAACTGAATGTAATCTCAGAAGGAAGGCACTAGCAGTGGGGGCTGGGGTGTGGAAAGTGATGGAAAAGGCAGAATAGTGAATGAAAGGAAATCTGACTTTGCTACCTTTCTGCCTCCCATCTGCATACTTTCCCACCTGACAGTATATCCTATTTTGCCATATTCCTCTTCTATCCATACCTAGCATGCTGTAATTCTAGATGCCCTGAGAGAGAAGCAAGATTTGAATTCAGATCTTCCTGATTCCAAGTCCAGCATTCTATCCACTACTACACCACCTAGCTAGCTCTATTGCCTACTGAGTACATTTCAAATACCTTTGAGTGCTTTGTAAACTTTAAAGTCCTATATAAAAATAGTTCCTTTAACTGTGACCCTCAATAATAGTATACCACCTTAATTTTCTAACTTTATCTCATCTTACTCCCGTTGTATTTACTTTAGGTTCCAGTCAACCTGGACAACCCTCAGCTCCCCAAATACTCTTTGTACCTTCCCACCCCTATGCCTTTCCTCACATTTCTTCCTATACCTGGAATTTGCTTTCTTTCTCCCCTTCTTTGGAAATTAATTCCTACTTATTCATTAAAGTCCAACTCAAATGCCAATTCCTACCAGTTTTTCTCTCATCTACCCTGTCCCTAATGACCTTTTTCTTAAATTTTACAAGAACTTCTTTTGGAAAATAATGCATTTTTTTATAAATTGTTGTGCTTACAACTACTTCTATATGCATCTTCTATTAGATTGTAAGCGTTTAAAGAGCAGGATCTGTATGGGTCCTCCCTCAAACAGAGAGAAGGACTTAAGAAGTTCATTATATTAAATTGAATTAAATTGAAAAATAAAGTGATGATGCAATTTAAATAACCTTTTTTATCAGCTTTAAAAGAAGCTTGAAGGCAAATCCTTCACTTATTCAAGAATAAATTTCTAATGGTCGAATTTCAGTCACCATGATGGATGAGCTGTAATGTACTTGGAAGAAAAAGTACAGTGGAAGTGGGTAAAGGATGCTCTTTGGCATCTAGATTCTTTTTATATTTAAGGCCAGCTCTGCCTGACAGAAATGTTCTTGCAATACCTACAACTGATGAGAGGCTGATAGGAAGAGGACATTATTTTAAAGAGAAATGAACCATCTTAATTGGGCAATTCCAAATGGAGCCAGGAATCAGCAAGGTCCTTTCAGAATCCTGTTTCATGTTCTCATTACTGCCTCTTGGTCTCTCCCCCATTTCAGTTCACCTTCCTAGAGCACAACTCAAATCATATGACTTCCTTGCTCCAAAGTCCTTAACAAATTGTCTATAAATTAAAATCCAAATTCCTGAGCCTGGCACACAAAGACCACCATAATCTGGTCCCAACTTCCTTCTGTAGTCCTTCCTTCATGTACCCCAGACTACAACCAAATTGAACTCTGGACCTTTTCCTGAATGCTTATTGTGTTTTCTTGCCTCCAGATTTCGTTCTGGAAGTTTCAGTGCACTATATGTTCAATGCACCAATAGTGTGACATAGCATCCAGAACATCCAATGTAGGGGGCAACTAGGTGGTGCAGTGGATAAAGCACTGGCCTTGGATTCAGGAGGACCTGAATTCAAATCCAGTCTCAGACACTTGACACTTAACTAGCTGTGTGACCCTGGGCAAGTCACTTAACCCTCATTGCATTGTCCTGCAAAAAACAAAAGAAAGAACAAAAAAAGGAAAATCAAATGTAATCATAGACTGCATTAAGAAATGCATGGTATACAGGATAAGGGGACTTTTAGTTCCACTATACTATTTCCTGATCAGGCCTTAAATGAAGTTTTCTGTTCTTTTCTTGAGACCTCATTTTAGTAAGGACAGTGTCAAACTCGAACCTATACAAGGAGAATCACCAGGATTGCAAAGGGAATTGAAATAATTCCACAAGCCAATTTTTAGAACTGAGGCTGTTTAGCTTAGATATTGTTGTTGTTCATCATTAGTTTTCAAAAACAACCAACGTTATCACAGGGTGATGCCTTGATTGCTCACAAATTGGATTTAAGTGCACAACTTCACCCTCTTCTCCAGAGTCACTGAAGTCTAGTGGCAATACAAAAGTCAAGACAACTAGGGATGGCCCAGGATGCAGTGGAACACCTTCACATCATCTATTATCTGCCCAAGCTCTAAGCATTTCACAGCACCTGCTTCAGCTGCCCTCATGGTTCTAAGGGGGCAGACTATCCTGCCCTAATTATGCCAATTGTAGGGAGGGATAGCCTCTGGAAGAATACTGAAATAACAAAGAAATAGGGGCTCATACCAGCTTGGTTATTAATAGGTTTTATTGGGGTTAATTATCTTGATTGGCTTGTTAAGGGAGTATACTCACAAGAGGCCACTTGTCCTGGGTGGCAGCAGGACAAAGTAACATTGTGGATCCCCTCACTAACCCCAGGCCAGGTAAGGTATTATGTAGAAACAGAACAAAGAAGATATAGTGCCAGGATGGCCCAGGATCATATGTAAGTTTTCTCATGGGATGGTTTTGCTATTTACATTTATTCAAGGTAGTTACATTTTTCTGCGAAGTCATAGGTCGCATTCCCATTCTAGCCTAACTCCATACCATGGGCATTGGAACAAATTATTATCACCTACCCATTCTTCCTGAGAAAATCTTCACATGCTTGGAGTAGACAATCCCCTAACTCGCTGACAGATTTGAGGTCTATTGGTTACCCTCAACCTGATTTAGCCTGTCTGTTGAGATAGTTTTACCAGGGTCTAGCTGCTGTGCATGCTACAGCTTCTTGGAGCAGAAAAGGGAAGATAGCATAAGAGCTATTTCCAAGTATTTGAAGGATGGTCCTATAGACAAGGACTAGACTTTTTGTCTTTGTTCATTTGGGTCAAAGAATAAAGATTTCAGACTGGTAAAAAACTTAGAGATTATTTAATACAACCTTCATTAACACCACCACCATTTTATGGAGGAGAAAACTGAGTCCTTTGAGGTTGAAGTGACTTTCTCAGAGGCATACACATAACTATCAGTAGAACCAAGATGTGTCCTACTTGGTCCCAGAGGTTATAACCAGGATCAGTGAGTAGAAAGTGCAGAAGAGCAATTTTCCACCTGATATAAAGAAAAAATCCCCTAACAATTAGAACTGTCTGGAAATATAGAAGACTATGTTAGGAAATAGTGGTTTCTCTTTCATAAGGCCTTGAATGTCAGGCTTTAAGTTTTTAAAATTTTATTTTAAATTTTTTTATTTAATTTTTTTTAATTTTTAAATTTTTTCAGCAAGAAATTATAATATTAATATTTGATGTTTATGCAGGTTTGCAAATCAATTGAATCCTGCAGAAACTAAATGATCACTTGCTGAAGATATTATAGTGAAGAGCCTTGTTCAGGGAGGGCTGGATGGTCACCGAAATTCCTTGCAACACTGAGACTTAACTATTCAGTAATTCTGTGGATTCTGATCTTGTCCCAGGTAGTGATATTTGGATCTGCATAGTTGCTATCTTTAAGTAGTTCAATTAATTTTCCAGTCTAGGCTCAAATGAATAATTCTTTGCAATTCTAGTTAGATCTATATTCATGTGGATATTAGACCTGCCTTAGGGAATTGATTTTAGGGTTCCTGACAGGGTTGCCTTCCAAAATATATTTCCACCCCCTAATAATAAGCTCTTTTTTTTGTTTGTTTTTACACTGGGTCTCCCTGTCTACATCAGGCTGGATACCCAGGGGCTACTCTAAAGCCATTCCTATTCTGATGTGCATAGGAGATTTGATTTACTCCATTTTCTGATGTGGACTGGTTTGTCCCCCTTTAAGGAATCTAGTGCCCCCCCATTCCTGGGGATCACCATATTTATGGAGAACTTAGTGCAGGCAGTCAATCAGCTTAGCCCACCCTCAGAACTCCTCAGCTGAAGCAATCCGCCAACCTCAGTCTCCCCAGCAGCTGGGATTACAGGCAAACACTACCATGCTAGGCCCAATAGCTCCCATTTATTAAAAATAGCTCACATTTCTATAATGTTTTGTGGTTTACAGAGTGCTTTACTCATAACCCTGTAAGGAAAGTAGAGCAAGCGTTATTATCTCCATTGCATAAAGGAAGAAAATGAGGTTTAGAGGGTGAGTTACACGGGGGTTCATAGCTATTCAGTGTCACATAGCTAATAAACATTGATGCCTTCAGAACTGATATCTGAGCCCAGGACTTCTATCTCCAAGTCCATGAATTTTTCTATTCCACAGGAGGAAAAATGCTATTTCATCCTATAGTTCCCTGCCAACACCACCACCCCAAAAAAAGAGTATTAATGACTATTATCAGATCCATTCCTCAGAGTGGGTTTTGATGGTATGGGAAATGAGTTCCATATAGTAAGGAGTGAGAGATGGGAAGAACTAGAGTCACTGAAGCCTTCTACTTGTAATATTCCTTTGGATCATCTCCATTTGGAGCATGGGAATATTGTCAGGATGTTTTAACACCCAGCTCAAATGTCATTTCCTTCATGCTTACCTACAAACTAGAACTGAATTCACCTTGCTGTGAACACCCTCACCCCTCCATTGTAATCATGCCCCTCTTATAGCACTTTCACCTTGTTTTGTAATCCTGTCTGTAGAGCTTATCTCCCCTTCTAGACTGGAAACCCCAGGAGGGTATGCACTATATTTTATTGTTTCTGATGCCCTGAGCATGCTGCCTTATCTATAGTAGGTACTCAACATAACTGTGTTCAATCACGAAGACCTGAAGTCATACCCATAACCCATTTGGTGTTCCTGAGAGGCATCATAATATAGTGGAAGGAACCTGGCTGGAATCAGAAAGCCTGAGCAGGCCAGTTTGACTAAAGCATAGAGTCCTTGGTAGGCAGCAGTATGGAACCAGACTAGAATGGATGAAGGACCTTGAATGCCAAGGCAAAGGAGTTTAAATTTCATTCAACAGGCAAGGATAATACTAATAATAGTTGATATTTATTTGGGTTTATCTCATTTGATTTTCCTAACAACTCTGTAAAATTATAGGGAAACTAATGAAGATTTCTGAGCTTAGGAATGACATGACCAGGTCTATGGAAATTTAGAAGAGTGGGCTAAAAGGGATGGATTCAATTATGTGTTGATGAGGCAAGCGGAAGACTGGGGTAGAAAGATCTGTTGGGAGGGTATTATCGTATTCCAGGCCATTGGCTTGTTCTAGGGTGGTGGCAAAAAGGGCTCGAATAGAGGGTAATAAATGGAGAAGAAAAACATTTGTAAGCTTAGTCATCCTGATGCCAATGTTGATATTTCAGAGTCAAGAAATTTATTTGACCTGATAAAAAAGATTTTTTAAAGGCTTTTAAAAAATCATTTAATCTAAAATTCAATATAAATACTGCTGTGTGTTAATCTTAGAAAACAAACAAATCAATTTAAGACCTGCTCTTTTCAGATGTGAAGCTAATTTGGCAAAGGGGGCTTAGGTTTATTTATTGGGAGAGTCAAAGTTCAAAACCATGATTCAGATTCTTCTCCCAATCCTCACCACTTGGGAGCTACAGTAATCAAACTCCTCCCTCCCCACACTCCAGACAGGCTATTTATTTTCAAAGTGCTTATGGAGATATTAGCTAATTGAAGGATGCCCACAGGACGCTTGGGAAATCAGTTCACCCGAAAATATTGCTTATCTTTTTAATCTCTGCCTTACATTATAATCATTACCCTTGCAATAAGTAGAAGGACTTTACACATGTAATAATTGGGGAAGTAAAGGCACAGGCAAGGTGATTTAGAAAGTAGGTGGGGCTAGAGTGTTCCTCTAAATTGAAATCTGAACTCAATAATCCTTCTTTTGTTGTTCAGGTACTTGTTGAATTCATATTCTGAACATACAAATAATATTTACAGCTATTAAAGCTTAAAACTGTACTAAGGCTTCTGGAATATTTCTACTATATTATATTATATTACTTTATATTATATTGTATTGTATGGTATGGTATGATATGGTATGGTATGGTATGGTATGGTATGGTATGGTATGGTATGGTATGGTATGGTATGGTATGGTATGGTGTGGTATGGTGTGGTATGGTGTGGTATGGTGTGGTATGGTGTGGTATGGTGTGGTATGGTGTGGTATGGTGTGGTATGGTGTGGTATGGTGTGGTATGGTGTGGTATGGTGTGGTATGGTGTGGTATGGTGTGGTATGGTGTGGTATGGTGTGGTATGGTGTGGTATGGTGTGGTACGGTGTGAGATGTGGTATGGGATGTGGTATGTGGTATGGTTTGGTGTGTGGTGTGGGATGTGGTGTGTGGTGTGGTATGCTGTATGTAGTGCAGTGTGTGGTATGTGGCTTGGTGTGGTATGTGTGGTATAGTGTGGTGTGGTGTGGTGTGTAGTATGTGATGTGGTGTAGTGTGGTGTGTGGTATGTGGTGTGGGATGTAGTGTGGTGTGGGGTGGTGGGGTGGTAGTGTGGTGGGGTGGGGTGTAGTGAATTATTACATTGTATTGTATGGAATTACATTTTATACATATTACAAAACATAATATTGACTCATTTTTTCAAGAATCAAAAATGTTTGATGTGAAAGAGACAATAGAATTTAGAAAATATAATGTCAGAGCTGGACAAAACTTTAGAATGTAGAAAATATAAGATGAATATAACATTATGCCCTCTACCCTCCTCTATTTTCTTTCTTTGTCCTTGATAACCTTCTTTATTCTTACTTGCTTCTCCAGCTACCACCTCTACACAGATAACTCTCAAATCTATGCCTTCAAGCCTTTAAGAAGTCTCCACATGGGTGTTCCACCAGTATCTTAAATTCAACATGCCCCAGACTAAACTTATCTCCCCCCACTTAAACCTACTCCTCCTTCTGGATCCATTGCTTCTGTCCATGGTACCACCACACACTCAGTCTCTGATGGTCAGTTATTATTGTGTATTCTAGCTGTCTGCATGTCAGTACTATCCCTTTACTAGACTATAAGCTTTCTGAAGACAGGGAACTTTTTATCTAAGCTTGATATCTTCCCACAGCACTTAAAAGAACACTCACACAAAATGTTAAAACTAGAATGTTGGTGATAAAAAAAAAGACCTTAGAATATACAACATAGAATATTTGCATTTGAAAGAATAAAAGAACAAAGAATGTTAGTTCTAGGGGAAAAAAAGCTTTGGACTATAAAACATCTGAAATGAAAGAGGTCACATCCAATTCCTTCATTTTACATGTAAGGAAAGTAAGGCCGAGAGAGGTGAAAATCACTTGTCCAAGTCATTGAGACATAGTCAGTCACAGTCTGTAGCAGCTGCAGGACTGAGATCCAGGCCCAGCACTCTTCCAACTAAACATCTTTATATAAAGCATCAATACTAGCATGTGATTTTAGAATTTGTGTGTTTATGTGTGTGTGTAGATGCATGTGTGTACATGCATGTGAGGGGGGACAGCATCATATTTATGTGATTATATTTTGTTAATATAATTTGTCTTCAACCTGACTGATAGCTGCTTATCCTTATTTCCTCCATCCTATTTATACCTAAGGTCTAATACCTATAGGCCATTCCCATTCTCTCTGTCTCTGTCTCTCTCTCTCTGCTCTCTATGTCTCTGCCTCTCTTCTTCTCCCACCTCTTCTTCTTCTTCTTCTTCTTCTTCTTCTTCTTCTTCTTCTTCTTCTTCTTCTTCTTCTTCTTCTTCTCTTCCTCCTCCTCCTTTTCCTCTCTCTCTCTCTCTCTCTCTCTCTCTCTCTCTCTCTCTCTCTCTCTCTCTCTCTCTCTCTCTCATCTTTGTGTCTCCTCTTTCTATCTCTCTCCCTTCCCCTCTCTACTTCCTTCCTTCCTCTCTCTCTCTCCTATTCTGTCCTTCCCTTCCTTTCCCCTTCCATCTTCTCCCCTCTCCTCCCCTTCTGTCTCTGCCCCTATCCACCCCTGTCTCCTTGCCAGTGCCTGCCTCCTTATTTTACTCCTTACATTAGTACAGGTGCTAAGACAACCTACTTCTTTCTCTATAACACTTTAAAAATTACTTCACTGTTTTATGAGTCCCATACCTCTGTCATTGACTCTGTAAAACAGCATTAATTTTCTTTTTGGTTTGAGATCTCTCAGCTATCCCCCATTCCAAATTAGTTTTCACTCCATTCATAAAATCATAATATCTCAGTGCTGGAAGAGATTTCAGATTTCACCTCTTCTAAAAACCTATTCAAAGCATGAATCACATCTACATAATTAACAACAATAATAGCCCCATTTTTAAGGACCTAATGGTTTACAAAGTGTTTTATATTCATTTATCTCACTTTGCCCTCCCAAAGATCTTGTTAAATAGGCAAAATAGTATTGTGCCCACTTTACAGAAGACAAAAATGAGGCTCAAATAGGCTGAGTGATTTGCTTCAGGACTTTAAAAAAGCAAAGTTTTGAACTCTATTCTTCTAACTCCAAATCCAGTCCTCTTTCTAATACAAGTTCTTCTCAAAAATGACAATTAATCCAACCTGCAACTATCCATTGTCGTGAGTTCTATTCTTTGGAATTAAATTGAATAAGTTTCTGTTTTGTTTTATTTTTAAGATTGCATCTCCCTAGCTCCCCCAGACTGAGGAAGTGCATCATCACCTATGATCTGACTACCCCACTGTCTATATGGTATGGAAGCTTTGACTTGCTCTGTTTCCAACCTTGGCCTGTACCATCTGCCTCTCTTTGGGTAATCTGATAGTTCCCCAATTCTAGGGCCTGACCATATTGGTGGTGAACTTAGTGAGGACACCAGACTGACTGAAGTCCTCTACTGTTCTCCCAAAATCTCAGTAGAGTATTTGGCTATACCTGTCTTTCCCCTTCTTATTTAACACAAACTCTTAAGACGGAGAAGTTACTTCTTCCCAAAGTTCCTATCATTTCTACTGTCATTCAGTCCCACCTCATAAGTAACAAAGAGGCCAAGGATAGTTAGTAGTCACCCTCATTACTTCCTCCACCTTCGTAAGAATTAAATGTCATTAAGACAAGTCAAAACTTATCAACAACTATGTTTTTAGGAAAGATGAAGGGAAGGAAGGATAAATGAAGCAGAATCCCAACTAGTTTAAATTCCCCATAATATATCAGATTTAGCAAGTTGATTAATCTGTTTCTCAAAATTATCATTCAATTCTTCCTTCTGACTGGGCATTTTACTGTTTAAATACATAGCTTGGATTTTTATTTCACATGAATATATATTCTTGATAAATAATACTATTTACTGTTTCCCTTTTGAGGCAGCTATTGACACAGTGGATAGAGTTCTGAGCTTGGAATAAGGAAGACCTGAGTTCAAAACTGGCCTCAGTCACTTACAAGCTGTGTGACCCAGGGCAAGTCACTCCACTTATGTTTACCTCAGTTTCCTCAACTGTAAAATAGGGATAATGATAATACCTACCTTGCAAGGTGTTATGAACATCAAATGAGATAATATTTGTAAAGGTTCTTAGCACAAGAATTGGAAACTGAGGATATATCCATCAACTGGGGAAAGGCTAAACAAGTTGTGGTATATGACTGATGGAATATTATGGTAATATAAGAAATGACAAGCAGGATGATTTCAGAAAAACCTGGAAATACCTATGTGAATTGATACAAGGTGAAGTGAGCAGAACCAGGAGAAGATTATACACACTAACAGCAATATTGTATGATGAAGAGCTATGAATGACTTAGCTATTCACAGAATACAATGGTCCTGGACAATCCCAGAGGAATCATGATGAAAAATGTTATCCACTTGCAGTGAAAGAACTGATATTATCTGAATACAGACTAGTTCACACTATTTTTTGCTTTCTTTTTTTGTTTGTTTGCTTTTTCTTGTACAAAATGACTAATATGAAAATATTTTACATGATTGCATATGCATAACCTATATCAGATTACTTACTGTCTCATGGAAGGGGAGAGGGGAAAAAGAGAATTTTGAACTCAAAACTTTTTTTTAAATGCTAAAAATTATTTTAACATGTAATGAGGGGGAAATAAAATATTATTTTTAAAGTGCTTATAACAGTGCCTAGCATATAGTAGGCACTATATAAATGCTTATTCTCTTTCCTTGCCCCTCAGTTCCTTAGACATGGATGGATGGATGGATGAATGGTTCACTGAATAAATAACTGAATGAAAAAGAATGTGTTTTCTATGTGCAAACACTATACTAAGTACTGAATATGCAAATAAAAAAGGCAAGACAGTCCCTGTCTTGAAGGAGTATATATTGTTATACAGGAAGATACTATACATAGGGAAATGATAGCCAAAGAAGGATGCTTTGGTCTGATAAGTCACAGGAGTGGTGAGTGGAGTGTTAGGGTAATTGATTAATATCAGAATCCCTGCATTTTCTCATTGCCCATCTTCTTAAATATTGTCTTCTGTGAATGTGTTTTCAATTGAAATTTTTCTTCCTATTTCATACTTGGAACTCCCAATGGCATCTGTCTTGGTAGATGTTTGGTTTGGGGCAGTTTTCTCTTATCTTCAGCTTAAAGCCCTCATGATCATATTTGTAAGCCTCTAGACATATTTTTACAGACCCTCTTGAGATGAGCCAGTTGCTGCTTTAACTTAAACCTTTTGTTTCCAGATATCTAAATCCTATTCTCAGATAACAGCTTCTTAATCAACTTAACAAATTTGCCCTCCCTTCAATAAGCAGCAGTGGGGAAACCAACACCTGTAACTCTAAGGTAGGCATTCTTAACTTGACATGGATGGGGTAGGGCAGAAATTACATATTTATTTCAATAGTCCTTTGTCTCCTTTGTAAATACTATGTATTTTATTTTATGAATTTAAAAACATGATTCTTAAGAGAAAGGAATCCATAAACTGTATGAGGCTATAAAAGGCTCCATGACACAGAAGAAGTTAAGGACCCCTGCTCTAAGGGCTTCAGGGTTTTGTTTTGTTTTTTACCCAGGGATTCACAATCCCTTAGCCATGGTTTTTTAGGTTCTTCCATGCTGGTATTATCTGTTTCTATATGAATCACTAAAAGTGGAAATGAGACATTTGGTTTAACAAGAGTCCAAGGGCTCTCGTTCTCTCTCTCTCTCATAAAGAATAAATGTCCCAGGAAGAGAACATACCTCCTTATTGTTCATGCAAACATAACATATAGATGCCTCAGGACCCTCAATTAAGCCCCACAACTCTACTCTTCTCCCTCTTACCCAAAGTAGGGGAAAGCCTATTTCATGTCAGATCCTGTTTGTCATCTCAACTCTACTCCACAGATCTTATTTCCAGTCTTTTACTCTCTTTCATTGAAAAAAGAGGAAAGAAAAAATGAATCCAGAAAGACAATTTCCCTAGGTCTTAATGAAATAGAACATGGACTCTTTGCTTTAAGAAAACCCAACATGTGATGACCAAACCAACAAAACAGATAAATTAGGGAGTTTCATGTTATGAAAATCTTTCTTTGACAAAAAGACTTAATCAAAGACTTTCTAATACCCTTCCATAATTTTTTAGAAATGATTGACTACTAAGAGGATGGAGGATGGTGGGCTAGAGATGAAGGTAGCCAGACCAAAAAACTGAAACTATTAGGATCCTCTGTTCCCAGGAGAGTTCCCTACTGTTGCTTGTACTGAAAGTTGAAGGAAGACTTAAAGCATATAATGCACCAAAAGGTTTAGTCAGTGATTATTCTATATCATGAGATCATCAAGGACTGTGTCCTTCATACTACCTTATCCCAACCCAATCAATGAGCTGTATCTTTGTAGTGGAAAGAAGAAATTATGGACTGCTAATAGCTACATGAAATCATGGGCTTTAGAAATGGAAGTGATTTTAGAGTTAATCAAGTCTACATCTCTCATTTTACAGATGAAGAAACTGAGGCCCAAAGATGGACTGACTAATAGGAAGGTTCCAAGAATTAAAGCAATATAATATAAAAGTCCTCTGAGCATTTGAGGGCAGGTGTCTAAGTTTTATACATATGTAAACTGTAGCTCAGGATGCTCTATGACATTGGACTTGCAAAGAATGGGTTCATTCCTGGGGACTAAACCCAAGAGAGGTAATTTTCTCTTTTGCCTGTTGTCTCCGATCTGGGGTTGCTCTAGGAAAATCAATACACTCAGAGCATATTGCTTATGTTCAGGTTTGCCCAAAATTGAGTAAAAGAGGTCCCGACTTTCATAAAGAACTCATTGTACCAAGTATATATTGCATATGAGGAGTCTTCTTGCAAAGGAAATTCAGAAGAGGAAAGAGACTTGCAAGTGTTCATAAACAAATGCAAAAAAACCCATAGCAATCAATTAATCCATTAGCTACCAGAAGAGAAAAGAATGTGGAGTCACTATCAGATTAACTCCCTAACATTCCATTGAAATTCCTCTATCTCCCACAGGGTCATCCACAATCTCTACCAATTTTCTAATCTTTGTGGTTTAGAATCCTCCAAGAATGCAAACAGAAATTGGGGAGGAGCTGAGCAAACAATCCTGTTCCCATAAGACCCAACTTATCCAATTAACTTACAGGTTTTGTTGTCCAAGTAAAATTACAGTTCAAGAACTATATGGGGGGGTGCAGCTAGGTGGCACAGTGCATAAAGCACTGGCCCTGGATTCAGGAGGACCTGAGTTCAAATCCAGCCTCAGACACTTATTAGCTATGTGATCCTGGGCAAGTCACTTAACCATCATTGCCCTGAAAAAAAATTACTCTATGGACTCTACTCTTCTTTCTCTAAGGAGGATGCTGCATTACCTTCTCTCTTCAGAAGTACTAATTCCTGAACTCTTGAAGTGAGCAACACCTGGACCAGAGTTCATTCTTGAACCCTGGCTACTCTTGAATGTGAGCACTTCTAAACTTGTCAACTCTTAAATTTGTAACTCTACAACCTGATGTCTGGGGGATATTCACACATCTCCTTTTGTCATATGCTTCTTTATGATCTCCACCTGCTTTTGTCTCTTGTAATCTCTGATCTGTATTCAGAAAAGGAAACAGAAAAATATAAAGTGGTCAGGAATCTAAGGTCTAGAAATGCTTTTCTCAGGCCATTTGGACAAGAATACATAGCTTTCTATGTGCTGTTGTTGCTGCCAAGAGGGAAAAACTGTGCACAGGGACAGGACTCCTTTCCTCTCCTTCCCCGGTCCCCATCTAGATAATAGCTCCACATCGTTACACTCTAGTCTGTCTTTTGAAGGTGTAAAAGGAAGTCTGAGTGAGAGAAGGCAATCAATCAACTCACTTTTATAGTCAACTGGGGAAGCATGGCTGATTCTCAGGATGAGAATCATCAGAATGTAGCCCTATTCTCTGAGATCCAATCAGTATGGCACCAGTGGACATGTTCACACTTCATGGGAAGGTGCCCCTCAGATGCCTCAAAACAAAGGTTGATATCCTGTAATCTCATCAAGTTTGTTGGAAAGGGTTGAGGGACTGATCAAATTTATCAGGGACTGCCCTAACCCACTCACATACACATGTATTTATAAATAATAAGCATATTTATTATCTCTGAGCCTAACTCATCCTTTGAATGCGTATTCTTCCAGACATCAAATCTTCTCCTGACAAACTACAGTGAAGCACCAAAATTGTATATACACAAGTCTTAAAGTTATGAATTGAAGACCTAATATAAATAAATTCCCTTTAGCATCCATCTTCTATCCAAAGCTCATGTTAATATGTGGGGTAAACATTTAATGAATTTCCTCTCCCCTTTATCTTCAGGATACTTACAAACTATGTGACTTAGAGTAAGTATTCCTCTATAAGAAAGAGTTCTCTTCACAAGTTTGGTATTGAACAAAATGATCTCTCATTTTCCTTCTAGGTTTATTTTTCTATGTTCTAAGGTCTCTTGCCCTGGTATGACAGTAAATACTTAACAACTGGCTCTCCAAAAAGAAGAAAGGTAAGTGCACCACACCTTTAAGATTAATCTGCATTATTAACATTTATCCATCACTTTATTAAGTCTAGACAACTGGAAAAAAAACAATAAATCAAGCCATGATTTGTAGTGTTTGCTGAATTCTGAGGTATAAATACTCACACTGAAAATTTAACAATTGTCTCTCTTGAGTTCTGAGATGATGCCAGTGTGTCATGCCCCTGGTCCCTTCCAACTCTGATGCTCCATGATGTAAGATCCTGGTGATGGCATTCAATTTCTTATGGTCTTTTCCTACTATGACAGATTTTGAGTTCCATATTCTAAGGTTGCTTCTAGCTCCATGATTTTAGGATTAAAAATTAGAACCTGTGCTATTAGAAACCTGGGAGATTAGGAATTTGAAAATCACTTCAAGGCTCCAGATAAAGAAAATATTCCTTAGGTAGACATGACTCAATGGCAGCTAAGTGGTACAGTGGATAGAGCATTGGACCTGGCGTCTGAAAGACTGGAGTTCAAATCTGACCTTAGACATTTATAACTGAATGACCTTGGGCAAGTGACTTAACCCCTGCCTACATAAAACCAGAGAAGGAAATGGGAAACAACTCCAGTATCTTTACCAAGAAAACCCCGTGAACAGTTGATCCATGGGATCATGAAGAGTAAGACTTGACTGAACAACAGAACAACAAAAGACATGAATCAATAGAATGGGGCGGGGGGGGGGAACAACATGGAAAACCTAAGGAGACCACATCCATACTTTGTTCAGGAAATACCCCAGTGCTCAGGCTCTAATATTTTGCCCAAAGGAAAATATAACTGAATTATAAAGGCCTCTAAAACCAGACATTTGACACATCTGTTATAGTAGCCTTATAAAAAAGCACACTGGATGCCTGTAAATTTTGTAATTATGTTAATTCAAAATGAATGTTGCTCCCATGAATTTTTAAAAATATATTCAACTAAAACATGGAGTTTATGCTGCCTGACATTAAAATTTAGGGAAATTTTGCCTTCTGGATGTAATCCTCTTTTTTCTTTACCCATGTAAGGAGGAGGAGATTGGGAGATCTTTGCAAAAATAATTAAGATGAAATTTTTATCCTACCTACAACCTTAAATCAATTTTGAAAACATGATTCCAAAAGTGTAAAATCAGTAGGAGTAGTAGCATTGATGTGTTTTAGGGTATGATGTCATGCAGAACAGTCTCTGTGTCAAGGACAACCTGAGATCAAGTCCTGCTTCTGACACATACTGGCTGTGTAAGCCTAACCAAATCATTTTATCTCTTGGTGTCTCAGGCAACTCTTAAAGACTGGATGTTGAAGAAGTTGCCTGTCTCTCTTGCACCAGGAGTTCAGCTATACCAATCAAATTACCAGAGGAAGAAAATGAGGGAAAAGATGAGGAGGAGGTGGATGAAGAGAAGAAGAGCAGGAGGTGGTGAAGAGGAAGAGGAAGAGGAGGAAGAAGAGGAGGCAGAGGATATACGTGAATACAGGAAGGAGCTGTGATTTTGTCAGGCTATTGAATTTCTGTATGGAAACTCCTTTCACTTATATCAATCACAACTCATATATTAGTTATTATATGAGTCATAGGGAATTACACAAAACACACAAACATGTCCAGCTTCACACAAGTACCAGAAATAGCATATGAATCCAGGTCTTTCTAACTTCAGATCTAACATTCTACCCAATTGCCACTAGCATTAATTTTCCCCTTCCTTCTTCTTCCTTACCTCCCTATCTGCCCTATCATAGCAGGCTCTTAGAGTCTATGCTAGCAAGAACCCAAACTCTGCCAGGTCCTACTAAGCTGGAAAGGCTTCAAGGACCTGCCTGACAACAACTTATTTTCCTGTCATTGGAGGATCATTCAGCTAGATGTAGACAAGTTTATTGCCCAAAGTTTGGCCACCAAGTGATAAATTTTTTTACCAATATATAATTCATGGAAACTTTCTATGAAGGCATGGAAGGACTTTTATATCTGTGCAGAGAAAAGCCATAATTATTATTAATTTTTGTGAGAGGTCGCATATGGTATAGTAGATACAACACTGGCCTTGGAGCAAGGAAGATCTGGATTCAAATTTTTATTCAAATACTTACTGGTTGTGTAAACCTGAACAAGGCACTTAATTTCTCAATGCTCTACGCAATCTAAGAGTAGGAATTAAAGAGAAGGTCCCAGTCTCCACTGGTAAAGAAAATCCCTTGCTTGGAGCCCCCATATGAATGAAATCAGAAATCCAGTCCCAATCCTTATTATCCTTAGTAGCATAGTGGATAGAACTGGCCTCAGAGTCAGGAAGACTGAGGTTCAGGTTCTGCCCACCAATACATACTAGTTGTGTAACCCTTGGCATGTAACTTAACCTCAAGGTGCCTAAGGAACTCTACGGGACTATAAGTTGCACAGCAGGTGCCAGTCTACATTTGTAGAGAGAGTTCTGTTCACCAATAAGGTCACCAGTGTGGTTTCTATAAAATTTATTCTTAGTATTAGTTTGGGGTGGGGGGGAAGTAACCACTTTCTTTGTGATCTCTTTCAGGAGTGATGTTGGTAGAACGACAGAAAAAGGGGTCAGGGGGTGCTACAAATTATAATCTTTAGACTATCAATAACATACAGTGTTACTGTTTGTCCTCTAAATGTGAGATTCTTGTCCAATGATCCACAAATTGACAAATGACTGAATTAACTGAACTATGTCAATTTTGGCATCTTTACGACAAATGATACCAAAATAAAGAAGGAAATTAAAGCTAAAACATGTATACACATATGCACATATATTCAGTTTTACATATATAAGAAATTATATTTACATATCCACATGTAAACATATGTACACATATATGCATGTTTATATATGTGTGTGCTTATATATTACTATATTTGTATATATGTATAATCTGTATACATCTAACATGTGTCTTTATACTTCTATATGTATATGTTTGTGTATATAAATATTTATGAACATTTACACATATACATCTATACACATATATAGTATGTAGATATATACATGCACATACATACATACATATACATACATGTATAGATGTATGCATATATATATGTGTGTATATATATATGTATATATATCACTCCACACCTCACAAAGCACTACAAGAGTGCTGGGACACAGGTAATACAGGAAATAACAAGATTTATTATCCACATATTATAGATGAGAAGATAAAGACTAAAATGACTTGCCTAGAGTCATATAATCAGTACCCAGCAGAGCTAAGACTTCTGACTCAAAGTCCAGTACTTTTTCTGCCACATAACACTTTCTGATTTTCTAAATTAGCAAAACCTCATTCTAATATTGCAAAATGATATTATATTTCAAATAGAAGAAATGAATGAATTCTATTGAGTAAACTCTGATGTCCTGTTTAAGATTTGGGGATATGCCAACAGATACGATGATAAATATTTAACAAACAGCTCTTGGGAATGTTAGTGCAGGTACTTATGAGTTTAATTTGCATTATTAACCTTTTCTCCATCACTTTTTTATGTCTAAAGAATCACAAAACAATAAGTCAAGTCCTGAAGTCCTAATTTGTGAGGTATAAATGCGCATGCTAAAAATTTAGCAATTGGACCCACTTTGAGCAGCGGGAGTAGTGAGAGGGGGGTCGGTAGGAGGAGTGAAGAAGGAGCTACAGGGAGGACTGAGAAAGGAGATGCAGGGAGACACTACGGAGAAAGAGGGGCATGACTGAGAGAAAGACAGACATAGAGTGAAGGGGCAGCTGATGGTTAGGGGGAATAGTAGATGAGAGGAGAGTGAGGTGGAGGGTGGAGACGAGAAGAAGCACAAGCAGCAAGCTAGAGAGACAGAGGCGAACCAGTTCGAGTGAGGCATGGCTGCAGTGGCAGCAGTGGCCAGACACACCCAGAGGTGAGAGATGAGGGAAGGGATTTCATGGCAGCAGGGAGAAAGTTAAACAGTCAGGTCCTATATCTTACTTTATCCTTATCTCTAAAGTTTGTTCCATATCATTAAACCCTGTTTTTTGTGTTATTGAAAGGAGGCTTTTTAATCTTGTTTCTTGTTAGTCTGGGAGAAGCAGTGGGGGAGGGGGCAGGCCCTTACAGGTTGGGCCCCCATATGGGGCTTAACAAACCTGGGGGATTCTTTTAAACCCCCCTTAAAGACTGGCTTAGGCAGCTAATAGCATACATATAGGCAGACAGCTAGCAGCTTTCAGATGCCAAGACAGCTAATTTGAGTTATAGAAATTTTTCAGATGGTGACCACAGCAGGGCCTACAGGCGAGCTATAGAAAGTTACTGTAGTAAAAAGAACCAAAAAAGACCTGAGTTCCAGACCCCACTTATTAACTCATGTACTCTTGGGCAAATTACTTTATGTTACAGACTTTTAGTTTCCTTGTCAAACGAAGATTATTCTTGCCCTGCCTACTTCATAAAGGCACACAGAGTGCTTTGTAATCATAAAGGTCTAAACAAAACATTTCTAGCAGCACTCTTTTTGTGATAAAGAATTGGAAACAAAGTAGAAGCTCATCAAATGGGGAATGGCTAAATAAAGTATGTTGCATGAATATAATGCAATATTACTGTACCATAAGAAAGGATGAGTGTGATGAATACAGAGAAGAATGGAACAGATGCAGAATGGAGGAAGCAGAGTCCAAAAAGCAACATACAGTGACTACACCAGTGTAAACCACCTCTCCAAAAAAAAAAAAATTAAAAGTGAATGCTGCAAAATTTCAAAGATCAAGAAAGGCTCAAAAGAAGATATTCAAGATGACACCCTTTACAGAAGTAGGAGGTCCACAAGTGTTATACATTGCATAGATTTTTCAGACTCTTTTAATGTATTGACCAGTTATGCTGATTTTCCCCTTTACTGTTTTGTTATGGGATAGCTCTCTGAGATGGGAAGAAGAAAGGATATTGGGGAAACTGTGATGATATTTTTTAAAAGAAATCAATAAAAACTTATTTTAAAAAGAAAAAACAATGTGAATGTTGTTGTTCTATCCAAGATTCCTCTACTAAATAAAACCATTCTTGTAGGCTATGCCATCAGACTATAAACTCTGACCTGATGAGCTAGGAAGGGGCACTGGCAAAGAGCCACCCTAACTAAACATAGAGAGGCTTAGCATGAGAGATTTGGTGACAGGATGATGGATTTTTCTGGGCACAGAAAATAATAGGGGACTATATATTAAAGAATAGAGGGGTTGCACCCTGTGGTAGTGGAAGGAGTACAACATCAAGGAAAACCTGTGTGATGCTTACTAGGACAACCTCCTATTCCACAGACAATTTTCCTCTATATTTCCCATTTGAGGCTCCAAAGAGATCACAGTGGTGGTGGAAAAGTTCAGGGCTATGGTACAGGATAGAAGCCAGGGTTTTTGATAGACTGTAAACCTTGGTAGGATTTTTGAAAATTGAGACAGCATATTTTATATGTGTGTGTCTCTGTGTCTCTGTGTCCCTATGTCTCTGTCTCTGTCTCTGTCTTTCTATTTGTCTCTGTCTCTCTGTCTGTGTCTGTCTGTCTGCCTGCCTCTATATCTATCTGTCTTCTCTGTTTATCTCTGTCTCTGTCTGTCTCTCTGTCTGTCTGCCTCTCTGTCTCTGTCTGTCTGTCTGTCTGTCTGTCTCTCTCTCTCTCTCTCTCTCTCTCTCTCTCTCACTCTCTTTCTGATTCCAGATGGCAATGTGCAATGTCGATGTAATTGTTCTTTTGATCCGACCATTGATGACTCCAGGAAAAGATAAAGACTCAGAGGCTAACCAGTTCATGAATACTTGGAACAGCCTCATTGGCTAGTGAGCAGCTAGGACTTTGAACAATGGTTGCAATGGGAGCAGCCAGACTGTAGGAGGTAAATTAAGTTGAGTCTGCTTTGTCCCCTTTACCTTGGAGATGAAAAATGCTTGAAGGGTGGGGGTGATCCTCTATGAATATAATACTTGGATCTGTGGAGAGATTTGTAGGGGAATTGAGATTTCAGACCCTTCCATGAGTAGCATTCTAGAATTTTAAGAATGTTCATTATTACTTTGGTTTTCACTGTAGTTTTTAAAAAGTCATCTTAATCCACCTGTGTATGAATAGTTCATAGTAACATAGATTTAGAAGTGGAAAGGACCTCAAAGGAAATTGAGTCTTCTCTTCCCCACCCCCATTATTCAAATAAGGAAAGAGAGGAAGTTAAGTGACTTGTCTAGGGTCATATGGCTAATAAGTGTCTGAGGAAGGATTTGAACCCAGGTCTTTCTAACTACAAATTACATGCTCTATTTGGCACACCATCCTGCCTGTCATGATTTAGGAGGTCACACTGAGAAAAGAAATCGAGAGAGTAGGATACAGTAGGCGGGGGAGGAAATGAGACAAGAGAAATTTTAGAGTCATTATTTTAAATTTCTTTATTCTTGGATAAGAGCCTGGGACAATGGAGAAAGGATATGTAGCAATATCTGAATATGTGCAAATCACATTAGCCTGGTCATTCAAAGCACCCTCTAGTGGTTTGGCACCATGGAGCAAGTCTGTAGACATTAGGGAACTTGCACATGCCCAGTTGGGTGTATTGTAACTGCTCTAATAGCATCCCTAGTAGATGACTCAAGCCACACCCCTGGTGTTCCTAATAGATGCCACATGGACCTGCCTGGAAGCAAAACGTGGCTATCAAACAGTGTTTTACCCATGTATGCATTCTTCAAGTAGAGAAGTATCATTATCTAAGATTGCCTTCTTATGGAAGAATAGGTTGGTAAACCCCTCCCCCAGAAAAAATGTAAAAGAAGTAAAAAACATGATTTTATTTTTTTCTTGGCAAGATGATACTCCATGTAAAGTGCTAGGTTTGTTGTAGTCAGGAAGGCCTGGATTAATTCTTATTCTGGTAGTGCCACTAACCTCAGGCAAGTCACTTTTCACAGCCTCAGCTTCTTCATCTGTAAAATGAGAGGATGACTCTCTAGCACAGTGATTCCCTGCCTTTTTTTGTTTGTTTGTTTGTTCCAAGTACCCCTTTTAAAAACAAAAATGTGGGGAGGCAACTAAGTGGTACAGCAGATAAAACAGTGGCTCTGGATTCAGGAGGACCTGAGTTCAAATTTGGCCTCAGACACTTGACACTTACTAGCTGTGTGACCCTGGGCAAGTCACTTAACCCTCACTGTCCCGCACCCCAAAAAAGTGTTGTGAATTCCCAGGGTAGTTTCATATATTATTTATGATATTCTTTACTAATATTTACTACTTAAGGTACTATTAAAGGATGTTAATGTGAACTCTTTGGGCCATTATCTTGAACCCCCAAGAGGTCTAACCACTAAATGGGAACGATGGATCCGTGGTATCAAACTCAAATAGAAACCCCTCCCTGTAGTCTGTATATTAACTTAGAAAAACACAAATTCACATTATCAATGTTGTATTGTAGTTTTGGAGAAGGAAATGGCAAACTACTCCAATACCTTTGCCAGAAAAAAAAAAAACACATGGGGTCATGAAAAGTTGGATACAACTAAACAACTGAATGATAACAAATTTTATTTTTTGTTGGGTTTTTTTATTTGTTTGTTTTTTGTTGTAGTGTGAGGCAATTGGGGTTAAGTGACTCGCCCAGGGTCACACAGCTAGTAAATATTAAGTGTCTGAGGTCGGATTTGAACTCAGGTCCTCCTGAATCCAGGGCCGGTGCTCTATCCACTGCACCACCTAGCTGCCCCTACAAATTTTATTTTTATTTAATTCATTAAACATTGCCCAATAACATTTTAATCTTATTTGGACAGCACTCTGGAGTTTTTCAAAGTACAGCCCACTTCCACAGGCAGGCCATGAGTTTGGCACCTTTATCAGGATGACTTCTAAGGCCCCTTGTAGCTATAAAATTATAATGTTTAATGTTTTGTTTTTTTAAAAAAAACATTAGCAGGTTTTCCTTTTAAATTATGTCTCAAATATTTCTCTTTTTTCCTGAATGTATTCTTTCTAAAAAAAAAAAGTTCAATCTAATTCTCTGGTACACGAGATTGGAAGAGAAAAGCAGGGTGTGATTCTATATATAGACCATCCAGATACATAAAGGGAAACAAAACTCTGATCCCAAATGCCATGCAGTGTTTATGAGAACTTAGGCACCAAATCAGGAAGCCTGTTCCCGAACATCTTTTCTTAAAGCATCTTCTTAGAAATTCGACTTACTCTGAGCTAGGCTCTACAAAAATAACAGTTCACATTTCTCTATATCTTTCAGATTACAAAGACTTTCCAGACAATAATTGTATGAGGTAAGTTAATGTCAATATTATTATTCCCATTTGATGAATGAAGAAACTGAGACTCAGAGAGAAGTGACTTGCTAATGGTTACATAGTGAATTGTCAGGGCTGAGACTTGAACTTAGGCTTCTCAAATCCAAGCTCTGCTCCCTTTTTTTTTTTTTTTTTTTTTTTGCTTAGGGCAATGGGGGTTAAGTGACTCGCCCAAGGTCACACAGCTAGTAAGTTTCAAGTGTCTAAGTCCAGATTTGAACTCAGGTCCTCCTGAAACCAGGGCCGGTGCTTTATCCACTGCACCACCTAGCTGCCCCTCTCTGCTCCCCTTTTAAGACATTGCCATGATATTTCCTGTGCCTTTGCCCTGGCTGTCCTCCATGCCGGAAGTTCTCTCCCTCTATATACCTCTGCCTCCCAGAATCCCTCACTTCCTTAAATGCACAGCTCAAGTTCCTCTTCCTACACATTGCCTTTTCTGAACTTCTAGTGCTAGTGTCCTCCCTCCCTACCTACCCCATATCGATTTTGTATTTATTACACATATATTTGTTCCACATAGACTATGTATATCTGCATATTGTCTCCCTCAATAGGAGGGTAATTCCTTGGGAACAGGAACTGATTCATGTTTTGTCTTTGAATCTCCATTGCCAGGCACATAGTAGGCACTTAAAAATGACTGATCCATTGGAGTATCCCACTTACACTCCAGTGGATTAATATGTAAATTCCACAACAGGAAATCCAGTAAAAAGAATCTTGGGGCTAACTTCAAAAGACATCTCTAGTCTGCCATAGTGGTATGTCTTTCATATAACTAGAACTTTAGTAAAGTAGGCCAGCTACATGGCACTTGGATAGAGCTCTGGCCCTGAAGTTGGGAGGACCTGAGTTCAAATCTCATCTCAGACACTTACTAGCGGTGTGACCCTGAGGAAGTCACAACTCCAATTTCCTTAAATATCTGGGGCCATCTCCAATATCCTGATATATACCATACCACTGGACCCAGATGACTCTGGAGGAAAGAGTAAGGTCGGTGACTTTGCACAGCCTTCCCTCACTTAAATCCAATTCACTGAGAGTCATGACATCACCCTGATGTTATGGTCCTCTTAGAGAATGAAGAACAAAGAACTGCTTTAGTTAAGGAATTAATGTTTTCCTTCAGCCCTCTCCTTTTCTCTGAATCTTTCTCTTAGTTTCACTCCCTCCCCCACCCCTATTACCACCTTAGGCAATGGATAGAGTAAGGCACTTGGAGTCAGGAAGATCAGAGTTCAAATCTTGCCTCAGATTCTTAATAGATGTGTGACCTGAGCAAGACACCCCTGGACCTCGGTTTCCTCATCTGCAAAATGGAAATAACAATAACAATAATAACAATACAACTGCCTCACAAGGTGGTTGTAAGGATAAGATTAGTCATCCTATGTAAAGCATGTTGCTCACCTCAAAGTGCTAGTGATGATGATAATGATGGTAAAGAAGAAGAAGAAGAAGAAGAAGAAGAAGAAGAAGAAGAAGAAGAATGTAGTGGAAAGAGCATTGGATGGGGAAATGGGAGACCTGAATTCTAGATTCAGCTGTGCTTTAAAACAGCTGTGTGACATTGGAGAAGTTGTTCACCCTCTCTAGACCTTAACTTCCTTCATCAAATGAGGAAAACAGATTGAATGACCTGTCAGGCCCCTTTCAGCTCTGATAGTCTATGAATCATAATTTTACCTAACTTCTCAGGAAACTGTCCCCATGGGTTCATGGGTCTGTCTTGTCTGAGAAGCAACTTAACCAGAAGCAGACACTGTTAGAGCTGGAAAGTATCTTAGAACATAGAATGTAAAATGTCTGAATTGCAAAGGTCCTTAGAAACCTGCAAATCCAGGGTAGCAGCACTTGATGCTAGAAGAGACCCTCAAGATCACCTAATTCCACCCCCTGTTTTACAGATGAAGGATATGAGACCCTAAATGGTGAAGCATGTAGCGCAATAGAATTGAAGCTCGAATGAAAGTCCTCTGAGATATTGAAGACATCACCAAGGATCCTAGAATTTTAAAGATCGATGGGTCCCTAAATCATAGAATGTCATATCTGTAAAGTGGCCCCATTTCAGTGATGAGGTTAATAAAGTCAAAAGATATGAAATGACTTGCTCAAAGTCACCCAGCCCAGCCAGGACCACCACTATTTACTCATTTTGTGTAGCCCTCAAAGATTTGCACTTCCTTCACATCCACCCATAAATGTAAGTACTGTCATTCCAAACAGTTGAACCCAAGACTTTCACTCCAGATTCAGGGCTCCTCTGCACTGTACCACACTGTCTCCAAAACAAAGAAGAGCTGGAAAGGAGAAAGGGAAATCCCAGATAAAGTGGAAAACTACCTATTCATTTTTCCATGTGTAAAATCATATTTTGTAACTGTTACACTAAGCAACATATAGTCTCTATGTTCTAAGGGGCCTCCTAACTTTCACATTGTAACTAACATCGAACTCTTCTTTGTGATATCTTATAACTGTGTTATTCTATGATTCCTAGTTTGGGACTCGTCCCCTCAATTCTGTTCAAGAAAACTTCCTCTTTAGAGGAAGATTTTTTTGGGGGGTGGGGATTTTTAGTTATCTTTTCCTACTTATATATAACAGTATTTAGAAAAGATCAGTTGTTCCAAAACTATTGGATTTATACAGCATTATCCCTGCTCCCTCTTGACTTCTTTCTGATATTTCTATTTCCATAGTTAAAAAATTCAGCACTCCATCACCAGATATTGCTAAGCCAAACAAAAATGAATCTTAGAATGGTAATCGCACTAATAAAGATGGGCTTTCCTTACCCCTACCTAAATACATTTATTTGAAGGACAGATGGACTTTTCTATGGGTCCTTAAAGGAGAGTGCTTTTCATATTTGGGTTTAGTTCAGAATCTGAATTTATTGCATGTTATTTCAATTCTTGCTGATTGATTGGTGGCTGAGGGATACAATAAGGACATTACTAATTATCCTCAGAATGTAATGGAGTTGAAAAGTCATTAAAGGCTTTCTAAATCTGGAAGGCATCCACGTCAAAGTAAAGGGACTCTTTTTCATCCACTCCATGAGAAAAGTGCACAGCCAGGTCCCAAGGGGCCTCTTGGATGCAACCTGAGCCACATTCAAGTTCTTGCATCAATGTCCAAAGAAGAATACCCCTTTCTTTACATTGTGACATGGACCCAATTTTGCTGAAAGTTCAACAGTTTACATAGTCTTTCTTTAGTGAGAATTCAATGACTTTTGAGGCAGGGGAAGGTTAGGCAACAAAGATGACCATCCCCTTAGAGAATATAGACATTATGCTATAGAACATGTGACTGGAAGACAAAAGACCCCTACTCAAGGCCAGCTTCTGTCACTGCTTAGTGGCATGATCACAGTCATCATATCAACTCCCTGAGCATCAGTAAACTTTTTCTAACATGACTCACAGTACCTGCTTCATAGACCACATCTAATGGGAACAATTATGTCAGCTTGCTTTGTAATTGTGTTGTTGTTATTGTTGTCATTTTTTCAGTAGTATATGACTCTCCATGACCCCATTTGGGGTTTTCTTGGCAAAGATGCTGGTATGGTTTGTCATTTGCTTTTCCAGCTCATTTTATAGGGGCAAACAGGGTTAAGTGACTTGCCCCAAGTCACACAGCTTGTAAGTGTCTCAAGCCAGACCTGAACTAATGAAAATAAGTCTTTCTGACTCTACACCCCACACTCTATTCACTTTGCCACCTAGCTACCCCCATTTCTAAGTTGTATTTTTAAAGGACTATAAAATGGAAGTGATTATTATTTATAGGTAAATCTCAACAAAAAATTCCTTACATCTAAAGAAGGAAGACCT
Source organism: Dromiciops gliroides (assembly GCF_019393635.1). Taxonomy (NCBI): domain Eukaryota; kingdom Metazoa; phylum Chordata; class Mammalia; order Microbiotheria; family Microbiotheriidae; genus Dromiciops; species Dromiciops gliroides. The sequence goes on from NC_057861.1 coordinate 637,044,251, forward strand.
GAATGTAAATCTTGCTGCTGACACATTCTGGCTGTGTGAACTTGGGCAAGTCACTTAATTTCAATGTACTAGACCAGTGGTGTCAAACAAATAGAAATGGGATCACTCAACCCTGTATAAGGACCCCTTCAGGCTTCAAACTGACTTAGAAAGTGCTATATTAAGGATATTTATGTTCTATTGCATTTTTGGTTTTTTGTTTGTTTTTGTTTTTTGGGCAGGACAATGGGGGTTAAGTGACTTGCCCAGGGTCACACAGCTAGTAAGTGTCAAGTGTCTGAGGCTGGATTTGAACTCAGGTCCTCCTGAATCCAGGGCCGGTGCTTTATCCACTGCACCACCTAGCTGCCCCCTTCTATTGCATTTTTATTCATTTTGTTAAATATTTCACAATTACATTTTGATCTGGGGGACCAGACTCTATACCACTGAGAAATCACAGGTCTAGTCCCTATCCCCATTCAAATACAAATACCCTTCCTTGGAAAGGAAATAAAGGAATCCTTATAAACAATGGAGTGAGCTTTTGCACAAATGAGATCATCAGGTCCTTACAAATGAAAATTAACCAAGAACAGGCTCCCAGACCCTATGCTTAGGTGACTTCCTGGTTGGTAGAGGGCAAAGCTCTCTAGGAGATACATTAACTCTGCACACTAGAGGACCATTTACTATACCACTAGTTCAATGATTCTCAAGCTTATTTATCTCACAATTCCCCTAAGGAAAGTATGAATACATGTAGATATAGATATCAATATAGATGTAAGTGTAGGTGTAGGTGTAGGTGTACATGTACATGTAGATAGAGATATAGGCACACATATACACATACACATATATACATACATACAGAGGAGAAATCTATGTGCATGTATATGTGTCTACGTATGTGTCTATGTGTATATATGTATAGATATATGCATACAGGTATGTATATATGCATGTATATATATATATAGAAACACAAAAGTATATCCCTCTTAATAGGGTATGTTTTCTAAATTATTGATAAAGAACATGAGAAATCTCATCTTGTATTATATTAGACATTGTAAAAAGGCTTAGGCTCTCATGTATTCTATCTAGACTTTTATCTATCATCTATCTATTGACCTATGCATCTGAGTACCTATCTATTTATCTATCCACCTATGTATCCATCTGTCTATCCATCTATCTACTTTCTCTAGCCACAATACAGAATAGTCAATTCCTCATTTTCTACTTGACTGCTCCCTGGACTTCATCATGGTCTCCAGAAATTTATCTTACTATAAGAGCAAGTCACCTCTGAAATTCACATCTCCTCAGTACCCCCTGCCCTGGGTTCCTCCTTCTCTGTAATTTGACAGGGTGAAGGATAAACATTGGAGAGCCCCTCCTAATCATCCATTTAAGGGAGCCAGAGTAGCTGTCTCATCATTTCCCACCCAGCTGTAAGACTTTATCATGCCCCATGCTGAATACTATCCCCTCTACCTATTATATTGTGAGTTCTTGGAAGGCAAGGAGTGTCATTTACCATTCTTTGTATCTCCAGAGCTTAGCACAGTTCCTGGAACACAGTAGGTACTTAATAAATGTTTATTGACCAGCTAATTATCCATCTATCATTCGTCTTCAATCTCATCAACAATAGTTTATATTTAGTAATTTCCTCCTGTGCACACATTGTTCTACCAGGCACTCTACCAAATTTTATTTTAAAGATATAGGCCATGCCCCTACAGAGCAGATAATTTAGTTATGGAAATGATATTTTAGATATAAAAACAGATGGTAAGATAGGTTACTCCCTACGGGCTTCTGTCTACCCATTTATAAAACGAAGGGTTCAGATGTGATGACCTCTAGGGTTATTTCCCAGCTCTAATATTTGATGTACTGAGTTCCAAGGACTCTTCTAGCTCCAATGCTTTATGTTCTAAGATCTCTTCCAGTTGCAATCTTCTATATTTTGTGTTCCAAGGTCATTTGCCTCTGACATTTAATGTTCAGTGTTCTAAGTTTCTTTCCAGCTCCAACAGTCTGTGATTCAGTGAGTCTCTGTTTATACATGGTCAGAGACAAATAAACCATTCATCCAGAGAGCTTCCTGGGGACAATTGATTGTTTCAGGTTGATCTAGCTCAAGGCAGGGGGAGAAGGTTATGAGCAGGTAGAGGGGAAGAATGGTGATTTAATGAGATCATAAGGAACAAGAAGATAAGGAGAGAAAGAAACCAGGCAAGAAAAAAGTGAAAAAGTAATTAACAAGTTCCTACTGTGCACCAGAGCCCATGCCTGGCATGGGGGAGCATACAAAAAGGATTAAAGCAGACCACTACTTTCATAGAAGCTGAGGATATGGGAGGGGCAATGCATTCCCATACAAATCAATCAATCAGTAAACAGTAAGCACCTAACTATGAACATAGTCTAAAGCACAGTGTGATAAGCACTTAATGGTGAGGACAGAGCCTTACAGAACACCCAATCTGAATAGATAGGGAGAGGAAGAGACATGAGATAGAGGCATGAGAGAAAGTGATTGGAAAAGAGAAGAATGCAGGATTTGTAATGGTGTAGAATTCAGATTTTTTTAAAAAGCTGCAGAGAAGGCTGCAAAAAAAAAAAGCCAAGGAGGATGAGGACTGGGGAAAAAAAATCATCCCCTGGATTTGGGAACTGAGAAGTCATGTAACACCTTGGAAAGAGCAATTTTCATCATAGTGGTGGGAATGAAGTCAAAGGAGTAAGACAGTAATGGGAAATTGAGAACAGTTGATGTTGACTACTTTCTAGAGAAATTTGGTAATGAAGAGAAGGAAAAAAAGTAGAATCATAGTTCAAACTGACAGTAAGATGTTAAGGGAAGGTCTTTTTTCAGGTTAGGAAACCTATATTAATAAGCATTAACCAAAGGAAAAAAATGCTCAAGAGATGCAGACAAGGATGGGATTAAGAAGAGAGTTGAGGGGGCAACTAGGTGGTGCAGTGGATAAAGCACCAACCCTGGATTCAGGAGGACCTGAGTTCAGGTCCAGCCCCAGACACTTGACCCTCATTGGAAGAAGAACAAGAACAAGAACAAGAACAAGGGAGTTGAGGTTTCTCCTGGAAAAGGATGGGCCCCATTGCTTCTCAGACAGGAATGATAGGTAAATGAAGGTCTACAAAGGAACTTAGAGGTAGTGAGGAGGGTGTGGTAATAAGTACAGATAGGAGGAGATGTAGGATCTTATGACTGATAACTTCCATCTTTTTATTCAAGTAGGAGGTGCGGTCATCTTAAGAATGACCAAAACAGGTATGGATCTGGGGATTTGAGGTAGCTGAAATAGGTTTGGAACAGCTGCTATGGGGTATGTGATAAGGCATAAGTAGTTGAAAGAAAGTTAGCAAGCAAGGATAAGGCCCTAACTTAGTTTCAGTAGCATTTGTGGTGGATCCAGATGGTATTTCTCATAGAACCTAATACCTGAAAAGGACCTTAGAGATCCTTTTCCCCAGTCAAATTTCATGATTGTCTTGGGAATATGACAGTTGTACATCACTATCATGAAGAGGATGGTATAAGTGAATGACTTGGACATCAAAAAAAAGGATTTAATGTTGAATAATGATGTGTGGTAGTATGTATAACATGTCTTGAAGACCAAAGATGATTTCAATCAGTCAGTCAATAAGTATTTATTAAGCTACTACTAAGAGAGATAAGTCACCTATTAAAGCTAAAAATAGACTTATTGGCACCTATGTCTGGCCAAAAAGTGGTCAATAAAACCCTGTTCATAATGATTGATGAATAATATGCATTGTTCTTCAGCAATAGCTGTCTACATCTGACATTCAGCAAAAATAAGATGTCATTGGTGCTTCTGGGAGCCACGGTGGCAGAATAAGCAGTAAATCACCATAACTCTCCCATATTCACCTCCAAACAAACATAAAATAGTGCCCCCAAATAAATTCTGGAACAGCAGAACCCACAAAAAGATAGTGTGAAAGAATCTTTTAGCCCAAGAAACTCATAAGATTTGGCAAGAAAGATCTGTCTCACTAAGGTAAAAGGGGAACATGGTCCAGGACTGGAAGCATGGCAGCAGCAAGCCCCACCTCAGAAAACCACTGGAAGATCCTTAGCCCCTGCACAGTAGAACAAGCAAACACCAACACCAGGACCCCCCACCCCCATATGCCTCAGCATAGCCAGGTGAATGGCAGATTCCAGCTTGAGAACCACCACATGCTTTAGCAGAGCCTCAGGCAAACAGGCAGCCCCCAGTGACCAGATCTCCTCTGATTCAATGTAGCCCCAGGGAAATGCAGAAACAGCCTGACTCGGCCTCAGCACATGCCAGACACCAGCACTAAGACCTCGGCTCAGCAAAAGGTAAGTTGCTAGACCCTTACAGCTTTTAGCAATGCCACCAGACAAAAGGGTCCCCCATAAGCCTCAGAGAGACATCAATATAGCTCTAGGTAAAGAGACAGGGCTTGTAGCACCTGGCACAAGAGGCCTGAGACAGTGCCCCTTCCACCTTGGGAGACCAACTCAAATTTAAAAGAAAGGGAAAAGGCTAAAAAAGATAAGAAAGCAACAACAACAACAACAACAAAAGAATCTGACCATAGAAAGTCATTATGGTGACAAAGAGAGTAAAGACACAAAGTCAGAAGAGGACAACAATGTGAAAACACCTATGGGCAAAACCCTAAAGAAAAAAATGGAAGTGGTCTCAATTCCAGAAAAAACTCATGGAAGAGCTTTAAAAGGAGGTTAAAGGGGGGTGTCTAGGTGGCGCAATAGATAAAGCACCAGCCCTGGATTCAGGAGTTCCTGAGTTTAAATCTGGCCACAGACACTTGACACTTACTGGCTATGTGACCCTGGGCAAGTCACTTAACCACCATTGCCATGCAAAAAAAAAAAAAGAGGTTAAAATCATATAAGAGAGGTAGAAGAAAATTGGAAAAAGAAATGACAGTGATACAAGAGAGTTATGAAAAAAGTCAACACCTTGGGAAAAGAAAACACATGTTTAAAAAGTAGAATTGGGGGGCAGCTATGTGGCACAGTGGATAAAGCACCAGACCTGGATTCAGGAGTACCTGAGTTCAAATATGGCCTTAGACACTTGACACTTACTAGCTGTGTGACCCTGTGTAAGTCACTTAACCCCCATTGCCCTGGATTAAAAAAAAGTAGAATTGGCCAAATGGCAAAAGAAATACAAAAACCCACTGAAGAAAACAACTCCTTAAAAGCCAGAATTGGGTACGTAGAAGCTAATGATTCTCTGAGATATCAAGAATCAATCAAACAAATTCAAGAGAATGGAAAAAATAGAAGAAAACACAAAATGCCTCATTGGAAAAACAACTGACCCGGAAAATAGATCCAGGAGAGATAGTGTCAGAATCACTGAACTAACTGAAAGTAATAATCCAAAGGAGGAACTGGACAGCATCTTTCAAGAAATTATCAAGGAAAACCATGTTAACCTGGAACAAGAGAGCAAAGTAGGTATTGAAAAAACATCCACCAATAACTTCAGGAAAGAGATCCCAAAATAAAAACTCCAAGTAACATTATAGCCAAATTACAGAACTATCAAGTCAAGGAAAAAAATACTGGATGTGGCCAGAAAGAAAAATTCAAATCTATAATCAATATTACACAGAATTTAGCAGCTGGAACATTAAAAGATTGGAGGTCATGGAACATGATATTCCAAAAGGCAAAGGAGCTAGAACTACAACCAAGAATCACCTACCTGGTGAAATTAAGCATAATACTTCAAGGGGAAAATGGCCAATCAATGAAGTAGAATGATTTCAAGCTTTCATAAGGACAAGACCAGAATTTAACAAAAAAATATTATCTCCAACATCAAGACCCAAGAGAAACCTAAAAGGGAATAAGTGGGAAAGGGAAAAGAAAACAAAAGGAATTCAATGGAGCTAAGATTTTGATATTCCTAAATGAGAAGATACTTGTACTTTTTTTTTGGGGGGGGGCAATGAGGGTTAAATGACTTGCCCAGGGTAAGTGTCAAGTGTCTGAGACCTGACCTGAACTCAGGTCCTCCTGAATCCAGGGCCAGTGCTTTATCCACTGAGTCAACTAGTTGCCCCAATACTTGTACTTCTTAAAAAATGTACTACTAATATTACCACTAGAAGGAAAATATATAGACAGAGTATATGGGTATAAGGTGAATTAAGGGAATAACATAAAATTTATTGAGGGATGAAAAAGAATACACTGGGTGCAGAAGGAAGAGAGAGGTAGAGTGGGGTAAATTATTTCACCTGAAGAGGCTTGAAAAACCTACTACAATGGAGGGAAAGCTAGGAGGACATCACTTGAACCTTACTCTAATCAGCATTGGCTCAAAGAAGGAAAAATATGCACAATCAGCTGAATATAAAAATCTATCTTACGTGACAGGGAAGTAGGAGGAGAGGAGATTAAGTGGGAGGGAGAATGACAAAAAGAGAGGACAGATAGCTGAGATGATAGACAGAAGCAAAACAATGACAAGGAGGGAAATATGAAAGAAGAGAGGACAGGAGGAAAAATAGGATGGAGGGAAATTCACAATTAGTAATCAAAACTGTGAATGTGATGAACTTTCCCATAAAATGGAGGCAGATAGAAGAGTGGATCAAAAACCAGAATCCTACAATATGTTGTTTACAAGAAACACACTTGTAGCAGAAAGACACACAGAGTAAAGGTAAGGGGCTGAAGCATAATCTATTATGCTTCAGCTGAAGTAAAAAAAATGCAGGGGTAGCAGTCTTGATCTCAGACAAAGCAAAAGCAAAAATAGACCTAATTAAAAGAGATAAAGAAGTAAACTACATCTTGCTAAATGGTACCATAGACAATGAAGTACTATCAATACTAAACATATAGACACCAAGTGGTATAGCATCCAAATTCTTAAAGAAGTTAAGTGAGTTACAGGTTCATGACCAAACAAGGGATAGAGAATATTACAAAATGTAAAATAGACGATTTTGATTATATTAAATTAAAAATCTTTTGCACAAAGAAAACCAATGCAACCAAGCTTTGTAGCAAATGCATCTGATAAAAGCCTCATTTTTCAAATATATAGATAACTGAGTGAAATTTATAAGAATACAAGCCATTTCACAATTGATAAATGGTCAAAGGATCTCAACAGGCAATTTTCAGATGAAAAAATCAAAACAATCTATAGACATATGGAGAAATGCTCTAAATAATTTTTGATTAGAGAAATGTAAATTAAAACAACTCTGAGGTACCACTTCACACCAATCAGATTAATTAATATGACAAAAAAAGGAAATGATAAATGTTGGAGAGGATGTGGGAAAATTAGGACGCTAATGCCCTGTTGGCATGAACTGATCCAACCATTCTGACTGTAATGATTGGAATGATGCCACCTACTGGAGACTTACTATAGGAAAGCTCCACCATGAGGAAAATGCCTCAGAGGGCAAGGCCATGTGGCTTTTCCTTGGTGTCAGGAAGTGACATTTGCTCATGGGTGCTGTCTATCAAAGCTACCAGCCAATCAACTTGAGGAGCCTCCTATTTTCTGGGAGGAGACAGGAAGGAAGAAAGAGGGCCTGTGCAGAGAGCTCTCTCTCTTTTGGGTTCCTGACTTGGTGGTGGTGGCGGCAGAGGACTTCAAAGGAAATTTGAGGAAAGATAGGAATGCCAGGCTGTTGGAATTCTGTTCTCAATCTTTTTCTTTCTATTTTTCAATAAACCCTTAAAAACCTAAACTCGTTTTATCGGTGATTTTAGTCAGTTTCCCCCAAAACTGGGGGAACAGATTAGAATCCACATTTAGAATCTTAAATTACACATGAAGAACAATTTGGAACTATACCCAAAAGGCAACCAAATTTTTCATACCCTCTAATCCTGGAATACCACTGCTTCATCTGTATCCCAAAGAGATCATAAAAAAGAGTAAAGGACCTATACATGTATTTGCCACCCTTTTCAAGGTGGCAAAATATTCAAAATGGAGGTGATACCCATTAATTGGGGAATGACTGAACAAGCTGAGGTGTATGGATATAATGAAATACTATAGTGCAATAAGAAAAGAACAGGCAGATTTCAGAAAAAGTTGGAAAGACTTGTACGAACTGATGCAAAGTAAAATGGGAAGAACCAGGAAAACATTGTACACAGTATCAGAAACACTGTGATGATCAACTATGAATGATTCAGCTCTTCTCAGCAACACAATGATCTAACACAAGTACAAAGGACTCACAAAGGAAAATAATATCCACATTCAGATAAAGAAGTGATTCATTTTGAATACAGATTGAAGCATATTTTTTCACTTACTTTATTCTTTTTCATGTTTTTTTCCTTTTGATCTGTTTCTTCTTTCACAACTGTGACTAATATGAAAATATGTTTTATATGATAGAACATGCATAACTTATAATCAGATCGCCTATTATTTTAGGATAAAAGGAGGGGAGGAAGGCAGGGAGAAAAATCTAGAACTCGAAATTTTGTAAAAATTAATGCTGGGGTCAGCTAGATGGCACAGTGGATAGAGCACCGGCCCTGGAGTCAGGAGTACATGAGTTCAAATCCGGCCTCAGACACTTAACATTTACTAGCTGTGTGACCCTGGGCAAGTCACTTAACCCCAATTGCCTCACTAAAAAAAAATTAATGCTAAAAATTGTCTTGTCATGTAATATGGAAAATTATTATTAAAAAATAAAAAAGAAGTAATTTCTCTTTATATACATTTTATTGTCCTGAACACAGAAAGGAAGAAACTTATCTCTTTCCATCTCCCTGTAAATTATTTGTTAACCTTAACCTGGGGGCAGATATGGGAGCATACAGTCCAAGATGGAAACCACTTTTGAACTGATCAGTCACTTCAGCTGTTTTCCTAGAATAGTTGAAGCTGCCCACATGGACACTTCTCCTCTATTAATACTATAATAAAGGTAATCATTAAGGAGAAATTGATTCATTCAGCTGTAATGAACTGCAATGGACTTCTCCAGGTTGGAAGAGGAGTCCACTGTGCATCCCAGAGGCTGGAACACTGGGACTGAGGGTGAATGTATAATCTAAGGAGGGTGGCATTTCACATGTCTTCTTCCACTCAAAGCTGGAAGCCAGAATACCCTAAAGAGATTGGCTCTCTTCTCTCTTCTCTCAGCAACTCAGCCTCATGCACACTCATAACCAAGAATGACCCAACAAAACTGAGTGTATACCTTCAAGGGGAAAAATGGATATGTAATGAAGTAGAAAAATTTCAAGCATTCCTGATGAAGAGACCAGAACTGAAGAGAAAATTTAATAAACAAGAAAAGGCTCAAAAGAAGCATAAAAAGGTAAACATGAGAGAGAAATCATTAAATAACTCAATAAGGTTAAACTGTTTAATTTTTATATGAGAAGATGATGAATGTAACTTGTAAGAATTTTTTTTTTAGGCAATGGGGGTTAAGTGACTTGCCCAGGGTCACACAGCTAGTAAGTCTCAAGTGTCTGAGGGCAGATTTGAACTCAGGTCCTCCTGAATCCAGGGCCAGTGCTTTAACCACTGCGCCATCTAGCTGCCCCTACTTGTAAGAAATTTATCATTATTAGGACAATTAGAAGGATTCTATATAGAAAAGGGGCATGGGGTGAGTCAATTATATTGGGATAGCATAAAAAAATGGATAGGTAAGGGGCAGCTAGGTGTCACAGTGGATAAAGCACCAGCCCTGGATTCAGGAGGACCTGAGTTCAAATCCAGCCTCAGACACCTGACATTCACTAGCTGTGTGACCCCGGGCAAATCATTTAACCCTCATTGCCCCACAAAAAAAGGGGGGGATAGGTAAGAAGGGAGATGGCCTGAGAGAGGGGGGAAGGGAGAAGAATGGAAAAAATGATGCCAAATAAAAGAGGCTCACAAGAAAATGGGGGGAGTGGTGGGCAACACTCAAACTTCACTCACATCTAAATTATTTCAAAGAGGAAAAATACATAATTATACTTAATTGGTAATAGAAATCTATCTACACAGGGAAGGAGATAGGGAAGGGAATAAGAAAAAGGGGATGATAAAATAAAAGAGGGCAGATAAAAGAAGACAGTGGTCAGAAGCAAAACAGACTTTAGAGGAAGAACAGGATAAAAAAAGAGAAGGATAAACAGAAGAAAATAGGATAGAGAGAAATGCACAGTTAGCAACCCTAAATATGAATGTGAGCGGAATGAACTCACTGATAAAATGGAAGCAAAGAGCAGAATGGGTTAGAAACCAGAATCCAGTGATATGTTATTTATGAGAAATACACCTGGAACAAAAAGGCATACACAGAGTTAAAATAAGAGACTGGAGTATAATCTATCCTGCTTCAACTGAAGTAAAAAAAAAAAAAAGTCAGGGGTAACAATCATGATCTCAGATAAAGCAAAAGCAAAAATAGACCTAAATAAAAGGGGATAAGAAGGGAAACATCATTTTGCTAAAAAAGGAAACAGACAATAAAGTAATATCAATATTAAACATACATGCACCAATTGAATTCTTAAAGGAAAAGTTAAATTAATTAAAGAAGGAAGAAGACAATAAAACTATACTAGTGGTGGGACTCAAATTTATCCTCTCAGAGCTAGATGAATCAAACTATAAAATAAATAAGAAAAAAGTCAAGGAAATTAATAGAATCTTAGAAAAGTTAACCATTATAGACCCCTGGAGAAAATTGAATGGAAAGAGAAAGGAGTATACCTTTTTCTCATCTGTGAATAGCACCTACACAAAAATTGACCATGTATTAGGATATAAAAAACTCACAACCAAATGCAGAACAGCAGAAATATTATGTACACCCTTTTCATACCATAATGCAATAAAAAAATACATTTAACGAAGGTCATGGAAGTATGCATTAAAATTAATTGGATATGAATTAATCTAATCTTAAAGATGAATGAATCAAAGAATTAATCATGGAAAAATCAATAATTTCATTAAAGAGAATGACAATAATGAGATAAGATTCCAAATAAAACATTAGTTAATTTAATTTTTTAAAAAAGAAAATCAAATTAATAGTATGAAAAATGAAAAAAAATAAATGTACCACCAATGAAGATGAAATTAAAGCAATTATTAGGAGTTATTTTGTCCAATTATATGCCAATTATGAAAAATATAAGTGAAATATATGAATATTTACAAAAATATAACCTGACCAGATTCACAGAAGAGGAAATGAAACACCTAAATAAACCTATCTTGTAAAATTAAATAAGCTATCAATGATCTCCTTAAGAAAACATCTCCAGGACCAGATGGATTGACAAGTGAATTCTACCAAACACTGAAGGAATATTTAATCTCAATATTATATAAACCATTTGAAAAAAATTAAGTAAAGAGTCCTACCAAATTCCTTATACAACAAAAAGATAGTTTTGATACCTAAACCAGGGAGAACAAAAACATGACTACTGATGCAAAATTTTCAATACATTTTAAATTTAATAAAATACTAGCAAGGAGATTAAGCAATATATCACAAAGATCATACACTATACCCAGGCAGAATTTATACCAAGAATGCAGGGCTGATTGAACATTAGCAAAACTATCAGAGTAGTTAACCATATCAATAATAAAAACAACAAAAATCATCTGATTATATCTGTGAGAAAATAATGGGATTTGGCAGATACTCAAAGGCTCACCTGGAGATTAATCTAAAGTGATTGAATTAAGTGAGAGTGATTGACTTTGCTGATTAGCCTACTTCAAGTTAATTAGATTGTAACCACACCTGGCTATCCCTTAAGGAGGTATTGTTCTCAGAAGCTAAAGACTTTGAACTCAACTTGAGACCACCTTCAAGTGCAGTGAACCAATGGATTTGGATGAAGCCTACCAATCAGCTTGAAGCAGTGTGTAAGGACCACCTCTGCTCCAGACCTATAAAAAGCTTCCACACTCGGTTTGAGAGAGTTTTTGGTTGAAGCAGGCTTGTCCAGAGGACTTGGGGAAGAACCCAACCAGGCTGGAACTCTAGGCTAGATAGGCCTTTTCTTAACTTTCTGAACTCCACATGAATACCTGATATGCTTTAATAAATGCCCAAAAACTGGTGCTAAAGCTTCTAATTTTAGGTGACCACACATTAGATTTTTTTAGACATCACATTTAGATTTTAAGTATCACATATCAATAGATGCAGAAAAAGACTGAAAAAATAGAATACCCATTCGTATTTAAAACATTAGAAAGCATAGGAATAAATGGAAAATTTCTTGAAATGCTAAGTAGAATCTATCTAAAACCAAGAGCAAGTATTATTTGTAATAGGATTAAACTTGAAGCCTTCCCAGTAAGATCAGGGGTGAAGCAGGGATGTCTATTATCACTACTATTTTCAATATTTTACTAGAAATGCTAGCTATAACAATAAAACAAGAAAAGTAAATTGAAGGAATAAAAAGCCAGAGGAAAAAATTACTATTCTTTGCAGATGATATGATGATATACTTAGAGAACTCTAGAGAATCAATTTAAAAACTAGATGAACCAATTAACAACTTAAGCAAAGCTGCATAATATAAAATAAACCCATATAAATCATCAGCATTTCTATGTGCTACTAAGAAAACCCAGCAAGAGACAAAAAGAGAATGTCTATTTAAAATAATTGCAGACAATATAAAATATTTGGGAATCTATCTGCCAAGACAAACTCAGGGACTATATGAACACAATTACAAAACACTTTTCACACAAATAAAAATAGATCTAAGTAATTGGGAAAATATTGATTGCTCATCGGTAGGCTGAAACAATAAAATAAAAATGGCAATTTTACCTAAGTTAATTTACTTATTAAGTGTCAAATCAAACTATCAAAGAATTATTTTATAGAGGTAGAAAAAATAATAATAAAATTTATCTAGAAGAACAAAAGGTCAAAAATATGAAGAGAATACATTTTTAGTGAAGGAAGGCAGCCTAGCAGTTTCAGATTTCAAACTATATTATAAAGTAATCATCCAAGCAATCTATTACTAGCTAAGAATAAAGTGGTGAATCACTGGAATAAATTAGACAAACAATACACAGTAGTAAATGACCATAATAATCTAGTATTTGATAAATCCAAAGATCCACACTTTTGAGGTAAAGCCTCACCATTTGACAAAAATTACTGGGAAAACTGGAAAGCAATTTGGCAGAAACTAGGCATGCAATGACATAACATACCATAAACCAAGATAAGGTCATAATAGATGAATAATTTAAACATAAAGAGTGATATAATAAATAAATTAGAGGAGCATGGAAAATTGTACCTCTCAAATCTATGAATAGGGAAAGAATTTATTACTAGACAAGAGATAGATAGTATTTAAGGAAGTAAAATAGATAATTTTGATTAAATGAAAATAAAAACATTTTGCATAAAGAAAACTAATGCAGCCAAATTAGAAGGAAGGGGGCAGCTAGGTGGCACAGTGGATAAAGCACTGGCCCTGGATTCAGGAGTACCTGAGTTCAAATCCGGCCTCAGACACTTGACACTTAATAGCTGTGTGACCTTGGGCAAGTCACTTAACCCTCATCGCCCAGCCAAAACCAAACAAAACAGCAACAACAACAACAAAAAAAAACAAATAAAAAAATGATTAGAAGGAAAATAGGAAACTGGGTGTGGGGTGAGGGAGTATTTGGCAACAAGTTTCTCTGATAAAGGTCTTATTTGTAAAACATATAGGGAACTGAGCTAAATTTATAAAAATAAGAGCCATTCCCAGTTGACAAAGAGTCAAAGGACATGGACAGACAGTTTTCAGAGGAAGATATCAAAGCTATCAATAGTCACATAAAAAAATGGTCTAAATCACTACTGATTAGAAAAACGCAAATTAAAACAACCCTGAGGCACCACCTCACACCTATCAGATTGGCAAACATGACAGAAAAGTAAAATGACAAATGCTGGAGGGGGTAAGGAAAAATTGAGACACTAATGCATTGTTGGTGTAGTTGTAAACTAGTCCAACTATTCTGGAGGAAAAAATTATTCCCAAAGGAATACAAAACTGTGCATACCCTAACCCAGCAATATCATTGCTAAGTCTATATACCTAAGAGATCAAAAAAAAAAGGGAAAAAACCCTATTTATAAATACATATTTATAGCATCTCTTTTTTTATGTATGAGGTATTTTATTTTTTCCATTACATGTAAAGATAGTTCTCAACTTTTGTTTATACATGCTTTACAATTTCAGATTTTTCTCCCTCCCACCCCTCCCTCCCCCCTCCCCTAGACAGCAGGTAATCTGATATAGGTTATATCTATATAACTCTATACATATACATATAGATATATATATACACACACACACACATATATATACACTTAATAACATTAATCCTATTTCTGCATTAATCCTGTTATAAGAGAAAGAATCAGAGCAGTGATGCAAAACCTCAAAATAGAAAGAAAAAAAAAAACCAACAGCACCCAAAACAAAAGAAATAATATGGTTCAATCAGCATCTATACTCCACAGTTCTTTCTTTCTTTTTTTTTCTTGGATTTGGAGATCCTCTTCTATCATGAGTTCCCTGGAACTCTTCTGTACCATTGCATTGGTGAGAAGAATATAGTCCATCACAGTAGGTCAACACTCAATGTTGATGACACTGTGTACAATGTTCTTCTGGTTCTGCTCATCTCACTCATCATCAGCTCACGTAAGACCCTCCAGGTTTCTCTGAACTCTTCCTGCTCATCATTTCTTACAGTACAATAGTATTCCATTGTATTCATATACCACAACTTGTCCAGCCATTCCCCAATTGATGGGCACCCCCTCAACTTCCAATTCCTTGCTACCACGTAAAGAGCAGCTATAAATATTTTTGTACATGTGGGTCCCTTTCCCCCTTCCATGATTTCTTTGGGCAAAAGACCTAAAAGTGGGATTGCTGGGTCAAAGGGTATATAGCATCTCTTTTTGAGATGGCAAAGAATTGAAAATGGGATTTCCCATGAGTGCCTATCAATTGGGGAATAGCTGAATAAGCTGTGTTATATGATTGTGATAGAATGTTATTGTTCTATAAGAAATGATGAGCAGGATGATTTCAAAAAAACATCTGGGAAGATTTATATGAATTCATGCAAAGTGAAATGGGTAGAACCAGCTGAACACTGTATACAGTAACAGCAATATTGTAATGATGGTAAACTGTGAAAGACTTAGCTACTCTGATCAAAACAATGATCCAAGACAATTGCAAAGAACTCATAATGAAAAATGTTATCCACCTCCAGAAAGAGAACTAATGATTTCTAAGTACAGTTTGAAGCATGCCTTTTTTTTTTACTTTTTTTCCTTGTTTATTTTGTCTGTGTTTTCTTTTGCAACATGGATAATATAGAAATAAATTTTGCATGACTTCACATGTATAATCATTATCAAATTGACTGTCTGCTCAAGGAATAGAGAGGGGTAAGAGGGAGAGATAGAATTTGTTTTAAATGGAATTGTGGAATATTTAACAAAATAAATGTTTAAAAATTTTAAGTATCCCTGCAAAACTTTCCTACAGAGTGGGGACCTTGGAAGGAATGGCATCAAATTACATAACCAGATCATCTTTCAGAAAAGCTATGCTATAGTGGGAAGAGCATTGTCCTGGGACTCAGGAGATTCAGGTTATGGTCCTGTCACCAATTCCATTTTCCTTCTCTGAGTCTTAGTTTTCTTTCCAGTAAAATCAATGAGTTGAACCAAATGATATCTCAGGTCCTTTCTAGTGCAAAAAAGTTCTTCCATGTCCTTTCTAGTATTCTATGAATATAGGCAATATTTTCAAAATATATTGTATTGGGTTTTTTATATATCACCTGGATTTGTCCTTGTAACTCTCCCAACTTCCCTTCCCAGTGAGCCATCTTTTATAATAAAGATTTTTTTTTAAACTGACCAAAACATCAAGAAAATCTGATGTAACATAGTGTGGGAAAGGACGTATCACATCAAATCACATTTTTGGGGGGTGGGGCAATGTGTGATTTACCCAGGGTCACACAGCTAGTAAGTGTCAAGTGTCTGAGGCCGGGTTTGAACTCAGGTCCTCCTGAATTCAGGACCAGTGCTTTACGCACTGTGCCACCTAGCTGCCCCATAAATCACATTTTAAAGGACAAATTTGGTATATGTAATTTGGCAACATTCTCTTTCAATTATTCTATGGTGATTGTTTTTTTTTCATTTGCATTGTTGCAATCATTGTGTATATTATTTCCTGGTTCTACTTATATCACTTTGCATTAGTACACATATGTCTTTCCATGCTTCTCTGTACTCATCATGTTAGCACAGGAATATTGTACTCTATTCATGTATCACAATTTGTTTAGTCATTTCCCAACTGATGTGCATCTACTTTATTTCCAATTTTTTATTATGACATAAATGCTACCATAAATATTCTTGTGTTTATGTAGTCTTTCTTTTTTGTGAAAGACTTCCTTGGAAGTATATGCCTAGGAAGGGAAACTGGGTCAAAGATAAGTAGTATTTCTAAGTCCTGTTAATGTATTAGTTGGAGATGGAACTGAAAAAAAAATATGCCAGCAAAAAGACCTTATATTTGTCACCAAAACCCCAAGGGATTTCCATTCCTGGAGAATGCCCTGGAAACTTCTCCACTCTTTCCTTCAAAAAAAGGTTTCCAAATATGTTCACCGAGAGGTTTCACTGTCTTGAAAATCACAGCATCTTTTAATTTAACATATGAGGCAAAATCCTCAGCTAACAAAATATATGTAGTTTAAGAGTACCCATGTATATGTGGGGTTACAGTAATCTCAGGGTAAATGTGAGTTTTATAATATTACTGTTTGCAGATGACATGATATTATATCTAGAAAAACCAACCATCCCAACCAAAAAATTAATAGGCAATACAGTTTCAGTAAAGTCACAGGATACATTAACCCACAAAAATCATTTGCATTGTTATTTGCTAGCTATAAAGATCAAAAAATTATCGTTAAAAAGAAAGACCATTTACAGTAAGACAGCATAAAATATTTGGAACTTAATCTCCCTAGAAACACCTACAGCTTATATAAGGATGATTAGAAAACTATAAATGAAAAGAGAAGAATATAAGATGATTAGAGGGACATTCAGTGTTTATGGATGGATCAGATTAATTTAGTAAAAATGTCAATACTCACTAAATTAACTTATGTACTTAATATAATACCAATTAAAAGGCTAAGGGGTTTAAATCAAATTAGATAACATTTGCAAAGCACTTTGCAAACCTTAATGCACTATATAAATGGTACCTATTGTTATTTATAATGATAGATAAAAACATAATGCAAGAGATATGTCTATCAAAAAGCACATGGGTAAGAACATCCAAGGGCATATTAAAAAAGTTGATGAAGATGGTCTTTCAAGCTTAGATTTTCAAATATATTACAAAGTGGTTATCACCAAAATTATCTGGTATTGGGGAGAAAAATAGAAAAATAAATCAATAGAAAAGAAGAGATACTCTAGACATTCAACCAAACACATACAAAAGATTGGTATTTGATAAACCTTTAGAAAATAAAAACCAGTGAAGGGATTCATCTTTTAACAAATGTAGCTGCGAAAATCATTTGGCAATTTGGTTTGAAATACACTTAGACTTACATCTTATACTATATATACCTCATTGAACTCTAGCTGGAAAATAGACTAACTATAAGAAGGATAGAAGAAAATAGAATGTTGTATTTATCTCAATTGTGAATGTGAAGATGCTTTTTTTCTATTCAACAAATGAAGGAATTATTAGAGACAAGATATATGTACTTGACTGCATTAAAATAAACAATTTCTATACAGCAAAGCAGTATGATAAAAAGAAAGAAAAATAACAGATGGGGAAATATTTACAGAAAAATATGACAGTTAAAAACATTACAATTAAGTTATTTAAAGAACTATTAAAAATTGCAAAGGTAAGTCCCTGTTCACAATGGATATGAACAGAAATTATTCAAAGGAGGAAATTCACATTGGAAAGAGTTACTTGAAAATAGTGTTCAACTCTATTAATATCTAAACAGATGCAAATTTTAAAACAAGTTTGAGGTACTACCTCATGCTTAACACTTTGGAAAAAATAGTAAAAAAACAATAAATTCAAAGCTGGCAGGATTGTGGGAAAACAGCTACACTCATCCATTACTGGTAGAAATACTAATTTGTAGAATTTTTAAGAGCAATTTAGCAGTCCACAGTAAAAGTTACAAAATAATCATACTCTGATTCAATAATCCCATTGCTGAGACTGTACCCCATAAGTGTTATTTTAAAAACCAAGCCAAAATAGCTGTCTATTCAAATATTTTCATAATAGCAATAGTTGTAATTACAAAAAAAAAACTAGAAGCAATCTAAATTACAATAGAAGAATGGTTCTGTACATTCTAGTTCATCCAATATAATACAATGTTATAACACAATTAAAAGTCCAAAACATATGGAGAAAACAAAAAGAAATCTGTAAAAACCTTTATGACATAATACAAGACAACAAAAACAAATCATAAAAATAGAGTAAACATTGTGACCATATAAGAGGAAAATTCCATGAGAATGCATAAAGAATTCTAATGTAAACAGGTATAACTGAAATGTTATGCAGTTTTATGTAATGAAATGAAGTGACTTTAAGGTAAATGTGTACAAAGCTTTCTCCTGATATTGAGAGGGTATCTGACCATCCATTTGTTATTCCTTATTCTCTCCTACATGACCAGCCTAATTTCTCTTCCTATTATAAATCCCTTTGTGACATTTCTTGGAGTTCCTCATTAATTATAACCTGATCACATTCTTTATATGCCTCTCCTTTGCCTGTTATATGATACTTATTTTTCATTCTTCAGAAATGGTTATATGTCATGTCTCAATGCCATAAAGCAACACCACTTGCTCCTTACACCTTCCTTTCCCACCATGTGGTCTGTGATCCAGCAACATTGACATCGAGCCAGCATTTTCATTGGCTGTCTGTCCCCCATGCATGTAATGCTCTCCCTCCTCATCTCTGCCTTCTGGCTTCTGTGGCTTTCTTCAAGTCTCAGCTGGAGTCCCATATTCTACAAGAAGTCTTTCCAAGTCCTTAATCATAATGCCTTCCTTCTGAGATTATCTTCTATTTATCCTTATTTGTACATAGTTGTTTATGTGTATCCTGTATCATAAAGTTAGCTCCTCAAAAACATGGACTGTTTTTTTTGTTTTTTAATCTCTTTGTATTCTCAGTGCTTAGCAGAGTGCCTGCCAAATGGTAGGCACTTAATAAATGCTCCTTGACTTCTTGACTGAAAACTGTTGGTAAAGATGGCCCTTTGCCAGTAAATTAAAAAGATGGCCCTTTGCAAGTAGATCACAAGGAAAGCACTTCAGAAGGTGCAATGGAATTCAGTCAATTGATCAGTCAATCAGTAAGTATTTATTAAAAACATAATATTTTCCAGGCACTGTATAAGAGTGGGGGATACAAAGAAAGGCAAAAATAGTCTCTCTCATCCAGGACCATACATTCCAATAGAGAAACAACATGTAAATGACTAGTCACTTACAAGTTATATACAAAGTATATGGAAAGTAATATGAAAAGAGAAGACACTAACAACTAACCAGAAGAGGTGAAGTGGAAGTCTGGAAGAGGTGAATGCTTTTTAGCAACTACTTGAAATTTGAGTCCACTCTCCCCAGAGGTATAGGATAGAATGTGCCCAGCTATTGGGGAAAAAATGTTGGTACTTTCTATAAATATACCTTTTGTAAAAGCTAATTGAGGGGACAGCTAGTTGGCGCAGTGAATAAAACACTGGCCCTGGATTCATGAAGACCTGCATTCAAATCTGGCCTCAGACATTTGATACTTACTAGCTGTGTGACCCTGGGCAAGTCACTTAACCCTCATTTCCCTGCCAAAAAAAATCTAATTGATATAATTGGCAATCATCACTGGAGAGTATCAATGATATAAGGGAAATACTAACCATACCTGGAAATTAATATTTCCAGTTCTTGAGAACACATCAGAATGAGGGTTTGAGCCAACAGTATTAGAGAAGATTCTCCAACTCCCTAAAGGTCAACCCTAGAACTGGAGAACCCCATGGGGAGATGTTGTCTTGTTTTGGGGGACCTGATTTGTCATTATGACAGGAGATAAGGATGCTCAGAGCTTATAAGACCTATATATGTAACTTTTATTTTCTTATATTTGAATAAGTTGGAGGCAGCTAGGTGGCACAGTGGATAAAGCACTGGCTCTGGATTCGGGAGGACCTGAGTTCAAATCTGTCCTCAGACACTTGACACTTAGTAGCTGTGTGACCCTGGGCAAGTCACTTAACCCCAATTGCCTCACAAAAAAAAGAAAGAAAGAAAGAAAGAAAGAAAGAAAGAAAGAAAGAAAGAAAGAATAAGTTGTATCCCCTAACAGAATCTGAGCTCCTTGAGAACAAGGTCTGACTTGATCTTATATTTGTATACCTAACATAGTGCCTTGCACATTGTAGATATGTGATAAATGCCAGCTGAATAATTGACTTAAACCAAGAAAAGAGAAGACCTGGGTCCCATCAAGTAAGAGCCAAGAAACTGCAAAGGTTGGGGCTAACAGTGAGCTGATTAACTTTAGGAAAATGCAAATTGGACCTCTTGAGAATCAGATATATGAGCTAAGCTCCATCCAACTAATTTCCATGACAAGATGTTGCACCTAGATCTTACTTCCCTGTGATGGTTTATACTCCCAGATTCACTTATGCTGTATTGAATGCTTGCTCAATTGCTGTCTGACCATGACTTGAACTGAAGAGACACTGTACATAGTAGATTTACAGTTTCATGTACAATCATTTTAGTATACTACATTATAGAAATGCTTGTTTTATTCCATAAATTTAAAATGAAATAAATATTCTTTTTTTTAAAAAAAGAGACTCTGTAGAGAAAAGACACTGGTGAAAAGTAAAAGGGGCATGTTCAAGGGTGAGTGGCATAAACACTTGTCAGGTATGCCATAGTGAGTATCATGGACATTCCTATAATGAGGAAGAAGGGATATTGAATTAGGTGATATCTAAGGTCTCTTTTAGCTATGAAACTCTGAGCCTATGAATCAAATATAATGTGAAACAATGTCATATAAAGAGGAGAAACTTGTGAGTCCTTGTTTGGTAAAGGAGCAAAGTCTCTCAGTGGTGAGACATTAAGGGAAGTCTTTACTTGGGATGCTTTGGGTCCATTGTGTGACAGCACACACACACACACACACACACACACACACACACACACAATAACAAAGGGTCCCACTCTCCTGCCTTTCCATCACATTTATTGGGCAAATAGAACCATAGAGGTAAGAAGTGGAAAAGATCATAAACATGAGCTTGTATGAACCTCTCATGTTATAGATAAGGAATTTGAGACTGATGAGGGGAATTGGCCAAGCTCATCCAGCTAGTATGTGATAATAAGTCCCAAGTTTCCTGACTAGCAGTACAAAAAGCTTTTTTTTTTCTGCAACACCATACCTCCAGGTACCTCATGATTTGCTTGT
Organism: Dromiciops gliroides; assembly: GCF_019393635.1. Taxonomy (NCBI): domain Eukaryota; kingdom Metazoa; phylum Chordata; class Mammalia; order Microbiotheria; family Microbiotheriidae; genus Dromiciops; species Dromiciops gliroides. Next base: position 637,065,930 of record NC_057861.1, read on the forward strand.
CATCATAAATCGTTCTAGTTATGACAAATTTGCTCTGCACAATTCCATATACTTATAATTATGAGCCTTCAGCTAAGAGAAAGAATTGAGTTAGGGGAATAAGGGAATTTGAAGTTTTATGAAGGGCAGTATTTAAATAACTAGGCATGGAGTCTGGTTGGTTCAGGAGTCAAGCATGACCAGAAGGGAGCTAAACCTGTTGTTGAATAAGTTAGGGGAGCTGGATGTTGGTTTCCACAATGGGAAGACTGTGATCCCTATTTTGATGGAAAGAAAAGACCTCTCAGTACAGCTTCCTTTTTATCTGGAGTGTTTACACTATTCCCTGGCACATAGTAGGTGCCTAATAAATGCTTGTTGACTTCCCAAGGCATAGAGGTCTCTGGATCCTTTCATACTCTCTCATGAGGAAAACCAAGATTCCTAATGATCCCTCTGTCCATTTCCTGTACTCTTCTAAGATTTATAATAGAAAGTCTCATAGAATTTAGAGATGGAAATGACCTTAGAAATCTAATCAAAATCCCTCCTTTAACACATAAGAGAAAACTGAAGCCCAGAGAGATTTAATGATTTGCCTCCTATCTGGCTAGCAGAGGTCAGATTTGAACCTACCACCTCTGACTCCAAATGCAGTACACTTTCTGCTATACCATGCTCTGTGGCAGCTGGTGTTGAAACCAGCTGCCACAGAGGATGCTAGACCTGCTGTCAATAATTCTGCCTTGAAGTTGGATGTGAACTCAATATTCCAAGTCTAATTGGAAAGCAGCCTAAGGTAGGATGACATAAAGTTGTTCCTTTGGGGTCTTTTTTAAACAGTGACCTCTTTTGATGCATTAAAATAGGACATCATCATCATCAATAGCATTTCTATAGCACTTTAAGGTTGCAAAGCATTTTACAAATATTATCTCATTTAATCCTCACAGCAACCCTGGGAGGTAGGTGTTTAGAGCTGGAAAGAGACTTTAAAGATAATTTTGCTTTACAGATGAGGAAACTGAGGCCCCAGGAAGTAATAGGATTACTGGAGGTTGATAAGATTTGAATGCAAGCCTTTGGATTCCAAAATTAAGACTCGTTAAATTCCTTTAACAAGAACACATGATTTGATCCAGAATCAAGCATGCTCTGAGATTCAGGGTGGGCCCAGAGAGGTTGTGCTTCTAGGTAAAGAGAGAAGGAGAATCTTCAAAGCACTCTTATTTATGCTAAATCCACAGGAAAGGATAAAAAGGAAACCAGCCCTATTCTCTCCCCCACTGGCCTTAAATTTCATGATCCTTTAAATAAAGTTTTCATTTCCTTATTTCTCATCACCTTGCAGCCTTAGGAAGGAAACATGAGGAGTTCTATGCCCTGTGGCTGTGTTCTGGAGGGGGGGGGGGAAGAAGGGATTTTTGTGCTCTGTGTTTGTAAGTAGTCCTGGGAAAGGCCCTTCTCTAACTCCCTGACTCACCTCAGTCTGCTCTAGCTTGTATAGGAAGACTGCACATGTGTATAACCACAGAACAGAAAACCCGCAGTCAGAAATGGGAGGAGGGAGGTGGGGAGGGGGAGAACAGACTTCAAAGGATCTGTTCTGTGCCCTGCTCATGCAAACGTATGCCTCCTTGTATTTTCCAGCCTCCTGCTGCATTCAGCTCACTCAGTGAGTGGGAGGTCTGCCCAAGTCCATGGAGTGTTTGCTGCTGCTGTTGCTGCTAAGTTTGTTGAATGCTAAGTGATCTGGGTATGTTTTTTTATGAATAGAATGTCAAGTAAACAGTGACAGAGTTTGGGTTGTGTTTTGTTTTATTTATTTTATTTTATGTTTTAAGGATTACTTTAGGCTGGAGCAGATGGAAAACCAGAGTAATGGAAATCCATTGGAAGTCGAGTGCTTGCTCAGAGAAGACAGAAACCAAGGCATAGGGGCAAGTATCTGGGGACTGAGAGCCATCCAGGGAGGGTATGGCATAGAACAAGGGAAGAGGAGAAGCATGAGATAAGTCTGGAAAGGTAGGTAGTGGAGGGCCTTGAATGCCACGCAGAAGAGTCCCTCTGGCTAGAAGAAAGACAGAGGGGTCATCTATTCTATCTCTCTGTGTTGAGCAAGACCAAAACAAAACAATCCCAGACTGCCATGAATCTGTTTTATTTTTTTTAATTGTCAGAGAAAGGAATTCCAAGCATTGCATATGCTGTCAGATGCAGTTGATGTGCTGGCTTGTTTTGCTGAACTGTTTTTTCCTCCTTTTTTTATCCTTGATAGCAAGAGATGGTTTGCTACTTTGGGGGGTGAGATGGGGGTATTATCCAGAAATTAAGGTGAGAAGAAAATATATGTGTGTATAATACACACACACACACATCTATATGTATGTATGTGTAAATGTGTGTGTATGTGTGTGTGTGTGTGTGTATATGTTTAAGAGACATTACAAGATTCTGTGGTAGCTCATCCCAACTATATAACAGCCTCTGTCTCTCCTCTTTTTTCTGACTGGATCTGTGATTTCTTCAGTGTATGGAATTTAGTGTGGGGAATGTCCCACTACCAATGCAGACCAGCACCATCTTTGGAGCTAAATGCTTAAAAGATTGTCTAGGACCTGAGAAGTCAAGTAACTTGCCCAGGGTCAGTCCTTGTTATTACAAAATACAAAGGACAAACATCCATTCAAGCACCTACTAGGTACAGATCACTGTGGTAGCCACCATAAGAGATACAAAATTTAGATAAGACAGTCTCTATTCTGAAGGAGCTCACATTTTATAAAGGGGGTAAGGCACAAACACAGATGGCTATTATGCACATTATTATATGAGCTGTTCATTTGAAAGGTACAACACACAGTGTCATGTGAAGTCTCAAGAGAAAGTTCCTTACTGATGGATGGGAGATTGGGGAACATTTCCTAAAAGAAGTGCATTTGAGTTTGAGCTCTAAAGGCTAGGTAGGCATTAAACACTAAAAATGAGAGGCAGTGAGGGCATTCTAGAGCAGTCAGAGAAAAGGCATATGAGAAGAAGAAAGCAGTGAATATTCCAGGGGGTAGGAGATTGTCCAATGCAAGTATAACATAGCATAAATGGAGGGAAACAGGAGATAAAACTGGGAAAGCAGGGTGGTACTAGGTTTCAGAGTGATTTAATATGACGTTTGAATTTTACTTTGTGGACAATAAGATCTGTAGTGTTTACAATATATATTGATCTATATTTAAATATATATAAAATACATATTTATGTTTTATATTTATATCTATGACATATACATGCTATACATATGTGTGTATGTATATCTCTATAGGTATTTTATATGTGTATATGTATAGGATAGATTTTTTTTAAATTTCCATATTAGCCATATTGTGAAAGAAGATACAGGCCAAACATACAGACAGACACATTGGTGTGCTTGTGCACACATACAAATAAAAAAAGAAAAAAGTGAAAAATAGTATGCTTCAATCTGCACTAGGACTCCATAAGTTCTTTCTTTGCATGTGGAGAGCATTTTTCATCATGAGTCCTTTGGAATTGTCTTGGATGATTGTACTGCTGAGAAGAACTAAGTCATTAACAGTTGATCTTTGCAGAATATTGCTATTACTATATACAATGTTCTCCTGGTTCTACTCATTTCACTTTGCATTAGTTTGTGTAAGTCTTTCCAAGTTGTTTTTTTTTTCTGAAATCATCCTGCACATCATTTCTTATAGCACAATAACATTCCATTACAATTATATACCCCAACTTGTTCAGCCATTCCCCAATTTATGGGCATCCCCTCAATTTAGAATATAAATTTCAGAAGGATAGAGACTGATTTGTTATTTATATTTGTATCCCTAGCACCTTGCAAGTGTCTGACAATTAGTAGGTGCTTAATAAATACTTGTTGGTTGGTTGATTCATAGGAACTCAGTGAAGGTTTTTGAGCAGGAGTGGCAATATCATCAATAGGATTTAGAAATAAGGGACCATAGAGATCTTTCAGAAACCCTATTATTCAATAGATGAGGAAACTTGCTCCCAAAGAGGTTATCTTGACCAAGATTGCACAGGGATCAAATAGAAGAAGCAGGATTCAAACTCCTCATCTGATTCTAAATCTAGGATGGTTTTCACTACCCCGCACTGTCTTCCATACCAGTCAATCAGTTGGCCAATAAGCATTTATTAAGTACCTACTAGGGGTCAGGAACTGTGCTAAGTGGTGAGAATACAAAAAAAGCCAAAGAAAATCCCTACTTTTATGAAACATGCTACAGGGGACAGCTAGGTGGCACAGTGGATAAAGTACCAGCCCTGGATTCAGGAGGACCTGAGTTCAAATCCAGCTTCAGGCACTTGACACTGTAAGGGGCTAAAATTCTAGCTATACTATCTAAAATCTAATGAGTGGTTGCCAATAAATTATAAGCTTTAGCAAAAGTTAGACTTTTAAGCATTTATTAAGGAGAATAAGAATTTGGTGAAGAGAGAGAGAAAGGCCTAGTTTCATCTATCTTTCTCGGGGAGCTACAGTTCTCCTGCTCTGCTCTCCACCACCATGAGAGTTCTGGCAAAAGAGAGCAAGAGCTCCCTCTTCTGCCCACAAGCAAACATCACTTCCTGATGCCAAAGAAAAGCCGCATGGCCTTGCCCTCAGAGGCCTTCTTCTCATGGTGGAGCTTTCCTACAGTAAGTCTCCAGCAGGTGGCAGCATTCCAATCATTACAGTCCCCTCTTTGTTTCTTCAAGAAACAGGGTGTTTTCTTGATGAAACAGTCAAATATAACAGAATATAATACCCTATGCTAACTAAGAATATGTTGATAACAATATAGATAAGAGAGAGAGGAAAGTTTTGTCCAGAGGGGTAGTCCCTCATGAACAGGCGCTTTGACATTGGCCTGCAAAGGGAGGGCCTCTGCAGAGAGTACATGTTACCGATGGTGCATATAATAACAGAAGGAAAAAAGAGAAAAACAACAAAACAAAACCGTTCATTTAAAGTCTCTGAAAGTCTTTTCTCAGATGTCCTCTGGGTGTAGTCATGGAATGGAAGTCTTTTCAGGGGTTGATGTGAGGATGCTGGTAATCAGCCAGGAAAATTTCCTACAAAATTGAACTTAACACAACTTTAAAATAGCTTTGTCAATAATCAAATCAAATAATGAAAGTTCTCAAAAACATGTCTAAGGGAAGATTCAGAGTATAGAATGAGGCTTCTTTTTTTGGACAATGAACACTACGGTTTTTTGTTTTGTTTATACATATTTTTAACTGGAATTTTGTTTTTCCTTCTTCTTTAATTGGAGAAGAGTGGGAAGAAGAGAAGACAGTTTTATTTTTTTGGTGAGGCAATTGGGGTTAAGTGACTTGCCCAGGGTCACACAGCTAGTAAGTGTCAAGTGTCTGAGGCCAGATTTGAACTCAGGTACTCCTGACTCCAGGGTGGGTCTCTATCCACTATGCCACCTAGCTGCCCACTAGAAGACATATTTTTGATGATTGATCAAAAAAATTAATTTTAGCAAAGGAAATACAAGCATGCTAAGAGAACAAAATGAAAACCTGAAAAATGGAGTGCACACTGTGATCATGTGAAGAAAGTGAATGAAAAACAAATGGGCAAAGAATCCTGATGGGAACTTAGAGAGAAGGATCCAAAATAAACACAAAATACTCTGTGTGACATTTAAAGACCTTCACATTCTTTCCCCTTCCTACCTTTCCAGTGGGAATCCTTATACTTTACTCCCTTCTACACTCTCTAAGATTCAACTCCACTGGCCAACTTGCTGTTTTTCACACATGACCTTGCATCTCCCAATTCTATGCATTTATACTGGCTCTCCCCCATGCCTGGAATACTCTTTCTCCTCCTAGCACATACTAGATGCTTAATAAATGCTTGTTCCCTTCCTCTTCTCCCCTTCTAGTTAATGCTTAATCCTCTGAGATTATCTCTATTTATGTTGTATATATTTTGTGGGTACAATTATTTGTATGTTGTTTATTTGTTTTCTCCCTTCCCATTAGAATATCAGATCTTTGAGGCACAATGGTTATGCCTTTCTTTGTATTTCCAACATTTAATACCGGGCAAATAGTAAGCACCTAATAAATGTTTGTTGACTGATCAACAAATTTAAATGTAGTTACTAAACAATTAGACATTTCTATTGATGCTATATACCTCAATAAAATAGGACAAGTTTCTAATTAAACATTTCATTTAAAAAAAAAAAAGATGGATAGGATTTCAACATGAAGTGGAGGGAAAGGTCTTTCCAGGTATGAGCAGGCATGAGCAAAGAGTGAGGAAGATCAGATATAGAAGATAAATAGGAGAAGGGAGGATAGTGGAAGATGGGAGGGAGAGAATTCAGAGCTGAAAATAAAATAAAATTGATTTTTAAAAAGGAGATGATGCAAGCAAGAAATGGAATGGCCTGGTTTTGGATGGCTCATAGAATATATGGGCAGGAGATATTTGAAATAAGGCTGAAAAAGTAGGGTGGCACCAGATTAGGAAGAGAAAGTAATGAGCTTAAACTCTTATTTGGTAGGTGATGGGGAGTTATTGAAAAGTATGGATTAGGGGCAGCTAGGTGGCGCAGTGGCTAGAGCACCAGCCCTGGATTCAGAAGGACCTGACTTCAAATCTGACCTCAGACACTTGACATTTACTAGATGTGTGACCCTGGGCAAGTCATTTAACCCCAATTGCCTCACCAAAAAAAAAGAAAAAAGAAAAAAGAAAAGAAAAGTATGGATCCAGAGGAGTGACATGGCCTGATTATTTACATGGGAGGTAGGTCTGCTAGTAACATAAACAGAGGTATAAAAACTCCCAGCCTCCTGGCAGCAAGAAACCTGCATAACTGCAGAGCTTGGTAGGAGCCAGATTAAAGTGTAATTGGTAGATGCTTAACAAAACAAACAAAAATACAATATAGCATAAATAATCTTCTTTTGTAGTTTTCTAAGTTAATAAGCTGCTTGCAGGGACCCATTTCTATTTGTTTGACTCCACTTTTATACAGTATCATTTAGAAGGTAGAGCCTGGACAATGTTGGGAAGCTTCCTGGATGTTCATGAGGAACTCTACAAAGTTCAGGACAGAGATAAAGAATGGAGGAGATGAAGGTAGAATCAATATGACATGACAATTCATGATAGTTTACAATGTATTTTCACATATGATATTTCATAGCAACTTGTATCATATTATTAAGCATTGCTGTTTTACAGATTGGGAAACTGAGACTAACAGAGGCTATGCAGTTACACTTTGCAGAGTGGGAATTCAAATTGAGGTCTTCAGGAGAGTAGAATAATGGAAAGAATATTTGATGGGAGGGGAGGGAAAGTCAGGAGACCTGAGGTTCTATCTCTGCTTATTGTTGTTTAGTCATTTTCAGGTGTCTGGCTTTTTGTGACCCCATTTGGGGTTTTCTTGGCAAAGATACTGGAGTGGTTTGCCATTTCCTTCTCCATCTCATTTTACAGATAAGGAAACTTAGGCAAAAAGGGTTAAGTGACTTGCCCAGGGTCACACAACTAGCATGTTTCTGAGTCCAAATTTGAACTCAGGTCTTCCTGACTCTAGGCCTGACACTCTACCTACTATACCACCTAGCTGCTCTCTCTAATATTAGACAAGTTTTATTGAAGCATTTCCATGGGCTGCTAATCTACACTGGCAAAGGAAGTTTCTACACAGGTTGAAGCCAAAAAAAGCAAACAAAACCTATATAAGCACATACAATGCTTTTGAGTAAAAAGATAAACCATACAATTCTCCCACATGCTGAATATATTTCTTCCTGGGACCATCACTGAAGTTCAGACTTTAGGATTTTCCATAGAGGCTCCAATGTACCTGACTACTAAGGACCCAGCACCCAACCCAATATCTGTTTGTAGTAGGTGTTTAATAAATGTGTGATTCTTCTAAGATCATACAAGAGTCAGGTGGCAAAGCTAGAATTCAAACATATATCTTCTTATTCCAAGTCTAGAGCCAAATTGAATTGGATTGAATAGAATTTTAGGAAAAAGCATTTTATCAGAGTTCTTGATGCCTTTTGCCCATGTCCCCAACTCTTAGGAGATGCTATTCTGAGCTGTGACCAGTAAGCCACGTCTCCAAGTCCTCCTCCACTCAGAGCCCTGCTATCAGCCAAGTTAGTCCAGATTTATTCAGTGGGAAAGTTAATGTAATACACTTTCCCAAATCCTTGTGATCAGACTCTCTAAGCATGGTATACATACACTCAATCATCCATCCATGCCATGCTCTCCACCTCAATATTGCACAGGGGAGATAGCAAGGAAAGGATTTGGCATTGCAACTGCATCTGTCAGCAGCAAAGGGGTGCAGCATGCTGGATTTCAGCTGTTAACTCCAGTGAATCATTCATTAACAGGGCTGGTGTGTCTGAGAGTGAGAAACACTGAACCTGATTAGGAGGAGAATTTATCACCATGCTTGGCAGTCTAAACAAAACAACAGAATTCTCCACCACAGCTGTGATTGAAACCACCTGGGAGCGCAGCGTCTGTTTCAGTCAACCCCAAGAAACCCATGGTTACCTTTACCATTGGTTGGTTACCACTGACATATGTTAGAAAGGGTGGAGATGCAGGGGACCATGGTTAGAAGAGGTACAGTAGAATTACAGAATTATAGGATTACTAATTTCTCGCTGGACAGGACCTCAAAGTCCAGTTAACCTAATCCCCTCATTTTCCAAATGAGGAAATTGAGTTCCTATGATTGAAGTGACTTGACCCAGGTAATTAGTGGCAGAATCATGATTTGAATCTGGGGCATTTTGTGACAGATCCAGTCTTTTCATGGTACCACACTTCCTCTAAGAACACTAGACCAAGAGCTAAGGAACCTAGGTTCTAATGTGGACTATGCTACTAACTATTTGCTTGACCTTGGTCAGTAATACAAGAAATAATGGTCCACATGTTTGTTGACTGATCAATAAATTTAAATGTAGTTACTAAGCAATTAAACATTTCTATTGATGCTATATGCCTAAATAAAATAGGACATGTTAATGCTTATAAATTGATTCCCTCACAATAATTCTATGATGTCTAGGCTATGATAGTGTGACTCTCCCTTTATAAATGAAGAAAATTCAAAGGTCTTATCATGGTCACTAAGATGAAAAGGATTAAAGTCAATAGGCAATTATTAAGTACCTAATATCCTAAAGTCCCCCATTGCTGTGCTAGGGATTGGGGATAGAAAGAAAAGTAGAAGACAGTCCCCGATCTCAAAGACCTCATAGTCTAGCCAAGAAGACAACTTGCGAACAACTATACACAAAGAAGACATAGGATAAATTGGAGATGATCAACAGAAGGAATGGGGAAAGGCTACTTGCAAAAGACAGGATTTCAGCTAGTACTTGAAGGAAGTCAGGGAAGCCAGCATACAGAGATGAGAAAGGGAGAGCATTCAAAGCATGGGGGACAGGCAGTAAAATGCACGGGAGTCAGGAGATGTAATGTTATGTTCAGGGAAGAGCAAGGAGGCTGGTGTCAATGGATTAGTGAACCTGAAGAGGAAGGCAGAAAGAGAAAGGTCTAAAGAAGATTAGAAAGATAGGAAGGGAGTGGATTATGAATGGCCTTTAAAGCCAGAGGATTTTATATTTGATCTTGGAGGTAAGAAGGAACTAATGAAGTTGACTGAATGGAGTGGAATTAGGAGAAGGGGGTGGGGGTGACTTGGTCAGGCCCATGCTGCTTTTTTTGTGGGGCAATGAGGGTTAAATGACTTGCCCAGGGTCACACAGCTAGTAAGTATCAAGTTTCTGAGGCCAGATTTGAACTCAGGTCCTCCTGAATCCAGGGCCAGTGCTTTATCCACTGTGCCACCCAGCTGCCCCCATAATTTTGTTGGTTTTTTTGTGGGGCAATGAGGATTAAGTGACTTGCCCAGGGTCACACAGCTAATAAGTGTCAAGTTTCTGAGGCCGGATTTGAACTCAGGTCCTCCTGAATCCAGGGCTGGTGCTTTATCTACTTTGCCACCTAGCTGCCCCATGGCCTATGCTTTTAAAAAAGATCAGTTTGACAACTGAGTAGAGGGTGGCCTATAGTAAAGAGACTTGAGGCAAGGAGACCAACTAAAAGGATATTGTGTCAGAGGAGAGGGGGACATATAGAAAAGCTATTAGGAAGATAGAAACAGGGACAGCTAGGTGGCGCAGTGGATAAAGCACTGGCCCTGGATTCAGGAAGACCTGAGTTCAAATACGGCCTCAGACACTTGACACTTACTAGCTGTGTGACCCTGGGCAAGTCACTTAACCCTCATTGCTCTGCAAAAAAAAAAAAAAAAAAAAAAAAAAAAGGTAGAAACGACAGCAATTAGCAACTGATGGATATGGTGGGTAAGAGAGAGAGGAGTAGGGGAGGAGACCTTAATTACAAGCCTTGGCAACTGGGAAGATGGTGATATCCTCAACAATAAGAAGAAAGTTAGAGGAAAGAGCTTGAAGGAAGAGATAATGAATTCAGTTTTGGACATGTTCAAGTTAAGATACCTACGGAATATCCAGTTTGAGATGTCCAATAGAGAAATAGAGATGAGAGACTGGAGGTCAGAGACAATAGAGGTTAGGACTGGACAAATAGATCTGAGAATCATTAGCATAGAGATAATCATTCAATCCATTGGAGAAGATTAGATCACCAAGCAAAATAGTATAGAGGGAGAAAAGAAGAAAGATTAAAGCCAGAATTCCAATTCATTCTTTCTAAATCCAATCTAAGTTTTTCTACTCTAATAGAGGAGCAGTTTGGATCCTGTCAAATAGGACCCCAGAATGCACTGCAGTTACTCAATGAGCACTTTGTTCCCCAATTAAACCAACCATTCTGATACCTGTATTTTCTTTGTTTCTATGTTTTAATAGGAGTATGCTTTACCAAATCTCTGGCTCAGATCTGACCTTGGAGAGAAATAATTATTAACAACCAATTACTGCAAAAACAAACAAACAACTAATTATTAATATGGGGGAACCCAGGTTTTTTCCCCTTTCTATTTCTGTGTTTTGTTACTAGGTCAAGAAAGCCTCTAAAGGACAGGTCTGGGGCAGCTAGGTGGCACAGTGGATAAAGCACCGGCCCTGTATTCAGGAGTACCTGAGTTCAAATCCGGCTTCAGACACTTGACACTTACTAGCTGTGTGATAGTGGGCAAGTCACTTAACCCCCATTGCTCTGCAAAAAACCAAAACAAAACAAAATTAAAAAATAAAGGACAGGTCTGATGATGAAATGGGGTCCAATCTTGGACAGGACCCCAGCCTACTGGGAAAGCTTACTTCTGATTAAAAGGTAAAGATCATCTTACCTAGGTGGAATTCTAGTAATCCCACCATTGTTCTACTCAAGGAAGACTGGGTGGATAACAGATCCTTTTGTCTAGATTGCCCAGGACAAGGACCAGGACAAGATGGGGTGGTCTGGGTAGAAATAAGTCTCTTTGTCCAAGATAACATAATCAGAGAATAAGCCCACCTCTCATTATAATATTCATTCTCTCATTGTTAACAAATCAGAGATGATTTCTACCTGTAGGGAACAGCCACTCTTCCAAAGGTATATAAATGTTCAGTGAGCCCCCAAGGTTCATCTTTGGCTTCTGGGAGGGCAACTGATCTCAATCTATTATTTATTTGCTAGCCATAATTAATAAGTTGGTTATTAATTACCCAGAAGTTATGTCTCTATGACTTTTCATTCATCATACCTACTTGACCATACCCCTTCCTTTGCCTTCCCTTTGGTGTAGCTTCATCATAACCATCTTCATTCAAAGTTATAATTAAAATACACAGTTTAATTAGATTAGTAAATACATAAAGCAAGCATTCACTCACATGCCCCGTCTATCCCTCCAAGGCAAGAATAACCCCCCATTGAGGCTGGGTATATATACCCAGCCACAGCATCTCATAGCTGAAGATAGGAAGTTAATATCTGTTCATAAATACACCAGCCTACAGCCAAGGCACAGGATGTATGGAGACACAGTCTAAACCCATAACAGGTAAGGTGACCTGGAATCCAGAAGGCAACTTTTGCTCTTATTGAGGTTTATCTGCTGCTTCATTCCCAAAGAGAAACTTAGAATTTCTTTCTACTCTCACTGTAGTCAGTGTGGGTCACTGGTCTGCATAGCTCAAGGTCCTGCTTGTCCCTGAAGCCTACCTTTATTGGAAGCAACCAATGCTTAATTTATCATAGAACCAGCACCACCTAGAGTCCAGTAG